>NW_018406672.1:1558419-1630066 GCF_002113885.1 Mizuhopecten yessoensis
TAAAGACAATACAGGTGAGGTATGTGTCTCAATCTGTACTAAAGACAATACAGGTGAGGTATGAGTCTCAATATGCCTTAAAGACAATACAGGTGAGGTATGTGTCTCCATCTGTACTGAAGACAATACAGGTGAGTTATGTGTCTCCATCTGTACTGAGGATAATACAGGTGAGGTATGTGTCTTAATCTGTAGTAAAGACAATACAGGTGAGGTATGTGTCTCAATCTGTACTGATGACAATACAGGTGAGGTATGTGTCTCAATCTGTACTGAAGACAATACAGGTGAGGTATGTTTCTCAAATTGTACCAAAGACAATACAGGTGAGGTATGTGTCTCAATCTGTACTGAAGACAATATAGATGAGTTATGTGTCTCAATCTGTTCTGAAGACAATACAGGTGCGGTATGTGTCTCAATTTGTACTGAGGATAATACAGGTGAGGTATGTGTCTAAATCTGTACTGAAGACAATACAGGTGAGATATGTGTCTCAGTCTGTACTAAAGACAATACAGGTGAGGTATGTGTCTAAATCTGTACTGAAGACAATACAGGTGAGATATGTGTCTCAATCTGTACTAAAGGCAATACAGGTGAGGTATGTGTCTCCATCTGTACTGAAGGCAATACAGGTGAGGTATGTGTCTCAATCTGTACTAAAGATAATACAGGTGAGGTATGTGTCTCAGTCTGTACTGAGGATAATACAGGTAAGATATGTGTCTCAATCTGTACTGAAGATAATACAGGTGAGGTATTTGTCTCAATCTGTACTAAAGACAATACAGGTGAGGTATAGGTCTCAATCTGTACTAAAGACAATACTGGTGAGGTATGTGTCTCAGTCTGTACTAAAGACAATACAGGGGAGGTATGTGTCTCAATCTGTACTGAAGATAATACAGGTGAGGTATGTGTCTCAGTCTGTACTGAGGATAATACAGGTAAGATATGTGTCTCAATCTGTACTGAAGATAATACAGGTGAGGTATTTGTCTCAATTCTCAATCTGTGCTAAAGACAATACAGGTGAGGTATGTGTCTCAATCTGTACTAAAGACAATACATATGAGATATGTGTCTTACTCTGTACTGAAGACAAAACAGATGAGGTATGTGTCTCAATCTGTACTGAAGACAATACATATGAGATATGTGTCTCAATCTGTACTGAAGACAAACGGATGAGGTATGTGTCTCAAATGTGTCTCAATCTGTACTAAAGACAATACAGGTGAGGTATGTGTCTAAATCTGTACTAAAGACAACACATATGAGATATGTGTTTCAATCTGTACTGAAGACAAACGGATGAGGTATGTGTCTCAAATGTGTCTCAATCTGTACTAAAGACAATACAGGTGAGGTATGTGTCTAAATCTGTACTAAAGACAACACATATGAGATATGTGTCTCAATCTGTACTGAAGACAAACGGATGAGGTATGTGTCTCAATCTGTACTGAAGACAATACAGGTGAGGTATGTGTCTCAATCTGTACTAAAGACAACAAATATGAGATATGTGTCTCACTCTGTACTAAAGACAATACAGGTGAGGTATGTGTCTCAGTCTGTACAGATGACAATACAGGTGAGGTATGTGTCTCAATTTGTACTAAGGACAATACAGGGGAGGTATATGTCTCAGTCTGTACTAAAGACAATACAGGTGAGGTATGTGTCTAAATCTGTACTAAAGACAATACAGGTGAGGTATGTGTCTCAATCTGTACTAAGGACAATACAGGGGAGGTATATGTCTCAGTCTGTACTAAAGACAATACAGGTGAGGTATGTGTCTAAATCTGTACTAAAGACAATACAGGTGAGGTATGTGTCTCAATCTGTACTAAGGACAATACAGGGGAGGTATATGTCTCAGTCTGTACTAAAGACAATACAGGTGAGGTATGTGTCTAAATCTGTACTAAAGACAATACAGGTGAGGTATGTGTCTCAATCTGTACTAAGGACAATACAGGGGAGGTATATGTCTCAGTCTGTACTAAAGACAATACAGGTGAGGTATGTGTCTAAATCTGTACTAAAGACAATACAGGTGAGATCTGTGTCTCAATCTGGACCAAAGACAATATTGGTTAGTTATGTGTCTCAATACGCATTAAAGACAATACAGGTGAGGTATTTGTCTCAATCTGTACTAAAGACAATACAGGTAAGGTGTGTGTCTCAATCTGTACTGAAGACAATACAGGTGAGGTATGTGTCTCCATCTGTACTGAAGACAATACAGGGGAGGTATGTTTCTCAAATTGTACCAAAGACAATACAGGTGAGGTATGTGTCTCCATCTGTACTGAGGATAATTCAGGTTAGGTATGTGTCTTAATCTGTAGTAAAGACAATACAGGTGAGATATGTGTCTCCATCTGTACTGAGGATAATACAGGTGAGGTATGTGTCTCCATCTGTACTGAAGACAATACGTATGTGTCTCAATCTGTACTGAAGACAAAACAGATGAGGTATGTGTCTCAATCTGTAGTAAAGACAATACAGGTGAGATATGTGTCTCCATCTGTACTGAGGATAATACAGATGAGGGATGTGTCTTAATCTGTAGTAAAGCCAATACAGGTGAGTTATGTGTCTTAATCTGTACTAAAGACAATACAGGTGAGGGATGTGTCTCCATCTGTACTGAAGACAATACAGGGGAGGTATGTTTCTCAAATTGTACCAAAGACAATACAGGTGAGGTATGTGTCTCCATCTGTACTGAATACAATACAGGTGAGTTATGTGTCTCCATCTGTACTGAGGATAATACAGATGAGGTATGTGTCTTAATCTGTAGTAAAGACAATACAGGTGATGTATGTGTCTCAATCTGTACAGGTGAGGTATGTGTCTCCATCTGTACTGAATACAGTACTGAAGACAATACAGGTGAGGTATGTTTCTCAATCTGTACCAAAGACAATACAGTTGAGGTATGTGTCTCAATCTGTACTGAAGACAATACAGATGAGTTATGTGTCTCAATCTGTACTGAAGACAATACAGGTGCGGTATGTGTCTCAATTTGTACTGAGGATAATACAGGTGAGGTATGTGTCTCAATCTGTACTGAAGACAATACAGATGAGTTATGTGTCTCAATTTGTACTGAAGACAATACAGGTGCGGTATGTGTCTTAATCTGTAGTAAAGACAATACAGGTGATGTATGTGTCTCAATCTGTACTGATGACAATACAGGCGAGGTATGTGTCTCAATCTGTACTGAAGACAATACAGGTGCGGTATGTGTCTTAATCTGTAGTAAAGACAATACAGGTGATGTATGCGTCTCAATCTGTACTGATGACAATACAGGTGAGGTATGTGTCTCAATCTGTACTAAAGATAATACAGATGAGGTATGTGTCTCAGTCTGTACTAAAGACAATACAGGTGAGGTATGTGTCTCAATATGCCTTAAAGACAATACAGGTGAGGTATGTGTCTAAATCTGTACTAAAGACAATATAGGTGAGGTATGTGTCTCAATCTGTACTTAAGACAATACAGGTGAGGTATGTGTCTAAATCTGTACTAAAGACAATACAGGTGAGGAATGTGTCTCAATCTGTACTAAAGACAATACAGGTGAGGTATGTGTCTCAATCTGTACTGAAGACAATACATCTGAGGTATGTGTCTCAATCTGTACTGAAGACAATACAGGTGAGGTATGTGTCTAAATCTGTACTGAAGACAAAACAGGTGAGGTATGTGTCTCAATCTGTACTGAAGACAATACAGGTGAGGTATGTGTCTAAATCTGTACTAAAGACAATACATGTAATCAAACCGCATAAGAATCCAGTCATCTCACTGCTTTGTTTAAAGTTTTACATGATGTTTATGAGAATCATTTAAACTTTGAGTTAGATTGGTTCTTCGTGATAGTCCCCTTGTATCTCAGTTGTTGATCAGCATTACTTGGGTTTTACTCACTAGTTTCTATAGCGGGGATTTTATCACGGGAGATGGTCCTTCGCCAGCAACGCTACCTTCCTCGGGATGAAATCAGGGACATAGCTACACTCTCTGCTCCTTCAGCTCCCTCCTTCGATGATTTTTACTGACAATATCACCAAAAGCTGTACGATTAGGATGGCGATTCAAATTTTCCGATCGTGAGTCCATTATGATCTCATTGGCAAATATACTATTTCTTTGTGTGATGTGAAGGCCAATTTGTTTTTAATTTGCTCATTATTGTGCCATGTTGTTTTGATATCTTACCCCGGTTCTCGTTATGAGGACGTGCCATTATTTTGATTTTACTCTTTTGCTCTTTGTACTTTGTCAATGATCTCTATGTAAGTACTACCTTTGGTCAAATATTTCCGTATTTTTCGATTTTGCGTTTTTATTTTGACATTTTGATATTCTGTTGATGTGTTACTACCAATTTATTCAGTATGGTATCATCCAACACTGTCACAGTACTCACCTAAGCGTACCCGAACTGACTTGTCGATTCACTAGTTTCTTCAAGTCACAATCATATTGTGAATGCATACATGTATGATCGCTTTACTGATCTTTTTCTTATGAAGGTGACAGAGTACATACTGTTTCAGTCATTGAACCCTACACGTAAATATGTCATTGGTTGTGATATTTACCCTTACCGTAACCCTGTATACAACATCTTTTTACTTAACGTTCTCAAAATATACCCAACCCCTCCCTCTTACATCAGACACACCGCTTGTTGCACACCGAAATCTTTGACGCTTTGACAGCAAGCTTGCTGCTATCTTTATTGAAGAATATATTCACATATTCATAAATAATACTTTGAAGACAGATTAAGATCATTTCTGTAAATAGAAGTATGGTAAAACTTCTAATGCTACAAATGCAGCACTAGTTACCATTCTGTTCTTAAGGTCTTTAAACCCTTGTTTTGGAATACATTTTTTTTTATATTTTTCTTGTTGTGTTTTTCTAGCAATTATTGTCCCAATTCGTCGGTCAGTGTCTATAAAACATATAATGACCACAGCTTTTACAGTTTCCGAGGAAGTCAAATATAAATTGACCAATTAACTGTTCTAACGGATTATTGTGATCGCGCGGTCCCTTACTTAAACATTGTTTTGCATTGTTTAATATGACACTGAACGGTATCAATTTCGGTGTAATAGGTTCGGGATTACAATTCAAATTGTACACCTGCTGTCATATTCCTCTCATAACCTGAAGTCATAAGCATTTCAGTAACCATATGCATCCAAAATATAGAGCTGGGTTTTTTTTGTTGTTTTTGTTTTTACAATTGCTCGTTTCGATATACTTGCACTACTTTACAGAGCAATATAGAATAATTCACAAGAAATGCAACAATTTATTTAAGAAGCTATACTGATTCGATTATCTAAATCTGCTTAATTGTTTTCTTTATTCCCCAGTACTGTCTACTGATATTTTTTCCTTTTCTTTATAGATTTTAAAAATGTCTTATTACGATACTCCTTCCCAGATACTTTCCTACATGTATGATAAAAAGGATGTGAATAGTTTAACCTGTTATGTGACTTTCGATGGAGCAGAAGACGCTTACCCTTCTGGAACACCTGGTCTTATTTTCCTTGTACTTTTTCAATGGTCTTTATGTAAATATTTCCTTATCTTTGTCTTGCCCTTGTTTTATCAATTTTGAGTTCGAATTTTAGATTTGTTGTCACTTCGGTATTGTCTTGTTACTTTTTTCTGATATGAGTGCATAGGACATGAGTGATGCACTAGTCTTGTAGTTTTATGTTGTCATGAGAAGTGTTTCTTGATAATAAAATTTCAGACCAACCACATCAAATAGCTTTGATGCGACCAGCCAAACTGGCTGAGGTCAGAGACTGATTACTAGATCTGACCTCGGTAAAACAGACAAAATTCGGGCTGACAAAATAGACAGGGTCCGACATAAAATACTTTTTGATTTATTTCCAGAATTTTGTTTACATGTCCGACCAGGACGTGTTTTAGTAATACAGTGTATCGGAAGCTTTGCTGTCTCTTTTATATTCTTGCTGTTTAAATTTTTTTTTAATAATTCTTTTCTTAAACACAGGAGATGGATAACTGGTACTGTATTGGTATGTAAAATGTGATTGATAAGATTTAATATAACAGAAAATAATAGTGATTTGTGAAAATATCATATGTACGATTTTATGTGCAATTATATAATTTACAACATATTTTGGATTAATCTTTTGTGGTGTACTTAGATGATTACAAGCACCCACAGCCACTTTGTTTGACAAAATGTACCACCAATTTGAATTAAAGCATGTGAATGTAACGCTGCTAAATTAATATTACATTGAAGTAAAACGTATGACTGCATGTGTGTGTGTTTTGTTGTCACTGATTTCCTGTGGCTGTGTCGACCGACATCTATTTGTGATTTGGTTTCTCCGGATTTTACGACACTTTGGTTTTAAAATGTTTTGAATAAGATAAATTTGAGTCCAGTGTTAATTGAGGAACAATATTTGCAGCAAGGAATAACTTGGAACAGACATAAGAATACTTGCTCTGTCATTTAAACATTGGCGGAAGTATATTGGTGGTCATAAAGTGAAATGACTTTCGTCTTACAATACATTGGCAAATGTGTTGTCGATGGAATCTTAACATGAAAATATAGTTTGTTATATTATACGTGAAATAATACTTTTACTTCTAAATCGTAATTTACGAATTCAAATACCGTCCGAATTATTTGTTTATGCATAACATAAGACATGCATGTACCGGTATGCGTTGAGTGATTTGAAGGGTTTTTTAAAAATATCCAAAAACGTCAGTTTACAAAATTAGATGTGATCGGATTAAGTATGAAAAAAGCTCTTCATAAATTAGAGTTTTAATCATATTTTGAATATTTTGAACGATGATTTGTCGGAAAACTGACCCCACATTTAACAAACTTTACTTTTTAATTGAAATTGTCATATTGTATAAAATATTTGATATATTTAAACTGCGAAAACAATCAATATTCATTCTTAGAACTATTTCTATCAATTTTTAAAAATGTTAATGTATTTTTACGTTGTTATCCGTTCCTGTGCCTTACGAGATGTCAATTACATACAATTTTTCACTAAAGCAGACCGATATGAAGTAATATCAAATATACTCTGAAAAAATCTCCGATTAGGGAGGATTAACTGATGAAATACATCAAAACCTATGGTACAAATTGTCTTCTCTTCTATTCCACGACAGCCTTTCTTTCAATTTTGATAACATGTCATCATATTTGATCAAGACTAGCGTTAATTAGCCAGAAGTATGAGGGTAACGTCAGAGTTCACGCCACAAACGGTGGAACCCAGAACTTCCCCAACCCCAATATTTACTTAGAACAGTGACATTGATATAACCATGGGGGAACCCGTGGCACCTTCCGCGACCAAATCAACTGCTGATAACAGATCATACCCTACCCGCATGCAGACCATCACTATAGCTCCACCGGACATTGCCGAGGAAATATTTTCACGCGCGTTCCATGTCGATTTAGAGAAGACTAGTCGAACTGCCACACGTGCCGCACGAGCGTATGGAAGTCGTCAGGTGATCCATCTCGTTCTCTTATTGAAATTCAAAGGCCATCTTGAGAAATATAATGTGTGTCGTGCCCGCGTAAATGGCGTTCTTGTCATATACATATAAATCAAATGAATGTCTTCCTCATAATGTTTCGGGCCGTTATAACCATTCGTGTTTGCCGTATTAACATCGGAAACAGAACGCGAATTGTTTTGTAATGCCTGTGGAAAGGTCGTTTAGGAAAGCTCAAACATATTTGAACCCGCTTGTAATAATCGCGAGCAAATTAGTATTTCCGACCGACGTCAACACTGCCACGTGTTATCCCGTAATATGCTAACCGTCAGATGATCGCCTATTAATTCATCCAATTAATACCAGGTTTAAATCAAAGCATGTTTTCTCAGTTGTTTAGCACGTGTTATGTCGAAACATACCAGCTTAATCCACCCAGTTTTATTGTATCTAAAAACACAAGTTCTATTTAGAAGTAAACCTGAACTCTAACTGGAATCTCTATTGCTAGGGAACAAGACGAATTGAGATCAGTGACAAGAGAGGATCAGATTAAGCCCTAAAATCCTACACATTTTCTTCCGAACTAACAAACACGAGAACAAGATATATTACTCAAGGTAAGATTAATGGAAGGTAACGTGAAATGTCAATCTTTTCTGATCACCTTTTTAAAAGAGTTCATTCGATCTGTTTCAGTCAGGCGCTTGCACGACAAAGAGGTTGATCTAGATGGATCATGCGCTCAAACCATTCCAAAGACTTCGCGCCGAAACCCTGTAGACGGCATGTGAAGAAGATCCCATGTTTTAAAACAATCTTAGTCATCCCCGGACTCGCTTACAAAGTACGATACCCTAAATAACGACAGATAGCGTGCTGTGTACGCACGGTCACTGGGAGGAATACGCATACCTTAAATAGTATTCAGGTGAGGAGCAGAAAGGTAGAACGACAGACAGGTGCTTGTTTGGAGGTTGTGTATAGCAGGTGAGGGGAAGTTTGTGTGCCAGAGCCGGGTATAGTGTTGTAACACGTCCAAGGTCCAGGGGTATTTGTTGTTGAGTTAGTACAGTACTGACACCTATTATGGTACAAATTCACCTTAATCCTTCCGTCAACAAGCGAACACAAATATCTGGCGAAACATTCTTAGAAGTGATATAGTATACACTGAAGACAAACACGAACTACATATAGTACACAACAATAACATGTTCATTGGAATTACTAATTAGCATATGCATCAAAAAATTATTTATATCAATTAACGAATAAATTCCCTTCATTATTATTTTTGGTAACCTTCAATTTTATTTAAAGTAGGCTGTGGTAAGGTAATAAAATCAGGCACTAAACCAAATTAACATGGCGATTATAAAGATTTGCCATATAGATAAGACTTAAACATTGAAACAGAAATTATCATCAGAAATATTCATTAGTAAAGAAACTAAATGAAGCATGAGGGAAAATGCTGACATTAAAAGTTCTTTTTCAGATGTATGATTCACCAATACCTTGTATACTGAATAATAAGAATTATTGATAATTATATCTGTGAGACTCATGCTATTCTTAAACATTTGATGTATTGCCTTCTTTAGCTTGAAATCATATCTATACAATCAATAAAACCTATTAATCAATACAATTTGAGGATTCCTTAGGAGTTGCCTTATCAGACGATCAGGTTAACCCTTTCACCCCTATGTAACTTTAGTAGACTCTACCATGCATTGATCTGGATGAGTCCATTATGGTCTACAGTGGTGAAAGGGTTAACATACTCAAGCTACTCAATTCGCGAAAACCTATTTTAGGGGGAATCTGATTCAATGAACTAACTCGCGAAAAATTGAAATACGCGAAAATAATAATATGATATGCGAATCTCATGTGCTTAAAACAATTTACTCAAATGTTTGAATTCGCTGTCGACGCTTCTAATAAGTTACTCGTAAATAACAAAAATCACGTGAAATATTTGTGATTTACAGAGAGCTAAGTATGGTGACCTTTATAAATATGTACAGTAGATACGTACAAATACATTAATAAATCAGCAAAGTAAGTTTTAGAAAATAGAAAACATGACAACATGCTCGCATTATGCTTCGACTAAATACATTCTTAGAGATATCAAAAGTCGTAGAAAGACCTGTGAAAAACGCATTTTTCAGCTATCTTCAGCAATAAAGATCAGGGCAGTTACCAATTTCGCTCCTTTAAGTGACATATGCAGTCATGATTGATAAAATTTAATTTTATTATAATAGAAAATCTGAAGAAGAAGAAAAGAAAAAAGAAAATATTAACTATATACGTGTATAATTTATATTACTTTAATAACCAAACATGTTTATTGTAATCAGAACTCGGCTTAGCAATAATATCCAATACAGTGATCAATAATGGTCAATCATACTTCCGTGTGAAAAGCCATATTATGATAGAAAGATACAATTTAAAACTGTAGTTCAAAGCGATTCAGTTTAAATAAAGAACAAAACTCTCTCGTGATTTATAAACAACATGAAATATCAGCTTTTTATATTTAGTGTCGTAGCTTGTCGATGATCAACTAGACAAACGGTGATAAAACAAATTGGAAAAGTCAGCAACAACTTTCATACAAATCTGGTTTCAATTTATGCGATACATATGTCAGGAAACAAGCTGGAAATAGAAATGCTGAGAAAAGGGAAGAAAAGATTAAGTTATCAAGTGATATTTTTCCATTACGTCATACAGTGTGTTATTTAAGCAAGTTGGTTTCTATTTTGTAACTTCTATCTCTCCATATCCTAGATAACTGTCGCCTCTTCCCAGGTATCATGTGGAGCTTCCTCGATACTCAAAATTGAACGCACGAAGATAGATGTTTGATTGTTCTCAGGTGGAAAAACCTGACCAATCGCTAGGCCGATACCTGTCCATTGAAACTTACAGAGGAGCGACACCCGACTTCAAAGCAAGCCAATTTTTACCGTTACGCGACCGCGAGATTCTTTTGATGTACATCAAATGATCGAACTAGTCTTTTTGTCTCATCAACAAGATAGCGTACACTGAGCCTTCGATTTTTGCAAGACAAATTCCAGGGGTTCAGAGAGCGTAAGTGAGCGTTACCTCTGGCGTATCGAGGATGCATGTGTAAAGTAACAGACTCATTCTGTTTTGTAGTAAAAGTGTCCTTTGTTAGGCTTTCTGTATCCCCAATTCCTAGGTATCATCGGCCTCTTTCAACGTGCCATGTCTAGCGTAACATGCCTTTTCTGTTTTGTAGAAACAAATTGCATTGTTTCGCTTTCTGCATCTATAAACCAGCTTTTCAAATAATTCGTCCTTATTCCGGTACTTCTTGTGAATATTAAAACTTATATATCCCAGTATAGTCACCTCTTAGAACGTGTCATGAACATAAGAAGTTGTTTCCAGCATTAAACCGCATTCTGTTATAGTTATAGTCGTATAGATACAGTCTACACTAACATTCACTCATTAACCATTGTTCCAGCAAACCGGAGCACGAGTAGATTTATCATAGATTTATCATAGATTTATCATAGATTTATTTTAGAAATCTGTTCTATCTACACGTGCTTTACTGGAATTGTCACCGCGTAGCCTGACCAAAATAGAAAGCTATTCCTTAAATTCCAGACAGGACGGCAAACAATCGAATAACTCTCGTAAGCGAGTTTTGAACACTTTGATGCGCACATATTCAAAATAACAGGACAAACACTCCAAACAGAATGCAATGTTATACTAATATATATGTATATTTTTCGTTGATCTTTACAAATAACTGATATGTTGAATTCCCATTTATTATTTAAATTTGAGGTAGATTTTCAATAAATGGAACAGCCAACAGCTAGTATCGACCAGCTGACTCCAGTAATAAGATTATGGCGTCGCGATATTAATGACATCATTATCATCAGTCAAGGCTTGTGGTCTCAAGAATCACTACCGACTTAAGTAAGTTTAATTAAGATAATGTTTTTGTAGCTTGTACATCTACGAAATTTAAGTAATAGCGTCCGTTGTGACGTAGTGTGTGATGTAGCAGGCCTATACTGATGTTTAGATTATAAGTCACAAATTACTATAATCAGCTATGAAGTAATTTATATCCTTGAATACCAAGCCATTATAGCTGCTTCTTTAGACATTCAAAAGGTAACTTCTAGAGAAAAATATCATTGAATGTGAAAACAGATTCTCACACATTTTAAAGATTCTGGAACTTGACATTTTCATATAAAATAAATTTAGCACAAGAAACTTACACATTTTATGGTGAACACTGGCAGTCGAAACTATATTAATCCGAACTAGTATGTACCACATTAGTAACATGTGTCATCATCATGTTCCCGATTTATAAAATGTGTAAGCATCTTGTTCCGGATTTATAAAACGGTTATCTTGTTCAAAATCTGTAACAGGTTTCAGCATCTTTTTCCAGTGTTCACTATCATTGTTTACTACCAGTACTGAATACTAGTTCGGATTACTAGTTTGGACTACCAGTGTTCACCAGTATTGACAGTCACTGTTTACTACCAGTACTGAATACTAGTTCGGATAAGTAGTTTGGATTGCCAGTGTTCACCAGTATTGACAGTCACTGTTTACTACCAGTACTGAATACTAGTTCGGATAAGTAGTTAGGACTACCAGTGTTCACCAGTATTGACTGTCACTGTTGACTACCAGTACTGAATACTAGTTCGGATTACTAGTTAGGATTGCAAGTGTTCACCAGTATTGACTGTCACTGTTGACTACCAGTACTCAATTCCGTTACTCTTTTTCATCCATGGACCCTATTAGAAAATTACCTGGTTGTTTTTCCATGATTTACAGTCACAGCATTCTTGTAGAAAAAACTTAAACATTTGTTCTTTCCAATTCCTCTCAACGTATCCCTCCAAATATCGCCAAACTCTTTATAACGCCACAGTTTAATTGGTTATTACTTTATTAGCCAATGCGCCTTTTATTTCAGAACGGGAGAGACAATAATAAACCATAACAAACATCTTACAAATATCTTACAAATGTACCATTTAAGATTTCGTTTTCTATCATTTTTCTACGTACATGACAGAACTCCGCATGGCAATAAAGAGATGTAAAAGCGTACACCGTATTGCATGTGCTAGATTTCACAAACGACAACAAGCACGTAACCAAATGAAATCAGGAATATTCTAAACTGCAATGCATTTTTTATGTTTCTGGGCCAAATCTGGTGCCTGCAATACGAGAAAAATATTATATCATGCCCAGGTGTGTAAGTTTGAGGAACTCCATCCTCAGTATTTCTAAACTGGTTTACAAACACCTCGGTAAGCCTCACCCTTTTCAAAAATCCCTTGACTCGAATTTCCCTATCCTAGGCATGAAAACATTTAATAAGCTTTCTAACACCCGTTCTTTGCATTTATTTTAATAAACGTGTTTTACTGACTTGCCGTATAAGGCACTGCGTTAATATAACCAGTTGTAAATAACATAAAACGCCGGGCACAACTTACAATGGCTTTACCATAGTATAATGTATGCTGATTTACAAACTTGTTAGTAGTGATTAGGTGTTAGGTATACTTCCCTGTGTACATTTAAGCTATAATGAACAACTATGCAGGGAAAATATCCTGGTCACGACAATCGTTATTTGTATCTAGAAGGTGATATTTAATTACGTCACAGTACATGTGACGTCATGAAACCTTGTCACGACAATTGTTACTTGCATCACGTAGTTGATATTTATTGACGTCATAGACCATATGACGTCATGAAACATGGCGTTTCGTATAGAGATATGACCTTTAATTAAGAAGAAGCTTGAACATATTGTATTATGCATTTGGACTAGAGAAATCTCCATTATTTGGAATTTCTCGTATTCAAAGTTTTTACAAAGTCTGGTTAAACTTAGATGTTTATGTCTGAGAAGAAAATACTATAAATTGAAGCAACTTTACAGTTTTATTTTTATGGAACTCCTTTGTGAAGGAGAAGCATTTCAGAACAAGACGTCATATACGTCATACATATATACCCATTGTATGGAGGTCTATCAAACGGATCTCCGTCCCCGTAAATCACCGAACATCTAAGTGCTAAAAAATAACAACATTATTGTGTTTTTAATCATGCATAAAAACATTTAAATATGTATAAGACTTTGTCTCCATCATAATAATTTCAACCAGTTTTTAAGTTAAAATTATATTATCCAAGGCCCCTTTCATTTTATATATATCAACTGATCACATACCATTGCATTGTATTCACCGCGTATTTTTATCATTATCATCAATGGTTATTTATCATTTATATAAATTTTGTGGCTGACTCCGAGCTATAAAGAACCTCTGAATCATCCCATCTCATGTACATAAGAAAAAGATTAATATGGGACACCAAATGAAACACGGGTTCGTATGTGTCTTAAAGAAATCAAACTTAAGCTGATACCGTTCTGCTACTTTTAGGAGCTTTTTCTTTTTCCGCTTTCTTACTTCTTCTTTTCCATGATGTCTCACTAGGCATCCGTATTGATATGATATTAGCACAAATGAACCTTTATTATGACGTAAAATCAATCCTGTTCCTGAAATATAGATGATGATATAATATTATCTAATTGTACCAGTGATCTTTTAATTATCTGGGTCGTCATTAAAATTGAAGCAGATATCTTATTATTCTTTTCTTATATGTCATATAAATGCATAATAATAAGGATAGCTACATAGTCATATTAATTTCACTATATGCTGAAAAAATACAAATTTTTAATCGAATAAGAATTTTAAATTATATTTTGCACTGTGTGCAATAGCACAATTTTAAAGAAGATCATCACTCGTTCATATTAAAAGTAAAAATTCAAATATACGATACATTTATATTTATCAATTTTAGACTTTTGTTGAATTGAATATGTGATTATTTGGATCAGAGAAATTGATATAAACAAGTCATGTCACATTCTTATATTAATATTACTACATATTCATTGCAATACAAGTTCTCAATTGTTATATTAGATGCTAAATATTGATTTACTCATAAAGCAAAATAAAACGTATCAACCGTATACAGAGGAAAGAACTGCTTTTGATAGGGAGCATTGTGACATCACAATTAAACTGACGTCATCAAGTGAATCTTGACCAGGTTTTTTTTAAAAATAGCAACGCCGAGTCAATATCACAAAACACCGACTTACACGTGATTATTATTCAACCAAAGAGGATGTAGTAAACATGTGTGTTATCTAATATTAAAATATATTACCCCGATAAACACTTTGACTATTCTTTATCTATACCTACCAAGTTTTAAAATATGGTAACAAAGCTATTAATTTTAATGACAATCAACAGGATAGCATTTCATTAATGCGTCTCACACTAACTTTTTTCTGACATACCGTGCTATAATTTGTCATGTAGCGTTGACTGTTGGCCGTAGGACATAACATAGTACAACACTTCAAACTGATTATCATACTAACCAATAAATGTAAAAAGAAAATACGTCATTGCAACAACACACAATGGCACCATATACAACATCATCCTTCAACACACAATGACACAATATACAACATCATCCTTCAACACACAATGACACAATATACAACATCATCCCTCAACACACAATGACACAATATACCACAGCGTCAACGCACAAAAACAAGCAATATCACAAGGGCAATACACAAAGGCGAAATATATAGAACTGCGTTAACACAAAATGACAAAAACAACCAACTGCATCAATACACAAGGACAAAAAATATTACAGAGGCAATACACAAGAGAGAAATGTACCAAAGCGTCAGCTTAAAGGTCAAAAACAACCAACTGCATCAATACACAATGGCAAAATATACCACAGCATCCACGCACAAGGACAAAAAATATCACAGAGGCAATACACAAGGACGAAATGTACAAAAGCGTTAGCAAAAAAGGACAAAACAAACAACTGCATCAACACACAACGGGAAAATACTCCAGTGTCAACAAACGAGAACAAGATATATCACAGAGACACTAGAAATAACACAAACAATGCAAAAAGAGAAAATATGGACAATATTTATTTCCACTTCGAACTTAAACGTAGACTATAGAGTCATCATAATATTAGGAGCGACAGGAATCACTGCTTCGAAAGGTTATATGATATGCAATCTGTCATGTATTCACTTATTATAAGGGTACAGTAAAACATCATCACAATATCAAGTTGTAATTCTGAGAATTTTTCGTATCAAAGCTTCTAGCTAGGTTTATTAAAAAAAAAATCGGGAGATTACTTAAATAATTCTAGTCAATCGAGCAAAACAAACCTAACTACATATTGATTGATAAAATTTAAATACGGGAAAACTGGTATCCTTTTAAAGGAACCATTAAAGTGTGTTTTTTCTTAGTTGAGGTTTCTCAAGTCGTATTAATTATCCGACATATTTATAGCACCAATGTAATATACCTAGAATGTAAAAGCATAGCAGTTTTATAATTTGTCTTCAGTTCACACATGTTTAACTTTCGAGTTGGCTTTTGAAATAACGGAAGTTTAAAACATCTACCGTGTTTTGATATAGCAATGTACATATATCAGGAATATGTCAAAACATGATTCTGATTTGATTTTATATTTTCCTGTTATGTATTGATTTGAGCAGCAACACTTCCCTGCGTTGATAAAGATATATGCGACATAATCTTTAGCATAATGAAGGAATACAAATATGGCAAGATTATAATCAGCTGAACGATTATACAAAAATGCCTTAAATATCTTAAGATGTTCACCTTTTTTCTTCTAAAATTACATCATATCAATCTGGAGTGAAGAAATTNATATCCACAGAATAACTCGAACAGTACTTATTAATTGATATACAGGTGGTTTTTTAAAAAAAAAAAATGTTATCATTATCTTTCTGCGTCTTATATATAATATACATTTGCCATAATTAAGTGCATACATTGTATTTCAATACAAGTTCAATTGTTTTGCTTCCTTTATTTTATAAATAATTATCATTATATAAAAAGAAAATAGGATATCGATTATTTTCATGGTCATATTGACGATGTAAAGTACTGGTATTTGCTTTGATCTAATCTTCTTACAAATATCTCATTTTTGCTATATCAAAGAGTTTATTTGTACCTGAGAAAGTGGTGAATAGTGAGTGGTGTATGGGATGGAATGTTCAACAACACAAGGACATAACACTGTGTGTTAAGCCATTGTCCTCCCATTACTACACCTACCACGACAGTAGTCTATTTCAGAATGTTACTCCCTTCAAATACGAGCAACAACAAAAGTTGGGCACGAAAATCCTGTAAGCATGTCTCGGTGAGAACGTTAATAATAATAAACAAATAAACATCTTGACTATCATTTAACTAATAAACCTGTGTCTACCCGACGGTTCTATGAAGATGAACGTGTTAGTGGGGACATATACTAGTGGAAAGTACAGTTCGCACCTGTGTATTGACTTTTATATTTAAATGGCTTAAGTAGTTTCTACTAGACAAGAAAACATTATGTTAATTCTTTATCTCCTGTGAGGCAATAAATAGCCAAATATTTGTGAGAGCATATTTTGGATAGGGTGCTGGGAGGTAAGTGATAAATGGTATATATGGTATGCTTAGCTATCCCTGTATGAAATACCACTTCAACAAAGCCTAAAGCTGTGTATCGCCTATCCGACTGATAACCTTGTGCCACCGCGGACTCTTGAGGACTCCAACCTATCCCGGCCGGGTCACTTTATAAATAACTACCGGTACGACCACTTTAACGCTAATACTTGTTTTTAATTTGATGGTATTTAGACAATACCTTTTAGGGAAACACTTATGTATTATCAGAGTTTGAGTCGAGTGTAAAATTCAAAACGGAAGTGACAGGTTTTTTTATTCCAATTTTTATTTATTTTCTATTTGAAAAAGTTCGTTAGTGTGTTTTTGCCTCATATCCATCAATAAATATCTTTGATTCAGTAACATAATGTTGCATCGACATTCATTGAATGATACGACAAATAATGAAATTTACGTATAGTATTAATATATTTTATATTTCTATATTTTGTATTAACAAATAAAAATGCACTAACATAATTATCAACATTATTTTTCATCTTTAAATATCTTTCCTGTTTGCAAATATTACACGGATAAAATCACATACCAATAACAAATCAGACTAATGAACAAGGAATTTCTCATTTTCTGGCACAAAGCAACAAGTTGGGAATTTAGTAATATTATGAAACGATTATACATCAATATCATTTTGCAAAACTACAGCATGTACGCATTAACAATAACAGATTTGTCAAGTAGCAGTACTATACTTAATAAATTGATAAAAACTATTTTTTATATCAAACTTTCTTATAAAAGTTTTTAAACTATGAATCATCCGCATTTAAGGCCAATCTTTCAGGTCAAAATAAACCAAAACGGATTTACAACCGGCTTCCTACGGTAGAAAGTTTGTGTTAGTCATATCTAAAAGATAAGTAAAACCAACACTGTGTTGGTTCAATTTTAACATGTTAATACTCAATGAATACTGTGGCAGTTTTGCCCGTGTCCAAATCAAGTGTTATCGCGTGGTTCTTTCAGACTAGCTTTAAGATACAATACTACAGTGTACAGTGATTGATGGTTGTCCCCACCGCCCCGGACAAATTCTCCTATATCCAGGATCGGTAAATTTGTCGTTTGATAAGACTCAAAACTCTATTTACAAAATTACATTTCACTTACCAATAGAAAATTGCATAAAATGTTATACTTATAATATGAAGAGTGGGGAAGTAAATTTCACGAAGTTATCGAACATTTCAAAAAAATAATCTTTATGTTAATAATCATCATAGATTATTAACATTGTGTTATATTTTTAAATATTGATCACGTGATAATTGGTATGTGACAAAAATTATTTAAGCGCAGGTGAAAGTGATCGATTTCTTCATATAACAGGCTGAATTATTTGAAATCTACAACGATCAGCGTTGTTGATAATCAGTTCATGTAACAATTCGTGATCGGGGAAAAAGGTCAGACCAGGTGGGCTATACTAGGCGAGGATGGAATGTCTCTGACGGGGTACTTGTCCAAAGGTAAGTTTCATATTCGTTCGCTTTAAACATGACTTCAAGCACCTGCTCCTACAGAGTTTACATTCTTCTCACTTCCATAGCAGTTATTCGTTGAGATATACAGCGCAATGGTTTCGACAGTTCTGAAGATAACGGTAAATAACAGGTTTATCGTATGGTAGGTGCCTCTTCGGAGAATGAACCTCCACGCTAAATGTCACCGAGGAGAAGTATATGTGATCTACCCACAAGCCTCTTTATCTGTATTTCACAAGTATCATCGACAACGAACTGCTATTGACAGGTGAGTTCAAAGGTTATATAATCTAAGTGTCTCAGTAAAACGACTTGACGCTTCCTAAAGCAATAATACCTAAAACATGCTCAGTCACTATCTTGTTGGTTGAATGTCAGTTTGACCTAGTAAATGTGTCTCAAAACCGGTAAGAAGTCGTCGAGATTTTGATGGTGTGTGTAGTTTGAACGATCCACCATCCAGAGACACCATGTGGAATGATGACCCCCTCATCATGTGACCAGCATGCACTAGGGTCTGTGGCCTCATGCGAGTGACAGTGATGAATTCGTAAATAGCAATATACCGACTGTTAAGCAATATCTTTGATTATTCCAGGTCATTAATTGAAGATGGAAGGACATAACGCATACTACCCGCAGCAAATGTATACCAGGGACAGCTATGGAGTTATGGTGACTATTCCCGGAACATATCCCAACACCCAGCCTCCAGCTTGTGTCTACCAAAGGAATTCACACGATGGATCCTATGGGGGCCAGACTATGACAGTAGTAGAATCAGGGCTACATGGTGAGACCCCTAATAACATTAACCACCAACTGTCCCCTCAAGGGATGCCGGTGAATGTCCAAGGACATACCCAACAAACCAACCCTACTCCAGCCCATATGCACAATTCGCATCTAATCAGCTCACCTTCTCTTCAACCCTCTGCCAGTCTGCCTCCTCCTGCACACACCCAAACGGCCCCACCCCCTGTGTCCTCCATGTCAGGTCCCGGGGGTGACAGTTCCCCTGATTCCATCAACAATAACAACAATCAACAACAATCACAGCTTCAGTTCCCATGGATGAAAACAACGAAATCTCACGCCCATCAATGGAAAGCGCAGTGGCCAGGTAAGCCTATTTATTAATTTTTAAAAAATGAAAATACTTTTTGTCTTCACAAGTCAATTAACTTTCAATTCATATATATATATTTCTAAAATTGTAGGTAATCTGAACATTAATAATTAGAATGCGTTTAAAAAAATATCTAAATTTGTCATTCTGTTAATTTTGTCTATGGAATTACCTACCTGAATGAAACAATTGATTTTTAAGTCCAAATGGAATATTCCGAATGTACATTGAAATGACGAAAGTCCAACATTGTTTTGGTATATAGAACGACGTTTTGAAATTAAAAAGCAAACTGATAATATAAGCATCCTTCAGATCGCTTCTGAAGTACAAGTTATCAAACTTTGTTATTTCTAAGAATTCACGTTTATTTCTGTACTTCCTTGGTCTTTCGAGACAAGTCCAACAAGACACTCGCTACGTGTGCCTAGCTTATGTATAAAACACCTTATTTATACGGGGTGCCTTTCTACAAATAATAAATTATTGCAATTACGCTTTTGCAATTTTATCGTCTTCTGTAATTTATCTCGAATTGATAGCTTTCTCATCTCAAATAAAAATTTATCAGAGAATGAAAATTAGAAGGACTTGCAATTCCGGTAGCCAAGCTAAACTCACTGATACAGAAGGAGCTATCAGGGCCGACTCGTGATAAATAATGGCTTCGCTAGACGTGGAATGCTTTCATCTTGTTTCATTACCATTAATCCACATTTGAAAAATTACAGTTAACTGGCTAAGGAAGTAGAGAAGAACCGTCGATATATTGTATGTACGTTCCGTTCTGTCTGGTAGTTCACGTGTAGCGAGGAGAGTAGCGAAGATGATCAGGAAATTATTTGTTGGATTTCTTGTGTGGGTTTCCTGTTGTCAGTTGTACTGAAAGTTAGCAGTACGCTTAGTTATATATGTGATATAATTTTTAATCACGATTTATCACTTATGTTCATAAACAGGTAAGGATACCTTATAATGTGGTTTGTTTCCATTTTAAATTTTGAATTAATGTTCAGCAATCAAATATGATTAATAATATATTTGATTAGTGACGAAATTAAATTGAACCAAGGACGCTTCTCTCGTAGAGAAAAAGATAATGATAATGAATTTCCAAAGCAAAGTATAAAATGAATTAGATGAATGTTTCGCATATTATTCTCTTGAAAATTTAAATTTGTATAAGTTTCGTCATCAAAAAATATAAATTCTAAGATATTTAGTTGTTCAAATATAAATCTGTATTGATATACGAGTGAAAAACACCATAGATAATGGAATGGATTTAATAGACAATACAAATGTTGACATATTGGTTTGAAGACAAGGTCAAACGATGATGTACCAAATAGTTTATTTAATGTATTTACGTCATTACTACAGAAATAAGTTATAAGAAATAAAGTAAATAACGATGGGAACTTAAATTTAAACTGAAAACATTACAATAACTCTATTTGTATTAAACATAATGATAATAAATGAACAAATCATGTTTTCTTGGTAGTTTTAAATCCATGTAACGATTCTTAATGAAAATCGTCATATTGAGAACTGACACAAATGTAATGGATATCTGATTATATTGAACTCATTTATCTGAATGTAAAACTTTTTTTTTAAATATTTTAAATAGATGACACTTGAATAATTACTCTTAATTCGCATAGAAAACATACCGTATTTTAATGATACATTTTTATTATTTATTTCCCAACATGTTAAAATGTTCAGTAATGTTCCTTCACAAGTAAATATGTAATTAAATAGTGTACATGGGTCGATTAAACATACTGATATAGTTTATCAGGGGGAAAGTCAAATAAAACAGCGAAGATTTTATAAAACGTTATATTTGTATATGGATGGTACTTAGTTTTTGCAATCCTGTTTTAACATAATTAAGCATTCAATTTCATTGTTGGCTGAGATCAAGCATGCATATTACATATGTTAAACAATAAGATATACTCAAGCAATGGCAGTTGGTCGTGTTCATGTAGGAAATGTTTGTAATGAAAAGGCGTGTACTAGGTCTAAATAGAATAGGTCGTTTTCGTGCAGGAAATGTTAATTTATGAAAAGGCATTATAGTTCCCTTCATAAGTTGACATACTAATATATATCACGAGGTTTTTCCTTGCACATACATATACTAAAAGTATGGAATTGAAGTCGACATTCATGCCATACTTTTTATACATAGAAATGTATCATATTGTGGTTTGATGTTTAAACAAATGGTTATGTCATTTTGAACTTTATTAATGAAAGGAAATAAACATTTAAACTGAACAACCTAATTCACAATTCAGCAGATTTGAAATGTCATAAATTAATGTATAAGATGGTCACTTGGTCAATGATACCCAAACTGCTGATGTGACGTCATGCAAGATCTTACTATACGACTTCAATAACTGCTGTCGTTATGCCAATTTGCGATTTAAAAAAATAATAGTACTGATATTTGACAACAAAGCATCAAAATCAATATCATTGCAAGGTTGTCTTTCTAAATGACCAATAAACCGGTAAAGAACTTAAATATATCTCAAATGATTTTACTATCTAAATCATGTTTTACAGTTTTTACCATAATCAGATAATTTCAACAATATAAGTTATCGATTGAAATAGTGAACATTCTATTATATAGTATTAATCATATTATTTACATTGAACATAACCACCATTTTTTCTATTGGGTGTATTCTGAGGCGTATGTTTTGTATTTTATTATACACAAAATTAATAAATAGATGAGTTAGAACATGTATAATAAAAGACATCGGAAAAGGGCTATAAAAGGGTGTTCGTTTAAGTACAGTGCAATGAAATTAAATACGTTTGGAACAATTTTACCATTTATGCATATGTTATTTTAAAGTTGTAATACGTTAAGAAGAAATTAATGGTTTTGAAATCACCAAAATTATAACATATTATTACTTGAACATAGCATTGTTCAAAATGAATTTTTAAACGTGCTTTATAACAGTTTTAAATAGAATAAATTATTTAGTATCTTGATGATCTATTCATTAAGGTTTCGAAGTGAACTATATAATAACAAATACTCGTACTGGTACGTATATAAAATGCCAATACAGCACGTATATTGTAAACATGATAACAACAGTAGGTTTATCAAAAACAAGTTTATAAACAACATGTTTATAAAAGAAATAGCAAACAAATACGGTCATTGAAACGTTGTCAAAACAGTGTCAAAGCAAAAATAAAAATAAACAGTACGTTTATATAAATATGAAAACAGTGTGTTCATTGAAAACATTATCAAAATTGTGCTTCTGTTGTTTCAAAAATATATGATGAAATCAGCACTTTGATCGAAAACATGATCGAAACTGTAGGGTCGATTTGATTGCATACTGATTGAAAACCGCTTGGTTTTTGTTGTCATCGTTGTAATTTTAGTATCATAGTAGCGTTTTGGATGGTGTATCAGTGATTAATATGATGCATCAGTCTGTGAAGTAATTCATCAGTATTTTGGATAAGAGACCCGTCTCTGTGGTGATCAACTGTGAACATGATTATTAAAATGTAATCATAAAAGTTGATTGCTGGTTGTGATTGATCCATGATTCTAAACTTAATCATGATCTGTGAAGGTTGGTCAATGTTTTTGATGTTTTGTCAGTGTGTTTGAAATATAAGTCCGTAACTAATATCGTTAATTAGTGTTTGTGATAATAGATAAGTATACTTGATGATCGATTAAGGTTTCAGATCATCAATCAGTGCATATTATAGACTAATGTCTGTGATAAAAGAAACAGTAAGTGCAACTATATATCAGTGTTTTTGATATTGAGAAATTGATTTCGGGTCAGTGTCTAACTGTTTGGTGAATGGTAAATTATTTATCATTAATCAGTGATGGTATCATAAAGCAAAGCAAGTGCTGAAAAATCAGTGTTTTTATTCAAAATCTGGAATTTTTAACCATAAATCAAAGCTTGTATTAAGAAATTAGCTGTGATAACCAGACATTTGCATTTGTGATAAGAAATCTGGATCTTTATTTAGAAATCAGCTTTTGCAATCCTAAATTAGCTTCTATGATAAGCAATAATTTCTTGTAATCAGTATTCGTAATGAGATATCCAGAAATCAGTAAATGATCAGACATCAGCGTTTGCGATCAGAAATCAGTAAATGATCAGAAATCAGTAAATGTTCAGACATAAGCGTTTGTGATCAGAAATCAGGGTTAAACATCATATATCAGCGATTATTATCATAAAAACAACTGTTTGTTATCAGATTCAGTGTTTGTAACCAGAAATCAGTGTATATGAACAGACATCTCAAAGTCTGTGACCAGATTCAGTGTTTCTGGACATGAGTCTGTGTGACCATTGGTCAGTGCCTGTGGTGATAAATGACTTCCTGTAATCATAACGCCGTATTTGTGATATTTGTGACCATAAACCAGTGTTAGGAGTTATATTGCAGTTAGTCGAATGATGGGTTGGTATGTACTTTGTTTACATCTGTGTCCATGGTGATGGATTCAAGTTTGTGTGACAATCAGTGTTTAAAATGATTCATCAGACCTAATGATTACTAATTGATGTCCATCGTGATCGCTTTGAATAAGTTTTATTAGCGTTTACGATGACTGGTCATTTTATGATGACAGATCAGTTTGTAATCATTATTCAGTGTTCAGGATATTTCATTACTGCTTGTTTTAATTATCTAGCATACTTGGTGATCCATTATTGTTTGCAATGGTTGATCAATGCTTGAGAGATATTCAAAACATTATTGAAATTTATCAATATTTGTTACCATACGTTGACAGACACGCCTAAGTGAAAGTGTTTTCCCATATCTTTATGAGGTAAAAGGCGTGTCATCTCTTTTAAAATACATTTACTAGAAATTAAGTAAGGGAGCACTTTTTTAATCATTTAGCTTGTGAATGCAGAAACCAACACAATACAAGTATTTTACTCTATAGTATGGCCATTTAGAACACATCAGTGAAGCACTAAATGTAAAAAAATTGAAATCCATTTCTAAAGTCTTCTGGAAGATATATATAAATACAAAAACAAAATAGGAAAGAAGCTTATATTAACCCTTCTAACGTTACACATTTACAATATTTTACTACAACAGGCACTTTTTCTAAAATTACTGATATTACTTAATGTAAACCAAACAATCAAACTCTGCAACATTGATATGCAAATGGCTTTCATACATGTACATCTCTAACATATTGTCTTGGAATCAGTTGACGATAGGTTGTGTTTTGTATTCTACAAATTGTTAACGTTGAATACATCTTGACAATCTTACTTACAATCAGCAACATTAATCCATCGGCTCTGTTAAGTATATTTATTATTTCGTGTGCAATACGTACTTTACCACTAAAACATGTGGTGCAGGAAATGGAGTGCCAAAACTCGATTACAGCATTAAACACTATATTAGCCTCGTTATCACACGTTGTTGATCTTTATACCTATATGGACAATACTGGTTCAGCCAATATATGTTGCTACTAAATTCTGAGGTTTTCATAAATAATAATAATAATAATAATTCAAGGTTCTTATATATCAGAACTTAGTTCGTAAGTCGTCTCAAAGCGGTTCACAAATTATTATCCCTGGTTATAGGGCTTTTACAACCAGCCAATATCTTTCTCAACTCCCTGGGGAGCATACAGCCAGTGCTGCCATTTCGGCGTTCACAGCTGGCATTCTACAATTCTAGCACTGCCCAACCACGTACTCATTTACAGTTGAGTAGACTGAAACAAGCGGAGTAAAGTATCTTGCTCAAAGATACAACACAGTGCCGTGCCGTGACTCGAACCCCAACCCTTCGGTCACGAGCTCGGCGTCCTACCACTAGACTGCCGTGCCTCCTATCTCATTCCATTATCTCATTTAAGATGGCTATCAATGTCATCTCCGTTACTTATGAAATTCAGCATTGTCGTTATGTCATCCTAGACCAATTCTTTAAGAAATGTTCTTTCATTTTTTTTACCTAAAACTTTCGTTTATGTGTATATCACCACCTTTAACGGGTGACAACATGATGGATTCTACATGAAATGCAAAAAACACCTTTCCAGGGCATTTTGTTGGCCTCCACATTGGTGTTTATGCTGATGATGATTTTTGGGGTTTAACCGCTCCTGTTATTGTCCTTTTTGCGGTTTCATGCTCAGAGGTTGTCTTTGTGTGCTTATACTGGGAATTGTTTTACATAAAATGCCTTTATCTCATTAGGTTTAAACTGTTGTATACAAATAGTACCGGCTTCATTTTCTCATAAAGTCTAAACTATTGTATACAACTTGTATCAGTTCCATGATCTCATTAGGTCTAAACTGTTGTATACAACTTGTATCAGTTCCATTAACTCAGTAGGTCTACACTGTTGTATAGTATACAACCTGTTTAAGTTCCATTGTCTCATTAAGTCTACACTGTTGCATACAACTTGTATCAGTTCCAGTCTAAACTGTTGTATAGAACTTGTATCAGTTCCATTATCTCATTAAGTCTTAACTGTTATATATAACTTGTATCAGTTCCATTATCTCATTAAGTATAAACTGTTGTATAGAACTTGTTAAAGTTCCATTAACTCATTAGGTCTTCACTGTTGTATATAACTTGTATCAGTTCCATTATCTCAGTAAGTCTAAACTGTTGTATATAACTTGTATCAGTTCCATTATCTCATTAAGTCTACACTGTTGTATACAACTTGTATCAGTTCCATTAACTCATTAGGTCTACACTGTTGTATACAACTTGTTTAAGTTCCATTATCTCATTAGGTATAAACTGTTGCATACAACTTGTATCAGTTCCAGTCTAAACTGTTGTATACAACTTGTATCAGTTCCAGTCTAAACGGTTGTCTACAACTTGTATCAGTTCCAGTCTAAACTGTTGTATACAACTTGTACCAGTTCCAGTCTAAACTGTTGCATACAACTTGTAGTAGTTCCTGTCTAAACTGTTGTATACAACTTGTATCAGTTCCATTATCTCATTAAGTCTAAACTGTTGTATACAACTTGTATCAGTTCCATTAACTCATTAGGTCTACACTGTTGTATAGTATACAACCTGTTTAAGTTCCATTGTCTCATTAGGTCTACACTGTTGTATACAATAATAAAGCCAGTTGTGTTAACGACGTATTCTGAAGCAAACAATGCTTTTCATGAGTATTACGTCAATATCACTGTTTGACACAGGTTTTATTATCCATTATTAGGTTTTTTTACTTAATACTGTTTTGAGGAACACAGTATAATTTCAAAGCATTTATATTATCTATCAAAGCATGTTGCACTTCATTTTGGTTGTCTTAATTGTCTCGAACACACACACACACAAACACACACAAACACACACACACACACATGTGACTGTATCTGTACAATTTGGTAATAGATGTTGTTTGCATAAATGAATTGCACTGTATCATAAAGCTGTTTCGTCCTTCTAGGACTCATTTGTGACCAGACACTGGCGCCGTATGACGTCAGGAATCAAACACCTTGCATTTCCATACAATGGGACCTATGGAATCTTGATATAGATTTACTTTTATCGGTGTAAAGAAAGTTATACATCATAGTTGATGTTTATGAATTTTACTGCGTAAGCTGCGTGAATAAAAAGTTGGTAAAGAGTGTTATGATAAATATTGAACTATCATGTTTGTTGTCACACTTTTCGCCTCTTCAATGTGTTTTCGAGGCAAATATTCTATAAACCAAATAGCTTTAGGAATATTGTAGAACTTGTCAAAACAATCATTTAAGTTGCTGCGAGTTATTTCTTTAACCAGAATGGTTGTCTTATCAGGGTTTTTTAAACCGTTACCAAATTATGTTTTTCTATATGCTGCTATATGCGTAGATAATATGTTCATGGACATGCAACATTGTATCATATCTTGACTCTGAAAAGTCAAAAAAAAAAACGCTACACACTAAACATGTAGTTTTTATTCTTCCAAAATGCAATAACATGTGTTTCTATGGTGTTGGGTCATATTTGAGACAATGCTGTGTGCAAGCGTCACAGTGGAAATGTAATATAACAGCGGCCTATACCGGGGGCTGCTAACCTCCATACCCTGTACCTGTCAAACTTGTCCAATAAATCACTCGCTTTAATTCTATTTCTGCGGCACTGTCTATCAGAACATTATTCCCAAATCAAAAGTCCCCTGCTTCCCTCGCCGTAACCAGGATACATTCTACAAACTGCTCGGAGGCTTGCTGGTTCTATGGCAATGCTAATTTATCACTATCTGATATAGCGGTTTGCGTGTATACTGTTGACGGCCTCCAATACTGGCCCTGTCAAGCCCTCTTAACAACGTCCATCTCTCCGGTATTCTTTTCATATTCAAATGTAATATCTGATCAGGCTAGATTAACGTCCTGCACATGCGCACAGTTGCTGTTTATTGCTTCTAGCTGCCATTTTTGTCCCGGACATACCGTATTAATTTGTATGGTTATTTTTGTAATATATGGTATTTATGATTAACAATGCATGATTTTGTTATTTATTGGTGAACTACTCGCCGAGTTACATCTTCTCTTGTGTTATTGGGTTATTGTTATATTTTAGTATGATGGCATTCAATCAACCATAAAATGATATTTGGACCCAAACAAAATTTAGAATAATGACAACAACGTTTATCCTGTACAGGAGATAATGATATCTGTCGTATAAGGTTGGTATACCATGAATCGTCTTATCTGAGTACTGTTTCATTGCATTGATACGTTGTAAACATTACCAGTCTATAACTTTGAAATGTCTGGAAATCAAATTTTAAAATAAAGTATTCGTAAGTAGCATATCATATTTCATTTTCTTCTACAACAGGCCAGTCCCCCCAAAAAAAAGGTTATTGTGGGAGTATAACTGCTTTATTCAGAAAGATGATTTTAACATAAGCTTTAAAGATAAAGGGTTGGGCAGTTTGACAGTACCTTATGATTTTCCAAAGAAAACGCCTATTTTGATCTGTCCCTGTGTGGAATGTGAAACGCCAAACCTTTGCACCAGGATTCCATCAGAAATACAAAAGAGCAACTGTTACATACACAATAATCTTATGAATGTCTCACTGTCAATATAAGATAAAGATCATCATCTACTGCAAGATTTCATTTTGACTAGTACACTTCTAAATTTTGAAATTTATAAACTTAGGGGTTTTACGCTCTTTCACTGCTGTTTCAACAGTAGGTTAGACCTATTTGGCAACCCTAGCATCGTCGGCGAGTCCTAGAAGGGTAAAGCAGCTGTATGGTGTAGTTTCATACATTTTGGCTTACCGTATCTATTACCGAATTCTGAAGGTACAATCATCTGTGTGCCTGTTATGTTTATCTTGCTATGTAAATGCGGTTGCAGAAGGTATTGATTTCCGGATGATGGCACAATAATTAGTTTAGTACAAACTCAATACGTTATTTTTAGGTAAACAGATAAACATGCTGATTAATGTACCAACAAACTAAGATTTGAATATCTGGATAGCAAAGTAAAATCGGTAATCATTAAATGGTTTCATAATTGGTAGGAAATGCACGTAATTTTGGCAATGATTTATTGGTTCATTTTCTTAGAAATGCAAGTAAAGTTGGCAATCATCCAATAACTAAATTCCTGTATAGTGGGGTTCGAGTCACGTGGTTGGGCAGTGCTAGAATTACAGAATGCCAGCTGTGAACGCCGAAATGGCAGCACTGGCTGTATGCTCCCCAGAAAGATATTGGCTGGTTGTAAAAGCCCTATAACTAAAATAAGCAAACAACTAAGGTTCAATGCTAGAAAATGCACATGAAGTTGGTTTTTAACTGTATTTTTTTATTCTAGGAAATACAATTAAAATTGTTATCAAACCAAAAACTGTCAACTAACGTATAGTTCCATTTTAATGAAATTGTTATAGACAGAAATGCGTTAAAATCAACGTGGGTTAGAACTAGGTTTGTCGTTGACAAGACTCAGGGCAAGCCAATAAAAGATATTAATTTTGATTTGATACAATTCCTATGACAATAAGATATAGATATATACTGTTTCTCATTGATGTTCATAGTACAATAAACAAGAAAATAAACCGGAATTAAGATCTAGTTGGGCATCTACATAAAGCCAAACTTCGTTATTAAGATGTTGTATACTCTGTGTTTCCGTTTTATCTCGAAATTATTTTTCCTTTTACTTCGTCATAACGAAGTTTGAAATCCTAATCAGTTTTTTTCAATTTCAAATCTTCAGAAATGATATATTTGAAAGATGTATGCAGAATACTCACTATGTTGCACCTACCTATACAATAAGGTAATTGATACGGTATGCTAGGAAATGGATAGCACCGCACCATACAGCTGTTTTGTCCTTATAGGACTCATTGGTAATTCTAAGGGCCAAAAAGGTGGAAATCCATAATGGTCTTATTTACTGTTGTGTCAGAAAGGAAAGTGTATAAAACTCCTTAATCATATGGATTTCCAATATTAGCGGGGTACCTGTTAATTTCAAGTTAAATCATTAGTAACATTTGTATATTATGAACCCTGCTTAAAGAGATCACTGTGGCCATCAATTTATTCTTCCCGCTGCATGTCCTTACAACAATGTATCACATATGTTCACCTCAGCGTAATTAAGTCACAGTTTGATCGATACGTCTGTTTGAAATGTACTTCCGTTAAATTTCATTCTGATAACAATATGAGAACAGATATTTGTTGTACGCTAAATTCCATTCCGCCGAAGCGCCAACCCAGTGTTTTCATTTCTACGCGTCCTAATCAATCACACACTCTACATTCAGTTTTACGTATTGTTCTAGGTGTTATTTCCCATGTTAATCTTATCATTCTATTTTTTAATCTTTCCATAAATACCGATCTCGCTAGGTGCACGCCCCCTGGTGAGCGAGTGAAGAGGCAAAGTGATGTGATAATGAAGCGTTTATCTGCTGTTCGGAATCTCTTTGATCAGACTTGCGAAACACGAGGTGTACACTACGTATCGTGTTTAGAAGGTTACCCGGGGTTGTTTGGCGAAAATTATCCACTTCTCACCAAGGGCAGTAGAACCACTGCATAAAAATCTCGACAAGTGTGTTTGCCTCGCTACATGCATGCCCGCTATCGACAATGATGTGTTTGTCTATGCAGGTTTTAAGAAAAGAGTCTTCATTTTGGAAAGAAAACGTTTATTAAATAATATACAATACTCTTTATTTTGTTCTTGCAACGTGTTTCATGGAATGGATCTTCGGCAATTTTGCAAAAAAAGGCTGATAAGACATCTTTAATTTTCTTACCTCATCAAATCTTTAAGGAACATTCCATGCGCACTAATTCAGATAAAATTTGAAAATATGACTCGATTAAGACCAAAAGAAAGGGAACACCGAAGTATCAATAAAACCGTCAATTAACTTGAAATCGATGAAGCTAAAGCAAAATATGAAGAAAAGAAAGATTTACACGAAGACCATTGTAAAAGTACATATTCCGTCTTTGCGTATTGCAGGGTTATCTTCTCTTGGGAGCAGGTATTGATTGTTACGTCACTTGTTTGTGAGAGAAACGTCATAAATTGTTGAGAAAACGACGTAATTTTCTTACACAGACCAATGACGTAACAATCAATACCTGCTCCCAAGAAGAGATAACTCTACAATACGCAAAGACAGAATACAATAAGACCAGACGTCCCGGAAGAGTAAGCGTCTTCTGCTTCATTAACGATACCCCCCAATGTAAATCTAGGTCAAATCCAAGTGATTTAACCGTTGTTGATAGCGGATGGTCGTTCAGTGCTTATTTAATAGAATTTGTTCGGGATAATCCTTGAATAAGCGATACAAATTTGTATGTGTCTTGTGAAAGTTTATTGGTTATTCAATGAGTAATCGCTAAAATAATGTTCCCTTAGAAGGATGGAATAGAGAGTAGACAAGAGATGGGGGTTTTTGATCTATGAAACAGAATAGGTCCGACGTTTAGGTGTAAGTGTAAGCGATGAAGTACACATATACAAGGCGATCTAACAGGATAGTCCTGGTATCTTCTCTGTTAATTCTTACTTCTTTCTACTTCCTTTGGTCTACTGCAGTCTACCCTCCTGGATTTTGTTTCCCGATTTTTACGTTAATTATCTATCATAAAACCGGTATGTTGGGATGCTTTTTCACATATTGTACATGTTAATTTCTAGGCCTTTTCTTCCAATTGTATAGTTTTTGCTTTGTTGTTACATTATATTATCAAACGGTTTTCCTGATGAACATTTATGCTCTTCTTCTTTCACATTGCACGTGTAAAATTGCGGTTATGTATTGCTTATAGAAATAGTGATACTGTAATTCGTATTTTAAGAATTTCATATCAGCGATGCTATATTTGTATCGTGCTGGAACGATAATTTTGTTAACGATAGATGAATCCTTTATGTAATAACTTTTAGGCATTAATCTTAATCGTATTTTTAGCAGAAAAAGTTTTATTTTTCACTTTATAAAAACATATATCATCGTAAGCATTATAGTTTAACACAGATATCGTCTAGACGGCCAACGTCAGCAGTGTATGGCGATACCTGGTTGCTGTGATGTCCCCGCGCGATGACATTTTTGGGTAGTTCATTGATCGGTTTACGTCTAACCATTACTCATCCTTCTACACTGGAGTATATTACCTCACCTTCCCATTAAAAAGACATGTAGCGGCTCAGCTTGTATAAACACACTTCATTTTCCAGCTTTAGTGGCAAGAGAAATATTTAGCATCAAAGTCAACCTTTTTTCCTAACAGAAATAGTCGTCTTTATAGCGCCTGCTTTAAAAGCTTTGTGTACAATTATTCTGCAGTACATGAACTATCCCAGTTAGAAGTAATTCAACCCAGTGAGTATCGTGTTGACAACAACTGCAGTCGTAGAAGCACGCGTTTATGGTGACTTAATCCACGGGCGTAAAGAAGGCAGTTCACCTGTCTACATGTTATTTACAGTCCATAATCCGATGAAACATAACTGGTTCAGCCTAGGAATAGCGTAAGCCCTCTTGAGATGGACAATACGTGGACAGATCAGATCCTACGAATATTTATCATCGTATGTGATGAAATTAATGTCTCTTGGGCTAATATCGGTCATTTATCGTGATACGGACGCCCCTTGTTTTTACTACACTGTCAAATTGCCCAAGAATCGGCAGTGACAGGAAAATCACTCCAAATGTGACTCCGCGACCGATACCTTGATCAATGGCCGATTGTGAAGTTCCTTAACACTGTGAAGTGTGTGTCGAGAGACTTAGATTAATAGACAAATAAATCGTTAGCCACTTTGTAACATTAATACAGTGTCTCTAAGAACAGGTCCTTTCTACTTTATGAGTTTACTCTTAGAACTATATCTTGTTTTATTCAATGACAACATGTCTTGTCAACATGTTATAACAAGTATCTGAGAGGGTGTTTTTTTTAGTTTCTTCTTCATCAGTACATAGAAACAATGAATCAATGTTAGAGACGATACATTTATTGCATTATTTCAGTTATCCAAAGGTTAGGTTTATGTAGATTTCATGTTCTTGAGGAAGAGGGAAGTATGGAATAGTTTCATATTGATTTTTATCGAAATGTGGTGGTGTTTTCAGTTAAGAAGGTGCTTTTGATGTTTGTTCGGTTGTGGCATGTGTTGAAATTTCAGATAAATGACCGTTTCAATCATTGTTGTGACCTCGACGTCATTAAATTGTATTAAACATGAATGGAAACTTCCTTGTTTTTACAGTAATGCTTCATGTGTTTGCAGAAAAAGGTTTTGATTTCGTATAAACTATTTTATCTCAAAATCAATGAAACGTTTCGTTAAATCACCTTTACATTTGATCAAGCTATGCTATCATGGATCACCTGATTAAAGTGTCTTTCCTTGTCCTAGTTCTTCAAATAACTATGAGTTTAATTAGACATTGCAATGTAGTATGAATATTCAAAAAGGAAGTTTGTTTTCGAGAAATTGTAACTAAATAGTGTTTGTGCTTTTTTTTCAGATCTCTAAATCTTATCTTATTTTATAAATTCATTTTATATTTATGATATTTTTTTTTATTTTTTTTATTTAATGTTATTATTTTTTTGGAATCATAATATCTTAAGTGACAAGTAAATGTAAAACGTTGTTCCTTACCTTCTCAAACCATATTACCAAAATTAAGATAATAATTATGTTGAATTGTAAAATAAATTAAAATATATCAATAATAAAAAAAAAAAAAATCTTAAAAAAGATGCTGGTCCCTTATCTCGTATCAAAACCATTACATATCAATTGTTATCACGTCTCTCAACGATATATTTACGAAATAAGATATAAAACAGTATGTTTTTATTGTTATTACACTGTTTTGTAAACTACATACCCCAGATTCTTTTTAATAGTTTAATGAATATATTATATATGTCTATCCAAATACAATTCTACTTTGTGGGGTATTTTGAATTCCTAATTTCATTGGGAAAAAAAAAGAAAAAAAAAAACTATCTCGTTTCTGATATAATTCAGGTGCACTAACATTGATTTTGAAATACATCCGATTAAAGCGTTTTAAAGTTCGAATCAATTTAGCTTATTTGAACATATCGCTGTATACACATCAACGAAATTGCGATGTAACAATAAAAATGGGATTTCACAAAAAAAACATTTATTTAACAAATATTACCCAGTGTCAAATGGACTCACATTCTGACATGCCTAATGCTAGGTAAATTTAGGAACACATGCGATCTCAAATGATGGGGCTTTAGTTAGATCAAATACCATCCTGTTCCCTCGATCAGTGCATGCAATTAACTTGTGGATTTTACCAATAAGCAAATACAATTGAATCTGCTTTTCGCAGGCGATTTCAACGATGATGGAAAGAGTAGGCTGATAATATTGTGAAATGAAACGAACTGATCGTTGATTTTATGTAATATTTCACTAAAAACGACATGAAAGAAGTACAAAGGTGAATGCCTCCAATAGGAAATCATTTTAAAGCAAATGCATTTAGACTAAACCAATCTAGAAGTACAGTTCCTAATTCAAACAAGAGCCAATTCAACCTTAAAAAACAATCAAAATTCATTATTGTCTCAAATTTGAAATAAGTATCAAAATACATGAACATGAAAATTAAAAGCTGATTTTGAAAAAGCCACAGTTTATGTTTAACCCATCCAACCACTATTTTGCCTAGTTCCCACTGTAGCGGTCGGAACTTGACAGTAATAGTATTTTAATTAAGCACTTATTCAGGAAGATGAATTATACTGTCTTCGGCTTGTTTGCCTGACGTTTAACACCTACTGCTAATGCTGTAGTAAGCACCGATCTTTGACCCTGAACCGTAGATATGGCTGTTAAGTGATGTTTGACTTGCAATAATGGTTAAGTAAGGCATGCCCTTCTGCATTAGTATCGTAGAGAGATAAATGTTTAATTTAAAAACTGCAATGGAAGTAAATGCATACCTGTCCGTATAAGTGTGAGTAAACTAGTGACGATGATGCAAATCGACACTTTTGGTGAGATAAGGGTGTTTTAAATGATGTAGCTGAAACGTTTCTTAAAAGGATTGCCCGGATATGTACATAGGTGTCTGGTTTAAATACTTTTTGGTGAACTTTAATGAAAGGTTATTGAGAAGTTTAACGACTGTTCTCATGGTGAAAGTTTTGAATAACAGTTTCTTGGGTACGAAACTACGACTTGTACAATGTTGATGACCTTTTTCCTTAAATCTTGCTGGAACGTTATCGTAGTTTATGCGAGTTTTTCCTGACGTATGTCAAGCCGCCATGTTAATTAATCCAGAGTCCCGGATGTCCTTCCTGATACGAAACTAAACGCCTAACTCTTCGTGTCTCGTGTGCTAGGTTATGTCATGGCGCCCGATGCATCCAGGTTTACCGACGTAACTTTCCCACAAACATCCATCGGTCTTTGTATGTCAACCAGCCGAAATGCAAACACTTAGAAACCTCTCTCGTAGATTAGATCTTAAGACCGCCTAATCCTTTATGCAGATTGTTGGAAGTCTTGTGTTTATTTTGTCCATTGCGGTTTGTTCAATGTTTTGTCTCAGTAAAAATTTAAGGTCAGAGGTGTTGTATTATATAGATAGTACTTAGCTTAGATGAGGACTGTGATACTGGAATGTCGTACTCTACAAGTACAAATTGAACACTACACCTATCTTTGAAGTCGTATCACAAGAGTATCCCAAATACATTATTTGACATTTTTGATGATCCAGTTTACTTCTGTTATGAATACCCAGTGTCTTGTCTGAGTCATCGTAGGCCTTGATAATACCAGATAAATAGGTCACACGTTAAGTTAACAATTAGGAGTTATATGATTTAAGATATTGTCGTCAGATGAGAGAATTGCTTAACAATGTTAAAAAACCGTTAAACAATCGTGGTTTGAGAATCGACAGTAAGAGAACGTTGTGTGTAATCCGACACTCTTTTTGACACAATACATTGGTCAAATATCGGAATGTACATGTAATGTGTGATAATTTCAATAAAATATAGGAATACAGAATAATGTTGGATTAATAAAGATGCAATATTATTCAGGAGTCAGATTAGACAGGTTCACTCCCTATGAACATTTTAATCAAACTATGTAATGAGTAAATAGCTTGGTGATCTTTTTTGTAAAACTAGGCGATGGTGTTTCCATAACTAGGTCATGTTGTTTATTAATCAAGATCCTGGTGTTTGTATAACTAGGTCATGTTGTTAAACTAGGTCATGGTGCTTAAAAATAGGTCATAGTGTTTTAATAACTAGGTCATTGTGATTTTAAAAATATGTCATGATGTTTATAAAAATAAGTCATGATGTTTATATTTAAGCTAGAGTAGTTTAATTCACGATCATTTCTTCCATTACGTTAGAGAGTATAATGTCTAAACAAATATTTTCCATTTATTTTCTCTCCCCATAGGATCTATTCCGTCTTTACGTATTGCAGAGTTTTCTTCTCTTGTGAGCAGGTATTGATTGTTACGTCATTGGTTTGTGAGAGTAACGTCATCAATTTTTGAGAAAACGACGTAATTTTCTCACACAAACCAATGACGTAACAATCAATATCTGCTCTCAAGTGAAGATAACTGTGCAATACGCAAAGACGGAATAGTAACATCTCTAACTTTACTAGAAGTCAGTGTTTGAAAGAGAGTAAGTCAACAATACATACGTGCTTATTGTTGGGATTTTTATCAAGAAACTTCCGGTTGTGATAACTATATATAACAAGTTACTGATAACATTGTGTGGTTTATCAGCCACTGACCTGGATAACATCTTACAACATATATGATATTTTCTCCTGTCGTCAGGAGTTGACTTTACTATAATCCATAGATGTTTAAATAACAGATAGCTCCGCGAAATTGACTTGATTTTATTAAAATATATACATCATAACGGACCATCAACACAGCAGGATTAGGTGAAACAGGTGAACGATATGAAACCAAGGCAGAAAAAAAAGAATAGAAAAGATAAAGATCCTAAGTAACTCCGAAGACTTTTAATATATGAACCAGGTCTGTAAATAAAGTCCCAAAAAAGATAGCATAGTACAATTGTACGTCGTAATATTTTTGTTTTACACTTTGTACGTCGTAAGAGGTCTGTTGTACACATTGTACGTCGTAAGAGGTCTGCTGTACACATTGTATGCCGTCAGAGGTCTGTTGTACCCATTGTTCGTCTTAAGAGGTCTGCTGTACACATTGTATGTCGTAAGAGGTCTGTTGTAAACATTGTATGTCGTAAGAGGTCTGTTGTACACATTCTATGTCGTAAGAGGTCTGTTGTCCACATTGTACGTCGTAAGAGGGCTGTTGTACACATTGTATGTCGTAAGAGGTCTGTTGTAAACATTGTATGTCGTAAGAGGTCTGTTGTAAACATTGTATGTCGTAAGAGGTCTGTTGTAAACATTGTATGTCGTAAGAGGTCTGTTGTACACATTGTATGCCGTAAGAGGTCTGTTGTACCCATTGTTCGTCGTAAGAGGTCTGCTGTACACATTGTATGCCGTAAGAGGTCTGCTGTACACATTGTATGCCGTAAGAGGTCTGCCTGTACCCATTGTACGTCGTAAGAGGTCTGTTGTACACATTGTACGTCGTAAGAGGTCTGTTGTACACATTGTACGTCGTAAGAGGTCTGTTGTACCCATTGTACGTCGTAAGAGGTATGTTGTACACATTGTATGCCGTAAGAGGTCTGTTGTCCACATTGTACGTCGTAAGAGGTATGTTGTACACATTGTACGTCGTAAGAGGTCTGTTGTACACTTTGTACGTCGTAAGAGGTTTGTTTTACACATTGTACGTCGTAAGAGGTCTGTTGTCCACATTGTACGTCGTAAGAGGTCTGTTGTCCACATTGTACGTCGTAAGAGGTCTGCTGTACACATTGTATGCCGTAAGAGGTCTGCTTGTACCCATTGTACGTCGTAAGAGGTCTGTTGTACACATTGTACGTCGTAAGAGGTCTGTTGTCCACATTGTACGTCGTAAGAGGTCTGTTGTACCCATTGTACGTCGTAAGAGGTCTGTTGTACACATTGTATGTCGTAAGAGGTCTGTTGAACCCATTGTACGTCGTAAGAGGTCTGTTGTACACATTGTATGCCGTAAGAGGTCTGTTGTCCACATTGTACGTCGTAAGAGGTATGTTGTACACATTGTACGTCGTAAGAGGTCTGTTGTATACATTGTACGTCGTAAGAGGTCTGTTGTACACTTTGCCCGTCGTAAGAGGTCTGCTGTACACATTGTATGTCGTAAGAGGTCTGTTGTCCACTTTGTATGCCGTAAGAGGTCTGTTGTACACATTGTACGTCGTAAGAGGTCTGCTGTACACATTGTATGCCGTAAGAGGTCTGCTGTACACATTGTATGCCGTTAGAGGTTTGTTTTACACATTGTACGTCGTAAGAGGTCTGCTGTACACATTGTACGTCGTAAGAGGTATGTTGTACACATTGTACGTCGTAAGAGGTCTGCTGTGCACATTGTACGTCGTTACAAGCGGCATGTTTTGATCTTTATCGCTGTGTGTATTTATTTTCGGCACACACTTTCAGATACCAAATTCGTAAGTTCTATGTAACATTTTGTGTGTAATGCTGTTAATTCAATGCCAAATGTTATATCCAAATGATAGATACTCAATCTGCTATTGCAATGTGTATGGGAAGACTTGTATGTTGGTTGAAATACATTTTACTTATGGTTCGGCACACACTTTCCGATACCCAATTCTTAAAATTCTACGTACCTGTGTGTGTTTAAATGTTGATAATACCATATCAGATATATCCAACAGATAGATACTTAATCTGCTTACATTATACGCAAGGGGATGGGGATTTTTGGGGTGGCGGGAAGGGTAATGCTGATTAGGGTATTTCGCGTTACATGCATATTAATTAGTTTGACGTGACTGGTATGTTGTTTTAAAAACAGTTTATTGCAGAATGTTCAAAAATGGATTAGGTGCGAGTTATTACAATTCGTCAATGCCTTTTCACATCATGCATTTACTATTACATATCATGATTTTGACGAATTGATCCAACAAAAAATGTTTTGCCAAACAAAATAGCCCTAAGCCGAACTCTATATTTAAGACATTCAAACTTGGCTCAAATATACGCCTGAATTAGTTAAAGATTTTCACGCTAGGTGTCTGTCGGAATTAATGTTTGTCGGGTACTGTACTCTGTATGAGGTGTATTTTTATTTTATCTTGTTTTTTCTATTGTTCAAGCATTTTGCGGTAGAAGTTCCATTAGTTAGTACAACGATAAGTTATATACGTATGGTGTCTATGTTCAAGATACTTAACTACGTATATACGTTCTTGTCTAGGCATCTGTAGAAATAGTATCCAATTTACTGGGAAGTAAACCTATGAATGATTGGCGTAGCTACAGGAACGGTAGTGTAAATGCCAAAAAAATATATATACATGTAAATGTAGAAAAAAATAAGATTTAAAGACCGACTAAAAAACTAGCTGCTTTCACCCTTCACAGGGCTCTTCAGAGTGAAAGCAGCTAGTTTTTTATTCGGCCGTTAAGTATTATTTTTTCTATATTTACTAACTTCACATGGACATTTAATCCTATTTTATGATACATGTAAATGTTTATACTTATATAAAAGTTAGTGAATTCTCGCAATTTCGAAATAAAAGAAAAAGTGAAACCAATGTAGTCAAGCTTGTCAATTGTCAATTGGATAATACAAGTTTGACAAAATCTCGAAAATGTTTTCATCCTGAAAATAAAATCTTCTATCTCTTTCATAAATGGTCGTTCTATTACTAAAAACTATCTTGAAATATACAAGTATGGTCAAATATCTAGTACTTGAATCATAACAATTGAGACAAGTGGGTAAATTAAAACATCATTAAAATGTATGTTTAAACATCGTGAATGCGTTGAGCTAATAACAAATCTAGATAAGTTGTGAATTCGAGATTTTTATTTTTTTCATTACTTTAAAATACACTGAAATATGTTGTACTTGGACAAATCTTCAAATTAAGATAAAGGACTTTAATGTTCATTGTTTGTTAATACGAGGTGTGATTTTAACGCATTATTATTTAACAGTTCTCTAAGTATGGTATTATACTTAAAACTGTCTTTATCCACTACATCAAGGTTATCTCGCGCCACTATAGACTAGGCTTGACCGGATATTGACGGTATCTAGGTATAGTCACTATTAAACAAATAATTTTTAAAGATGTCGAAAACAAACCAGGTATGGGTATAGGGTTTCACAAAATCACCAACGTTACGGGAGGGTATCTACCTGAACACACTGAAACAACGGAAGTGGAGGTACATATTCTCTGTTAACTGGTAAACACTAAACAAGAGGAGAGGTGTGACACGGATATTTTGGTCCGTGTTTGGTTTTGTATGTTATACATGCTCCAAACTTCGAACACGCACATTACCACCGCTGTTAGGGATGTCGGGACAAATATCCCGGTCTGAGGGGCTTGTTTGATTTAAAGGACCTCTTGAAAGGGGTGAAGTGGTCACAGGGAATCTATAGATCTGTTGAAAGGGGACAGTTTATTAAGATTAATTGATATTTTAATATATATGGAGAGTTTATTCATAGTTTCAAGATTAAAGAAGTTGTGTTGAATCGAGTAGGATGAACACTTTGATATTTTAAACAAGTGAAACATGTCAAAAACATGCATCACGCAAAAAAAAATGTCAAATACATACACAATAATTGAAAATAAAGATACAATAACTCATACAGTTTTTACATCCTTTGAGAATCACAGATTATTTTTGTTTAGAGGAGATCGGTAATTAATCTAAAAACTCTTTCATTTAGAAATTTACTTTTCATGTATTTATGTAAGTCTTCATTTCCAGTAAAATATGTGGACAAGATTTGATATTTTCTAACTGAATGGCAACACCAGACGTCACATTTGATCTACGATTATGCGTATGAGTATACCTTAAGATATACATATTTCAGACTGATAAATAAACAATCAATGTATGTTTTAAATATTAATTCGAATTCCTTGACTTATGTTTTGCTTATTCAGCTTTTTTCGTTAAACACACTGCAACGCTGTAGATAAGTTTGGACACGCCTTACAACGTGTCATTGACACACAAAAAAAATGAAACAAAAATAAGAACAGAAACATTATGCCAGCTAATCCGCTTGCTATCTAAACATAGGATTTAGATATAAAAATATTGAAATATATATAATTCTGACACTCTTCAATATTGAAGACAAGCCTGTTATTTTTTTACTGTAAAGGTAAACACGAGATTTGAAGTCATCAGTGCCCGCGGATTTGTAAAGCCGTTACCCATTGCGCGGTATCCGACAGGGGAGTGGAATCCGTGTTAAATTGTTGAGTTACCGTGATGCTAGTGTCTAGATATTGTAACGGGGGTAGAAATGCTTAGTTAAGTATTACCACGTTACATAATTACAGAATTTCTCTATTATAACCTGTCTCTGATGACGTATCCAGGACTCTATTGGGGATTGACTGATTCGGTATCTTGGTGCGGACTAGCTCCCAGTTCTTTTGCGCGTGCCAATGAAACAAACAAGATATCAAAGGTTTTGCAATAGAAATTGTCTTATTCAATCAAATCATTGTATTATCTGTAAAAATATATTATGTCATCGAAGTGAGGCCATAGTATATATTGAAGAGAATCAGATGGAATTATCCCGATTTATTTCAAGAGGGGTACATTTAAATATTATGAATGAAAACACACGTGGTCATCTAACTGATTTACTGAGATTCAAAAAGATACAAGATATTTAAGAAACGACTCGCCATGGATGTTTTGATAGTACACACCCCTGCAGGTCAGGGATTGAGAAAAAAAATCGCCTCTGTTACCCACTGCATGTATCGTAAGAGGCGACTAATGTGGGGAACCCCATGCAGAATTGGGGATTCGCTGTTGTGCCCAATACTTCGGGACACTAAAGCTACCAAAACATATCTGCTGAACCCATTGCAATATTTGGGGTCTTTATAATAATAATAATAATAATAATAATAATAATTCGAGGTTCTCATATACCGCTGTATCCAAACCTAGTTCGTAGGTCGTCTCAAAGCGGTTCACAAATTATTTTCCGTGGTTATAGGGCCTTTGCAACCAGCCAATATATTTCTCAACTCCCTGGGGAGCATACAGCCGGAGCTGCCCTTTCGGTGCTAACAGCTAGCATTCAACAATTCTAGCACTGCCTAACCACGTACTCATTTACAACTGAGTAGACTGGAACCAGCGGAGTAAAGTATCTTGCTGAAAGATACAACACAGTGCCGTGCCGTGACTCGAACCCGCAACCCTTCGGTCACGAACCCGGCGTCCTACCACTAGACTAATGTGCCTCCAGTTTATATTTCTCCAGTTTATATTTCTCTCTACTTCTTACCAACATTTTCCCCTTGAGCCTTGCTTTGGCAATACCTCACTATTGGCTCTAATGTTGAACGTTTGCCCAGGTGAGGAAGGCAATGGGTGCTGTCCCCAGGCCGGGACATACCAAAGTCCTCAAAGATGGTAGTTGTTATTCCCTGCTTAACGTTAAGCATTTAGGGTTATGGCAACATCTTACCGGGCGGAACGCTTAGCTAGGTGCCTTCGACATGGTATTATAGTGAGATAGCACTCTAAAGTCGGCATCAGATCCGCGCTATCACAAGGAGGCAAATACACCAACATACCCTGTCACCGGCACACACACATACACGCAACCACGCATACACAACATACATTGAGGCACGTCCTTAAATGACCTTAGCTGTTGAAAGGACGTTTACCCAAACAAAAACAAAAACAAACAAAATCCGAAGGTACATCTTACATAAACCCTGTTTATAACTTGCACTTATCAACATGCAGACAATGTTTAGAAAAACCAGAGATAAGCGTTTAAGAAAATCGCGATGTTTCAAACAGAAAAAATATTATCCACAACAGTTCCAGAAACCCGAAAGCCAAAATCTGTCCGAGCGACCTGTCTATTCCAAAAATGCATATATACAAACAGATGGTGTTACCAAGACGCCCTTAGAGTTCTCTAGACCAATAATATCCTTAAGGCTTGTGGTTTTCCAAGAGAAACCTAGCGTTTCGGGTAAATTCGTGACTTTTCTAAAAGACTCACTTTGTTTCCAAGTAACCCTGTCCACAGGAAAACCAATAGCGTCCACAAGAGAAAGATAGTGTTTAAGATACTGACTCTGTGATCCAAATATACTTATAGTGTGCTAGAGTGAAAAAGACATGTTATAATTGCACTCCGAATATAAAAATCAGTCTGTGGTTTACTTGATTGACGTTTTATTCAATAAACCTTGGAACTGGGTGTGGTACGGTCATGTATTATCTCCTCCTTGTGCAGCGGTAAACAATATATGCAAAGTATACCCGCTTTGTTCGACAAAGAATTACATCAGAACAAAAAATTGGATGGAATTCCGTCACGATGTCTAGACCTAACCTCTGTTTCTAAATTGTAACGCGTACCTTTCTCATACATAGTTTACCTTGCATATTTATTTTTTTGTATTCCTTCAAACTATGGCTTGCTTGTCTTAAGAAAGATTACAAAATTGACCAGGCAAATGCCGGTTACCATTATAAAAAACCTGTTCATTGAAATACTATAATAGCTAAGCTCACTCATTGATTCCGCGCGGTCTTTTGAAGGATCTCACTAACTTTTAGCATCATAGTGAGTGTTAAGAGTGTTAACTTTATAAGATCACACAATGTAATTATCTTTTACTGAATTTTATGAGTATATACCGAATTTAATCGAAATGAGTTAAGAATCAAATAGAGTTGTGGGATCATACTGAGGGTAGGATCATACTGAGTTTAGGATCAAACTGAGTTTAGGATCACACTGAGTTTAGGATCACATACTGAGTTTAGGATCACACTGAGTTTAGGATCACACTGAGTTTAGGATCATACTGAGTTTAGGATCACATACTGAGTTTAGGATCATACTGAGTTTAGGATCACACTGAGTTTAGGATCACACTGAGTTTAGGATCACATACTGAGTTTAGGATCACACTGAGTTTAGGATCACACTGAGTTTAGGATCATACTGAGTTTAGGATCACATACTGAGTTTAGGATCACACTGAGTTTAGGATCACACTGAGTTTAGGATCATACTGAGTTTAGGATCATACTTATTTTTAGGGTCATTCTGAGTATAGGATACACTGAATAATGTATCACACTAAGTTTAGAATCATACTTAGTTAAGGATAAAACTGAGTTTTAAAATCACACTGAGTTTAGGTTATCACTGAGTAAAGGATCACACTGAGTTAAGGATCACACTGAGTTTAGGATCACACTGAGTTTTAGGATCATAAGAAATTAGGATCATACAAAAGTTAGGATCACTCTAAGTTAAGGATAAACTGAGTTTAGTATATCACTGAGTTAAAGATCACGCTGAGTTTAGGATAAAACTGAGTTCTAGGATAGCACTGAAATTTAGGATCATACAAAGTTTAGGATCACACTGAGTTTAGGACCACACTGAGATATAAGGATCACACTGAGTTTATGTTTACACTGAATTAAGGGTCACAGTGAATTTTAGGATCACAATGAATTTTGAGATCACTGACTTTTTACATCTCACTTTTGTTAGAATCTACTTTGTAAAAGGGTCCTACGGAGTTTGAGGAGTACAATTAGTTTATAATAATTCAATCCTTGTATAACAATGAGCATATGATCGTACATGTAATTAGATCTAAGATTACAATGGGTGTATGATCATACTGAGTTATAGGATCAAATTGAATATTCGGAGTGTTTAATTTTAAGGTCGTACTGACATTTAGGATCATTATGAGTTTTAGGATTATATTGAATTTTAGGATAAAAATGAGTATGAGGAGTATTGAATTGCAGTTCGCACTAACATTTAGGATCATAATGAGTTTAAAAATCATAATGAGATTAAGGTGCATACCGAATTTTAGGATAACGATGTGTTTAATGATCCAGCTAAGTTTTCGGATCATTTAACACAGTCAGGATCAAGCTTAATTTTAATTTCATACTTTTTTATGTCTAAGGACCACACTAAGTCTTAATCCTTCTTTATTCCGTCTTTGCGTATTGCAGAGATATCTTCTCTTGGGAGCAGGTATTGATTGTTACGTCATTTGTTTGTGTGAGAAAATTACGTCGTTTTCTCACAAATTGATGACGTTACTGTCACAAACAAGTGACGTAACAGTTAATACCTGCTCCAAAGAGAAGATAACTCTGCAATACGCAAAGACGGAATACAGTGTATCATGTGCCAAACATCATATGCAATGGTAACGATTTTGGCAACATTTTGTCAACATTTGAAGAATTTTAGGACTAAACATGAGAAAAACCTAGATAAGTCTCGACATTAGGGTAGTCATGCTTCAACTCTTTTGTCAAAAATTGGGGGAATCAAATAAAGTTATTTCAAGAGTTATATATAAATCCTTTCCAAACAGACGAGGACCATAGTGAGACAGATTTAATCTTTGATAAAAATTGGAATCCGTTAGCTAAAGAAATAATATCTGAAAATATGAAATGTGATATATTACGAATTATTTCCGGAGAGGTGACCGAGTCGTATTGGAACTCGAGCAACTTATCCCCATAGAAGTTTTCTCGGGGGAGGAGATTGTCCGGTAAGAAATAGACATGTTACCTGTCGCCTCACAGCACACCTGCACGGATTCCGGATTATCGATCAGGACCATGTTTTGACAGGCCATGAGAAGCAAATCAAATAAAGAGATTTTGATTTTTGTTCTACTCGCTATCCAAAAGCTAATAATTGGTACAAGCCGATCAATGGATAACCCCGTGCATGGGGAGGAGGATAAATCCAGCCTGCCCTGGTCACACGTCCCAGAGAGCAGAGCTATCCTCGGGATATCGGACATAGTTTTAGACAGATTATCCTTGATCCGTGAAATGTCACGAAAAAACTAGAGGATGTTTTTTGTGTGGGAAATTAAATAATTTCAAACAGAATTTCATTTTGGAATATCATATAAATAAAGTGAAATATCTTATTCATTTATATGAATATAAAAAATGCGAATCTCAGAGTGGGGGTCTTTTGGTTAGTAGATAATAGATTATATATTGTACAGATTTCCAACGGTCATTACTGGGTATATCCGTTAACAGTAGTATAGGATATCATAGGTTTTTCAATTTGTAAACGGAACATGATGATTTACATTTACTAGACTTTCCATTAATATACTGCGATTGACGTTGACTTATGAACAAGTTTACACGCCAGCAATGAAATTGTTTTATATGAAAAGAAATAAGATATTACCAACCTATTAGATAATAGATAGACTACAATATATTTATATCATATTTGCAAGTTGCAATCGACATGAAACTGTATTTACATGATATTTGTACTTCAATCGACACTAGACTACAATATATATTTACATGATATTTGCACTGCAATCCGCACTAGACTACAATGTATTTACATGATATTTGCACTGCAATCGACACTAGACTACAATATATATACATGATATTTGCACTGCAATCGGCACTAGACAATAATGTATTTACATGATATTTGCACTTCAATCGGCACTAGACTACAATGTATTTACATGATATTTGCATTGCAATCGACATTAGACTGTATTTGCATGATATTTGCACTTCAATCGACACTCGACTTCATTGTATTTACATGATATTTGTACTGCAATCGGCACTAGACTACAATGTGTTTACATGATATTTGCACTGCAATCGACACTAAACTACAATGTATTCACATGATATTTGCACTGCAATCGACACTAGACTACAATATATATTCATGATATTTGCACTGCAATCGGCACTAGACTACAATGTATTTACATAATACTTGCACTTCTATCGGCACTAGACTACAATGTATTTTCATGATATTTGCACTGCAATTGACACTAGACTTCATTGTATTTACATGATATTTGCACTGCAATCTACATAAGACTGTATTAACATGATATTTGTACTGCAATCGACACTAGACTACAATGGATTTACATGATATTTGCACTGCAATTGACACTAGACTTCATTGTATTTACATGATAGTTGCACTGCAATCTACATTAGACTGTATTAACATGATATTTGTACCGCAATCGACACTAGACTACAATGTATTTACATAATACTTGCACTTCTATCGGCACTAGACTACAATGTATTTTCATGATATTTGCCCCGCAATTGACACTAGACTTCATTGTATTTACATGATATTTGCACTGCAATCGACACTTGACTACAATGTATTTACATGATATTTGCACTGCAGTCGACATTAGACTACAGTGTATATACTTGATATTTGCACTGCAATCGACATTAGACTGTCTTTGAATGATATTTGCACTTCAATCGACAATACACTTCATTGTATTTACATGATATTTGTACTTCAATCGACACTAGACTATAATATATATACATGATATTTGCACTGCAATCGGAACTAGACTACAATATATATACATGATATTTGCACTGCAATCGACACTAAACTACAATGTATGTACATGATATTTGCACTGCAATCGACACTAAACTACAATGTATGTACATGATATTTGCACTGCAATCGACACTAAACTACAATGTATTTACATGATATTTGCACTGCAATCGACATTAGACTACAATATATACACATGATATTTGCTCTGCAATCGGCACTAGACTACAATGTATTTTCATGATATTTGCCCCGCAATTGACACTAGACTTCATTGTATTTACATGATAGTTGCACTGCAATCTACATTAGACTGTATTAACATGATATTTGTCCTGCAATCGACACTAGACTACAATGTATTTGCATGATATTTGCGCTGCAATCGACACTAGACTTCATTGTATTTACATGATATTTGCTCTGCAATCTACATAAGACTGTATTAACATGATATTTGAACTGCAATCTACACTAGACTACAATGTATTTACATTATATTTGCACTGCAATCGACATTAGACTGTATTTGAATGATATTTGCACTTCAATCGACACTAGACTTCATTGCATTTACATGATATTTGTACTGCAATCGGCACTAGACCACAATGTATTTACATGATATTTGCACTGCAATCTACATAAGACTGTATTAACATGATATTTGTACTGCAATCGACCCTAGACTACAGTGTATTTACATGATATTTGCACTTCAATCGACACTAGACTTCATTGTATTTACATGAGATTTGCACTGCAATCGACACTAGACTACAATGTATTTGCATGATATTTGCGCTGCAATCGACACTAGACTTCATTGTATTTGCATGATATTTGCACTGCAATCTACATTAGCCTGTATTAACATGATATTTGTACTGCAATCGACACTAGACTACAATGTATTTGCATGATATTTGCACTGCAATCGACACTAGACTTCATTGTATTTACATGATATTTGTACTTCAATCGACACTAGACTACAATATATATACATGATATTTGCACTGCAATCGGCACTAGACTACAATGTATTTACATGATATTTGTACCGAATCGACACTAGATTACGATATATTTACATGATATTTGCACTTCAATCGACACTAGACTACAATGTATTTGTATGATATTTGCACTGCAATCGACACTAAACTACAATGTATTTACATGATATTTGTACCGAATCTACACTAGATTACAATATATTTACATGATATTTGCACTTCATTCGACATTAAACTACAATGTATTTACATGATATTTGTACCGAATCTACACTAGATTACAATATATTTACATGATATTTGCACTTCAATCGACATTAAACTACAATGTATTTACATGATATTTGTACTGCAATCGACACTAGACTACAATTTGTTCATATTATATTTGTACTGCAATCGACACTAGATTACAATGTATTTACATGATTTTTGTACTGCAATCGACACTAGATTACAATATATTTACATGATATTTGCACTTCAATCGACATTACACTACAATGTATTTACATGATATTTGCGCTGCAATCGACAACTTAACAATTCCATTTTAGACCTAATTAAATGTTGCATTTGACATTGAATATTTGGAAACATAAAACTTATTCTGCAATAAACATGAAACTATTTGCAGACATTCATTACTCTGCAATCGACACATGCTTCCATATACTAAACTGTTAATAAATCAATTTTCATAGCCACACCACCAGACAGGGCACGTTAAAATGATGTCATTTTATTTAAAGCTGGTATTTACTCGACTAACCAAATTAAATGCTACACGGATACAAAATGTACACAAGCCAGAATCGAGTAAATATAACCCGGTGGTGTTCTGTACTGATACCGAGTGCTCTTACCCCGGGTCGATATTTGCCTGACAGGTCCTGTCTGTCCCGGCTTATCTCCCCTGACATACTCCCCATGCTATGTCACCCATGGATTTAAACAATCCTACGACGGGGGATTACACGGATTTTGTCACTTCCCCTTGTCAAGAGGAGGAAAATCAAGACATCAAGAAAATTTTAAATTAATATGTACATTGTTACAAATTTTGACATCACTTTATCAGTAAATGAAAAGGTGTTGCTCTTTTCTTTTTTCTGTCATTTTTTCTGTCATTTTTTTAACGTTTATTTCACAGTAGACATCTATGGTTCCTAAAACCCCAACTGATTTTTTTCCACCTTTGTTTAAAATCAACTGTCATTTAATCCATTTCTGAGTCGTCCGTCGTAAATAAACATGTAAAACAATTGATATGACATAGCAATCGTTTCCGTACTGTTCGGTTGGAATTTATGATGACCTCACATGTCCCAAGTATTTCCCCGTTTGTGTAAATGGTTAACAGGCGACCGACCGAGACAAGTAAATATTTGGCGTCTATTGGATTTGGGAGCTGGCTGTACCAAAGCCAGAATATACTAGACGTTTGCTCAGTTTAATATAAATACTGGAGTCGATGAATTAGATTTTTGTGTTGCTGAACATCCAGCGTGGTTCGGTTACTCTACTGTAGTACCGAGGATTACGCTGTTGAAATACATTGTTTTGGTATGATCCCGGTGCGTGGAAAGGAGACATTTCATTTCCTGTCAATTATTAAAATATTTCAGATATCTTAATTCAGACAACTATTTCAAATATTTGTAAAGAAATCTATTTTAAAATTTGTTGTTTTTAATTAAGAGGTAACGATTGTAAAATTCGAAAACGAAATGAAATTTAGCATCAAAATTCAACAACTGTTCTCGAACCTTATGGCCATCATAATAACTGTTCAAATAGTAATGTATTTAGTCATAATGATTAGAAAGTAGCCTATTGTTCGATATTTCTTTGTTGTTGTTTGGGGAGGGGGTTCAAATGGAGATTCTTTTCAATACAATGTAGTCATACATACATGTGTATACAACATTATTCAATTTAATTCAAATATACTATTTGAGTCTCACCCTAAATAGAACAGTTACATATGTACAACATCAATAATAAATAAAAATAGAGGTCACTCTGTACAGAGTTACGAGGGACTATAAAGGATATATATACAGGTTAAATATATGATCATAGTAAAAGATTAATTTCTATAAAATAAGCTTCTACGTCTATCTAAAATTTGTTTACTGGTTTTGGCACTATAAATACATATATCAGTCTTCTGGAGTATAAAATATAATTTATCGGTATCACAGAGTGCAACAAAATTATTGTCATATCTTCCGGCTTTACATGTAACAAAACAATTCATCTCTTATATCTTGGTACAAAGGACAGTGAATTAAAACATGGAGCTCATCTTCTACCACATTAGTACAATGGAAACAAAATTATTATCTAAATTTTCATAACGGCCTGTTTCAGCACGAAATGGAGCAACTCCACATCTAAATTTTACTAGAGTACTACGTGCACCAGGAGCCATTACACTAGGTATATATTGCTCAGTAACAAACTCACTTTTGAATTTTGGCAAAAAAAAAATCTATTAAGTTACAACACAAATCCGCTCAAATATCTTTCATACCAGCAGAGCAGAGAATTGATTTATCAAATGGTAATAATGGACACACACATATATATACACTGTACTGTTACAGGAATAACAAGTGAAGTAAAAGAGTTCCATTAAAAGTATTTAATATAATTCATAATAAAAAAAATGAAGGAAAAAATTCAAGGATTGGAGAAAACCGAAACGAATAAAATAGAGAAATACTTCAATTATATAGTAAGAAAAAGGGGACAGTGAAAGACAGGAGAGTGAGAAAAAGAAAGAAAAATAGCGTTTAGCAGAATCATCAGAGAAGTATATTATGGTGGATAATATATTTCAGGCTTTGTGTTGAGGTTAATACTGAGTACAACTTCAAAATATCAACGAGCTGGTTTCGGTCAAATTTGACCACTTTCATCAATTTTTTTCTCGCCATTCATAAATAAATCTGAGAATGGGATTTACCTTAACCATATGTCATACAGGTTTTTTTATCACATTAACTTATGCTATCACTGATAATGTACTGTAAAGATACATTGTTTTGTAGATATGGAGTTTAATCAAACTAGCAATTCATTATCTATTCGATTATAACTACTTGAGCTATCTAATATACCAAATAGCAAAGTTTCCAAAATAATTGTGAAAGAAAATTATTTATTGCGTTTGTTTACCTTTTACCTGTCGCTTTATTTTTATTATACTCATTTTATTTTAATCTTTTATGATCCTATTTTGGTTTAATGGATTATTACACATCTACTCACAATTAAAACACCAAGAATTCCCCTCTCCTGTCACTTTGTCTATACCATAAGATATGGAATCATTTCTCCTTTCCGTACCTCATTATTACATCCGCACATTCCTGTGACGTCATCAGTTCTTGATGACAAGATTGACGACAAGTATTGGTCATAAACACAGACGATTTTTGCTCACAGTGCAGTTTCATATCTCGATGTCGCCTTTCTAAACAGCCAATATTCGAGGTTTTTCGTCAAATAGCAGTCTGAGAAAGTGAACATGACAGATTCCGGAGAAAATACGACCAAAAGGGGTCGAATCATGTTAAGCATGGATCCCAAAGAACGTTTTCCGGAGAAGTTGTATGACGTTGCAAGCGATGGGCACCTTATTCACTGGAGTGGAACTGGAAATGAAATATGCGTCAACGAGAAGGAATATGAACGAAAGGTAATGACATTGTACCCTGGGTTTGTACAAATTTCGTTATTTCCTAATTTGAGACGCCTCTTCCGAGAGTACGGTTTTGACTGGAGAATCAAAGAGACGAATGGTGTTGAAATATTTCAATTTGCCCATCCATCATTTGTATATGGTCACAGGCATCTATTGACAGATATTCAGACCAGACGGAAGTCATATGGAGGTAAAATCAAATTTTTCTCCGACATCCAAAATGAAATATCACTCGATGAAGACGACACTCCTGGGAAAACGCAATATAAGACCAGGTCAAAGCATAAGAAGAAGATGCTACAGTCGACAAATTCGTCAACCTGTGCAGATCTGAGTTTCACAGATGAAGGTGAAAATCAGAATTTGAATTTAGATGAAAGTTTACTGGACCAAGATAGCGATATGACAACTGTTGATAGGCCAGATCCGAAGGAAGGGACACTGACAGATTCTAAACAACCTTTATCCACCAATTCCAAACACAGTTCTTTGTCAAAACAGATCATGTCTTTATTTATTAAGAACGAATTCACATTTGATGACTTCTGCGCATGGATCAAATTAAACCAGACAGACCTGAACGGACATATTGATTCAAATGGCAACTGTAACCAAGGAAGCTTTGAGGAATCTGAATCAGCATCACGTTTATCTCCGTGTCATCAATGTGCTTGTTGTCTATTCTACAACACGAGATACGAGGTTTTGGACAAACCATGTGTGGTTGTAGTTCTGGAGAGTGATGAAGATGACAATGACTAGAGAAAAGTATATTTCCAAAATATCTAGACGTTTGCCAGATGACCGCACAATTCAATTTGTTTATTTAATATACTTGATAATAGGAGTTACGAAGGGTTTTTTTCTACAAAAATGATAGGTACAGCGAAATGCTTCACACATTTTAAATCTAATTTATTGTTAACTTATTTGTTGACGGGATTATTTATATGTTACAGGGTTATAGTGTCTATAAGGGAAATCCACAGAAAGGGAAAGGATATTCTCTTACTTCAAAATTAGTTTATTATTTTATTAATATGTATAATATAAGGTACATGTAATATTGTTATTACGTTTACATTGATTTTTTTTGTTATAAGTTGTTTCTCGATGTATATTAAAGTCATGATATTTACCACACTGTGTTATTCGGTAACTTGTCACGTTGTAAACTGATAGAGATGTTCATCTGGGCCTGGTCCAGTTATATCGTAGTGTGCATGTACTAGTTACCGTGAATGACGTTATTAATGTGGTCTGGACTTTATGATTCAGTAGTCCTTGCTGAAGTCAGTAGTCTCTGACCAGAGGGCAAGTGTTACTCTCTTACCCTGGTTACTGTGATCTATCGTGAAATATCACGACAATCAATACATCACTGTTACTAGTACATCACGATAATTAATACATCACTGTTGCAAGTACATCACCTTAACTGGTACATCACGTTAACTCACTGGTACATCCCGATAACTGGTACATCATGATAACTGGTACGTCATGATAACCTGTATCACGATAATTGGTACATCACTTAACAGATACATCATGATAACTGGTACATCACGATAACTGGTACATCCCGATAAGTGGTACATCACGTTAACGGGTACATCCCGATAACTGATACATCCCGATAACTGCTACATCCCGATAATTGGTACATCATGATAACTGGTACATCACGTTAACTGGTACATCCCGATAACTGATACATCCCGATAACTGGTACATCACGTTAACTGGTACATCCCGATAACTGATACATCCCGATAACTGGTACATCATGATAACTGGTACATCATGATAACTGGTACATCACATTAACTGGAACCTCATGATAACCTGTATCACGATAATTGGTACATCACTTAACTGATACATCATGATAACTGGTACATCATGATAACTGATACATACCGATAACTGGTACATCCCGATAATTGGTACATCATAATAACTGGTACATCACATTAACTGGTACCTCATGATAACCTGTATCACGATAATTGGTACATCCCGATAATTGGTACATCATGATAACTGGTACATCCCGGTAATTGGTACATCATGATAACTGGTACATCCCGGTAATTGGTACATCATGATAACTGGTACATCCCGGTAATTGGTACATCATGATAACTGGTACATCCCGATGATTGGTACATCATGATAACTGGTACATCCCGATAACTGGTACGTCATGATAGACTGTATCACGATAATTGGTACATCACTTAACTGATACATCATGATAACTGGTACATCCCGATAATTGGTACATCATGATAACTGGTACATCACATTAACTGGTACCTCATGATAACCTGTATCACGATAATTGGTACCTCCCGATAACTGGTACGTCATGATAACCTGTATCACGATAATTGGTACATCGATAATAACTGGTTCATGGCGATACCTGGTACACTAAGATAGCTTTTACATCACAATAGCTGGTACATCACGATAATTAGTACATCACTGTTACTAGTGTATCAAGATAAATGGTGCATCACGTTAACTGTTTTAACTGGTATATCACGGTAACAGTCACAGGAAGATAACTGGTACATCGTGATAAATGGTGCATCACGTTAACCAGTACATCATCTTTTTTTTCCAAATTGCAACCCGAGTTACGCAAAAACAGATAAATACACTACGGCCTAAGTGGGACATGTATATCTCGATTGCGGAACGTCCGGTATTAATATTTTTTTACCACAGTGACAACTGTTAACAAAATGTTCATCGTAAGTAAATAGCTTCGATATGAATTAACAGAAATAATTAGAAAACAAATCTGACGGTTCAATGTTATAAAGTATTTGTAAAATAATGCAGTGCAGTGGTTTGCAAGTCATAAAAGTTGGGGGTAAAGTCAAGGGAGAGGGATTGGGTGGAGAAGGAAGTGTGTGTGTAAGGGGAGGGGGGTGGGGGGAGGGGGAGGGGGTGTTACCTAGAAGAGAAATCGTGTAAACTGTGAAAAGGATCCGCATTCGAATTAATTATATAATTATAAATTATACAAATTTCATGGCATGCAGACTGGTAAAGTAATTTCAAAATTAACAGAATCGATGCAACAAAGAAATCAGACAAAATAATGGAATGCAATTTCATAAACACATATAACAACGTACAGACATAAATAAAAATAAGGAAAATTAATAACAGTTATCAAAACCTTTTTGCTGGATTTGATGTAATGATGCACATGTTTAAAACTGCTTGTATTGATTTCTACCGAAAGTTGAGAAACCATAACGAAAAAAAAATAGTTCTAAATTAAAATCAACATGCAAGGCATTTAAATTTTGGAGCAGGATGCGACTTTCGTTGTTAAAAGTATGCACTCACAAAAAAAAGTGAAAAACATTTTCACAGGGATGGCCACAATAACAAACTGGACTATCAACAAGATTTACTATATAAAGATCATATTTAAGTGGACTACACCGATGTCTAAGTTTTGTGTGCAAAACGTTAAATTTACTTTAACCGAAACCGAAGTAAATTGGTGGAGGAGATAGTACATTTGAAGTTAACGAGTTTTTGAAGAATTTAAAGAAGTCAATGATCGTAATGAAAGGTCCAATGAATTCCAACTGCGAAGAATCGAAGGTATAAAAGACGAATTTGTAAGAGAAAGTCTTAAAGGAAGAATAACCGTTGTTAAGGTTACAGCCTAGACAAGAATATGATTTGGGCGGACGAAGCACCCCAACCACTTACCCCATACTCCTTACCAACGCCCCAACCTCTTACCCCATACTCCTTACCCCAGCCCCAACCCCTTACCCAATACTCCTTACCCCCGCACCAACCCATTACCCCTACCCCTACCTCAACCCCTTACCCGGTTTACTTATTAGGGCATTGATCAATTACTTCGACGTATCCATGTTGGGAAACATGACGACTTTCACAGGTTTTTGGCTGAATAACATTTACGGTACGACCAGGTCAAAGTCGATACGTTATCACCGAAAAAGTGTTGGTCAGTATCAATGTGTGGTCAGTTGGCTGTTATCTGTCCTAACACTGACCGGACACGACAATGATTACTTTGATAACATGTTGACTGTCAATATATAGGCGGAGTCAGTGGGCAATACCGCCAAGTTGACCGATCGATTGTATACCATCGCCATCCTTTTACTCCAATACCGGTTAGGGCTACCGGAGTAGCCTCCCCTTGACCAAGGTATGCCTACGTACAAGATATGTTGCTCTCAATCTAGTTAAGTTTTAATTTAAACATATTTTATTTGATATCATCAAGGAATTGCTCTTAATTTACAGCTGTATTTTGATTTGATTGATTTGTCCTAACATCAGAACCTGGTCAGTCACTGTATTCAATGCAGTGGTCACTCATAGGGAAATTTAAACCATATTTTACTTCAATATTTTCTGCAAAAATATCCACCTTAGGGAGTTCTGCATATTGATATGTTTATTTTTATAATAAAATGGGTATACTTATGAAGTTCGGCTCGCGTGTAGCTACTATGCTAACTGATGGTCTGATCTGCTTCAGTCTCCACATTACAAATTACCTGGAGACCGAGGTAAGGGTCGAGAGGCGGGCAAGTCTGACAGACTGGTACCCTGTACTCTAATCTCTGGCTCACACCACCACACCAGACGGCTGACGACCAACGTATGTGTCCAGTGTCACTGATAACGGGTGGCAACGAGTCATGTATGTCAGCCGAATATGGTGACATTTGAATAAGTATCTTGAGGAATTTCAAGTTTTTTTTATTCAGTAATAATATTTAAAATTAGTTTAACCAACTTGTTATATACATTATCAAATTTGAGCGATTAGCAGCCCCTTCAAAGTAAATGTACCTTAGGCACAGTATTAATATTATCATAGATATCCTGTATAATACATATATAATAATTGACGTACACGGCAATGTAATAATATAGTGTTATGTCGACATCGCATGTATTCATTATGTCGACATTTCATGTCGATAATCTTACATACCAGGCACTCTAGACGAAGACTAACAAAGAATGATATCAGTATGTTGAGATATGGGTCTATGCTAGAACTGTCCAGCATTGTTAATCCAATCACTACTAATCCGGATATTCCACTATCAACCCACCACTAATCCGAGTATACCACTATCCAATGACCACTAATCCGGTTATGCCACTATCCAATGACCACTAATCCGAGTATACCACTAGCCAGTCACCACTAATCCGGTTATTCCACTATCCAATCACTACTAATCCGGATATTCCACTATCAACCCACCACTAATCCGAGTATACCAAAAGCCAGTCACCACTAATCCGGTTATTCCACTATCCAATCACTACTAATCCGGATATTCCACTATCAACCCACCACTAATCCGAGTATACCACTATCCAGTCACCACTAATCCAGGTATCCCACTATCCAGTCACCACTAATCCGGTTTTCCCACTATCATCCCACCACTAATCCTGCTATTCCACTATCACCCCACAACTAATCCGGTTATCCCACTAACAACCCACAACTAATCCGGTTATCCCACTATCACCCCACCACTTATTCCGTATCCCACTATCCAGTCACCACTAATCCGGTTATTCCACTATCCAATCACAACTTATCTGGATATTCCACTATCCAGCCACCACTAATCTGGTTATCCCACTATCCAGTCACCACTAATCTGGTTATTCCACTATCCAGTCACCACTAATCCGGTTATCTTACTATCCAGTCGCCACTAATCCGGTTGTCTCACTTTCCAGCATCGTTTATCCAACGGACACAAATCCGGTTGTCTCAGTACCCAGTTTCCTTAATCAAGCCACCACTTATCCGGTCATCCCCCTATCAAGCCACGGTAATCCAGCCACCACTTATCCGGTCATCCCCCTATCGAGCCTCGATAATCCAGCCACCACTTATCCGGTCATCCCCCTATCGAGCCTCGATAATCCAGCCACCACTTATCCGGTCGTCCCCCTATCAAGCCTCGGTAATACAGCCACCAATTATCCGGTCGTCCCCCTATCAAGCCTCGGTTATCCAGCCACTACTATTGCAGATACCCAATATCCAACCTCTGTTTAGAGAGACATATTTTCGTAAACAAAATCTGTTTCAGCTTTCCATCTGGCCACTTTTTGTTTGGAACAAATACTGCGGGACTGTCGAAACTCTTATAGAAATCTACAATAAATACAGTTGCGTTCTGCATACCACTTCGGTTTATATATGGGACTTCATAACTTAATGGCAAGATCACGCTTACCTCTTTGTAACAAAAAAAGGGGAGGCGTGTGTATGTGTGAGTGTTGGGGGGTGGCGGAGGGGTGGGAGATGGGGAACGAATCTGACTGGTTGAACATTTGCAATGGTATGAATTTTAGGGACATATTTAGTTTTTGAGATGCTTAAAGTACTTTCAGGGTTTTTGATATTGCAAAAAAAAATCCAGTTAAATTATTTTACCAATATACATGTACCATGGCCATATATTTTGTATAGGAGGTTTCTTCTAAGATCGGTCCCACATGTTGACTAATAGCTATCAGGATTATTCTCCCTTGAACTAGAAAAAAACCTCGATACGATGTCCCTCTTGTTTTCATTATATAGCCACCTCGCTTCGATCCAACATATTTCCACGCCATTTTCCTATTCTCTTAACAATGTGATTTACATGTCTCCCTCGAACCATCGCCAAATCCCTTTATGATACCTATATAACGTCATACAAGAATACAAACTTAAGGCTTTAGTTTCTAAACATTTTGTTTAAGTCTTTAATTACAACAGTTGTCTGTTTTGTACATCATAACTAGTTCTTTATCGTATCATTCCAATTAAATCAAATTAAAATCACTATGATGAACTTTGCAGGTTGAAAAGGTCGTGCGAGTGATATTGATCTAAAATACCGTCTTATACCAAGCAAGTGTAGAACGTTCACTTTTCACGACTGAGATTTTTTTTACGTCGATCCATTGTGCTTTTTTATTGAATTAATTCAGAAATATTATATATACTTACCGATCATATGCAACGTGGATAATGCAAAAGATCATCTCCACGATACACGATTAAATATTTACATGTAGTAGCTTTGTCTGATATTAATGATGCAGTTTACGACTTTTACATATTTCACAAGCCGGATACAAGTATGATATATATGATATACTCATGAAGGATATGCCTATGATATACAATGGGAGGTAATTTAAGTCCCTACTGAATAAGATGTTATTTGGACTGTGATTACAGTCGTTTATTAAACGTACAAACTCAAAAAAATGCTGTTAAAGCATAACACAAACAGTGCATCTTGGGATATGTTTATAAGCATATGGGTTTCATACCATCGTACATTTTCAGAATAAATATTTCAATTCTTAATTCGGAATTGCCAAATTCAGATTCTCATATCAGCTATGATTAGCATGCCCGATAGCTGACGTCGTCATAATGATGACGTTGAATTAGTAACGTTGAATTCCACTGACACTGCACTCGGAACTCCTCGGGTGACTCGTTCCTCGAACAGTTATGATGGAGCGTAGCGGAGTCACCCGAGGTTTGTCGATTGCTTGACACTGCCTGGAACATTGCTTGAAGGCGCAATTTTCTTTCTGGACGATGAGCGTGTCAAAGAATGGAATAGATCCGTCCTTCTCCTCCTCGTGGGTAAATTTGATAGAATTGGTTATAATCGCAACAAGGATGTTAAACCCATCAATCAATGAATCGCAATGTCAGTTATAGGAACTTGAAACCTACTCAGACATGGCTTGACAAAGGAACCTGTCGGTCAATATTACATATTTCAAAACTGATTGATCTTGTTGAAGAAATTTTACTGTACCTATTGTTGTGTCGGTTTTTTTATATCTATATCATTGCATATTGTTGATTTTCATATTAATTTTATTTGTACTCGACAGGTGCCCAGTTTCCTATTGAAGATGACAACAAACGGACACGTACAGCCTACACACGTGGTCAGCTGCTTGAGCTCGAGAAGGAATTCCACTTCAACAAGTACATTTCCAGACCGAGGCGGATAGAATTGGCCGCCATGTTGAATTTGACGGAGAGACATATAAAAATCTGGTTTCAGAATCGTCGAATGAAATGGAAAAAGGATGAAGCGAAACGTCGACCTAGACCTTTACCGTCCGATTCGTCTTCGACGAAATCGGAATCCCAAAACTCTCCCCCAGATTCCCCAACTCTCACAGACTTATCTCCCGTCAACACCGGTAAAAATGGCGGTCGATCACCAAACGGGGAAAGTGTAGAAAGTGTTCAAATAGTTACAAAAAAGGCATTATCAGAAAACGGTGTGTCGTCACATTTGAAAAAGGAAGATTCATCATGATATAAAATCATTCATTATCAAATATATATATTTTTAGATCATAATACATGGATTTTTGCCCAATTTGATTGTTGATCAATTGGCGTCGTGCAGAGTTAATCTCTAAAACAATTACATGGCTTTTCACAGATGACATGGCGGTGACAATGGCATGGACTGTTTACCAGTTGTCATCTCTTTGGGCCAATCTTCGATACATTTACAACGGATTGTGTACAGAGCATCCACAAGCTTCTTCGGTGAATCTAGTGCTGAAATCGACATCACGGAATCAGTCAACTATATATATATATATATGAAAGTCTCCTTAATATCGCCTCAATTATGCATTTCAATTAACAGTTACGCCTAAGTGGGCGTCTCAAAGAGTATGTACAATAGAATCTCGATAATCCAGACTCGTATAACAAAGTAAAGCCAGAATAATTAAGTCAGCAATAATCATACAAAAAAAATAGTTTTATTATGGATCTGGTATCAGTTATCTCCCTTCGTTTGGTCAGCATGCATTGATAATTATGGTGAGTGATGTTGTGAACTTTATACACATGATTTGATGAATTAAATGACTTGATATTTTCAAAATGGATTATACAATTACATTAACCTGTTTGTAATTTATGTTACAGACAGCTATACAAAATTAACCATTAACTCTGGAAGTGAAGTGACAAATGCATTCGTAGCTTTCGTAACGTTATTTTTTTTATTTTATTTTTTTATTTTTTTGCAAAGTGTCTGGATTTACGAGGTCTAACTGTGCAGGACTTTACAGACAAAAAATGGTAAAATGTTATCAAGACATCGTGGTATATAGGAAAATCGTGAAAATCTTGGAAGTCTAGCATTAGCTATAGAGCATTTGATTTAAATATGAAAGTCATTACGCTGATCAGAAGTTAAATATACTGAACAGTTGTTACATTATATATCACCTTAAGAGGCGAAAACATTTCTTGAACATACTTACCAGATATGGCTGAACGGTTGACAGTGCTCATCATAAGTATTAATTATATGCATATCTTGAAAATTGCATAACTTTGCATTGGACATACCTTACATAATGAACCCTTGCAGGCTTCTTCAAATAGTGCTAGTTTTGTTATTGTTTTTGTTATTGTTGTATTTTTAAAATCTGACAAAAATAATATGGAATTTGAATCTTGTTATAACAATAAAAAAAAAGTGCGTTGTATTTTGCTGTAAAGATGTTTTGTTCCATGTTAAGTGCAATTAGGCTATCGACAAATCATTTAGATTATGTATTTTATTCATGTTTCTGAACTGCTCGCTTTCTTTAACGTTTTTTTGTCAATTTGTTTTTGTGTATGTACCGTTATCGTTAAAATTTAACGTTGCTCAAGTTCAAATTCAATTTTCATGTTATGCCTCATCATTTGACCGGTCAAAGGGACGTAATTCTGAATTCGATATTCGAGTTACTTCCCTTCACTTTTCATGATCATTTGTCAGAGAGTTTTTTGATGCAGTAAATAATCATTTGAGTTAGTTGAATATTAATACGTCAGATCTGTGTGGATTTAAATTGTCGTGCACATCTTTTTTGAGGCATTAGTTGATGATGGCATGTTTCAAACTGAGTGCATTATGACTCTGGATTGACAGGTGTATATCGCTAGTTATACTAGTGCTGAGGGTGGCTGACTGGGATACAAATGTTTCGCCAATGTCATCGTTTATCGGTTACACATTTAACTTGTCAGAATTTTGGACATTTCTTAATTGGAATGTGAGCGCGACTTAACATGAACTTTTTAATTTTATTTTTATTACCTTTTTGATTGCATGACTTAAACTAAAGTTCTGTATTTTTCAGCTGTTTGCAGATTCACTAAAACATTATTATTTTTTTAAATAGAAATGATATTGTTCCTTCTCCTAAAGAACGTTACCTTCAGAAAAGGGAGGGGAGGGGGAGGTGATAAAATTTAGATTTGGAAATGTGTTATTTGCTATTATTTTCCGGCTTAAGCTATCAAATTCTTGATGACTTTATTAAAACTTTGCTTACTATGAGTTTGACTAATCAAATTACATATTTGACCCATTTTTGCAAATGGAGACTTAAAATTGAAGACATGTACCTGAAGGCTTTTTGGGGTATACGCATTCCCTTTTTTTTATATACGATCTGGAATCGTATTTCAACAAAAAGTTACAGCTCTTTTCGAAACTTAATTATCGCAATTGTGAAAGCAGTAAAAGCTTGATTTTTGCAACTTTTCTTCATTTGTTTTATTTTCATGATAAAATAAAAGGGAGACAATCGTGTTCCCTGTAGTAGTCTGCCTACAGTTCAGACTGGAACTCAATTTGTATGCAGGTCTCAGTTCCAGTTGACGGCGTTACTATGGCAGGGTTGTAAACTCTGTCCCTGTTTATGTGTCATGGCTGTGGTGACATGCTAGAGAGACAGTTGTGTCGAACTAAAAACGGCAGTTACAATAAATATTTGTACATTTTATGACCTGTGTTGGGTTTGTTTATTAATCGTTACTGCAGGATTTTTATGTGATTTTATTATCGTTTTAATACAAATCGTTCACGTACTTCCTTTCCTACAGCCCTTTCTTATCCTCAGAAAGACTGTTTATTTCTCATATTAGTTTTTACACAAATCACAATTACATGAATTCCATTAGATACATTAATAAACAGTTAAACAGATATTTTGCTGCACGTCATACAAAAAATTAGATACAAATTCAACTTTTTTAAATAACAAATTGGTTATAGATAAAACCAATATTTCAAAAATGAATTAGATATCCTAAAAACGACACAACTGAAAATAAAAACAACGTTTTGCATAGTTTAAACATATTTATTGCCAAGAGCAGACAAGGGATTAGACACAAGTTATCAAAAATTATCAACGCCTTCTCCCCATATACATTTTCAATGGCATTACAAGAGTGGCAACAAGTATAGTAAATATAATTTGAACACAAAATCTCTTGCTGGATTTACTTAAGTTTGCACATATCTTAAACTGTTTGTTTCAAGGTGCACGGAAAATTGTGAAATGCCAAACACAATTATTTCTAAATTTAACGTAACATTCAAATTATTTAAATTTTGAACCAGAATACGTCATATACAAAAATAGATAAACATTCAACCAAATTGGTTATGAACCAATATATTAAAATGAATTAGTTATCTTAAAAACGACAAAACTAAAAATTCGCATATCCTATGATTTAAATGCAAACTATATAATTTTGATTTCCACAGATATTCAAGATTGGCTTACTTTTTAACATGTTATTTATCACTTTAGTTTTCGAAGAAATGTGATGAAATTACAAATGGAACATTCTTAAACGAAGACAAATATGGCATCTTGTGAGTGATATGATAAAATTATGAAAAGAAATAGAACCAAAAGGACATGGTCACAATATCCTTCGGTTGCTTACATTGGAAACACGTTCTGCTTAGGTAGAGATTCCACGGACTTTTGACCGTTATATTTTGCATATACTAGTACATATCACCCCCTACCTTCTACTTGGAAACATGGAAACTAAGAGATGATAATTAAATGTAGGAAAATGTTGATGATCACATTTAATTTAACCAACGGATGAAAGACTTCTCGTAACGCCCAAAAATTAAAAATGGCTATAATCCTCAATATATCCAGAAATCCCCTTTTAAAGCATTTTGAAAATTTCATGTATGAACATATTTTGATACCAAATTTCAATGACGCATTTAACACAGTTGTATGATACACATGTATTATACCTGTAGGACACACTTGTAGTATACACCTGTAGGACACACCTGTATTATACCTGTAGGACACACCTGTATTAAACATGTAGGACACACCTGTAGTATACACCTGTAGGACACACCTGTAGTATACCTGTAGGACACACCTGAAGTATACACCTGTAGGGCACACCTGTGTTGCATCCGTTTGGTATACCGGTATGACACACATGTATGATATTGTTACGTATTTTCAAATATTGGTTTAAACACAAATAACTGTATACTGCAAGTATCATATCCGGAACTGCTTCATTTGGCGAATGCTAATCATAATTAAAAAATAATTGGATATCTTTTGTCAAAAATTTGTTTTCCTAGGTCAAGGTAGCTTGTGGATTGTTCAGCATATTATTGATGTAAAATCCGCATTATCCATGCTTAGACAAAGAACTTTTGATCAAACTTGAAAGGGTTTTGTGAATACTAGTCCAAAATCCTTTTTATAAAGTAACACTGATGATAATTTTTGTTCACAGTTTTACTTAACTGAATAAATACAAAAAGAAATCGAGAATTTTATTCTCAAAATTACGAATGTCTTCACATTGAGGGTGAATACTACGTTTTACTAATAGGTCCTATACATCAAATAATAAGAGTCAAATTCTGGGTGTCTTCGGCAATATGTTTCAGTGAGGTAGCACTATAAAGTCGGCATCAGTTTCGCGCTATCACAAGGAGAAAAACACGAACATATCGCAGCCTCCCAAAACACACACGCATACACTACACGTATGCATCTTGCACACAGGGGAGGCCGTCCTTAAATGACCATAGCTGTTGATAGAACGTTAAAACAGTACTAAACCAAACAAAACAAAACCAAATCAAATTCAGTCAGAAGTATTACTGGGGTGAGCCATCAGTTTTCACTCTGTTATTAAGTGTACAGAACAACAAGGAATTGAAACATTTATGTAAGTCTATACATGAAGCAAAAAAAAAATAAGCTCAAGAGATGATGTCTACCTGATTGTATGTAATAGTTATAATACTACATGGTCTAATGATTATATGTACATGTGTCTTTGTATACAGCATTCTCTTAGTACTGAATAGTGTACGCCATGACATATTATGTAATTGGATTGATTAGCTGATAAGCATAATGTTTAAGGCTTAATAAAGAACTTGAACTTGGACTTCAATACATCTTTTTCCTATACCTGTTTGTTAGATTTGCATGATTAACTTGTATAATACACCTGTCTTAATACCAGTACAGGTGTATCATATAGGTGTATCACAAGGATCACAGAGGAGTATCATATAGGTGTATCATACAGGTGTATCATATATAGGTCTATCACAAGGATCACAGAGGAGTATCATACAGGTGTATCATACCACAAGGATCACAGAGGAGCATCATACAGGTGTATCCTACAGGTGTATCATATCACAAGGATCACAGAGGAGCATCATACAGGTGTATCATACCACAAGGATCACGGAGGAGTATCATACAGGTGTATCCTACAGGTGTATCATATCACAAGGATCAAAGAGGAATACCATACAGGTATATCATACAGGTATATCATATAGGTGTATCATATAGGTGTATCATATCACAAGGATCACAGAGGTATATCATACAGGTGTATCATACAGGTGTATCATATCACAAAGATCACAAGGAAGTATCATATAGGAATATCATACAGATATATAATACAGGTGTATCATACAGGAATATCATAAAGGTGTATCATACAGGTGTATCATACAGGAATATCATACAGGTATATCATACAGTTGTATCATTTCTCAATGATAACAAAGGAGGATCATACAGGTATATCATACATGTGTATCATACAGGTGTATCATACAGGTGTATCATACAGGTGTATCATATAGGTGTATCATATCACAAGGATCACAGAGGAGTAGCATATAGGTACATTATACAGGTATATTATACAGGTATATCATATCACAAGGATCACATAGGAGTAGCATATAGGTGTATCATACAGGTGTATCATATAGGTGTATCATATAGGTGTATCATACAGGTGTATCATATAGGTGTATCATATAGGTGTATCATATAGGTGTATCATATAGGTGTATCATATAGGTGTATCATATAGGTGTATCATATAGGTGTATCATACAGGTGTATCATATAGGTGTATCATATAGGTGTATCATATAGGTGTATCATATAGGTGTATCATATAGGTGTATCATATAGGTGTATCATATAGGTGTATCATATAGGTGTATCATATAGGTGTATCATATAGGTGTATCATATAGGTGTATCATATAGGTGTATCATATAGGTGTATCATATAGGTGTATCATATAGGTGTATCATATAGGTGTATCATATAGGTGTATCATATAGGTGTATCATATAGGTGTATCATATAGGTGTATCATATAGGTGTATCATATAGGTGTATCATATAGGTGTATCATATAGGTGTATCATATAGGTGTATCATATAGGTGTATCATATAGGTGTATCATATAGGTGTATCATATAGGTGTATCATATAGGTGTATCATATAGGTGTATCATATAGGTGTATCATATAGGTGTATCATATAGGTGTATCATATAGGTGTATCATATAGGTGTATCATATAGGTGTATCATATAGGTGTATCATATAGGTGTATCATATAGGTGTATCATATAGGTGTATCATATAGGTGTATCATATAGGTGTATCATATAGGTGTATCATATAGGTGTATCATATAGGTGTATCATATAGGTGTATCATATAGGTGTATCATATAGGTGTATCATATAGGTGTATCATATAGGTGTATCATATAGGTGTATCATACAGGTGTATCATATAGGTGTATCATATAGGTGTATCATATAGGTGTATCATATAGGTGTATCATATAGGTGTATCATATAGGTGTATCATATAGGTGTATCATATAGGTGTATCATATAGGTGTATCATATAGGTGTATCATATAGGTGTATCATATAGGTGTATCATATAGGTGTATCATATAGGTGTATCATATAGGTGTATCATATAGGTGTATCATATAGGTGTATCATATAGGTGTATCATATAGGTGTATCATATAGGTGTATCATATAGGTGTATCATATAGGTGTATCATATAGGTGTATCATATAGGTGTATCATATAGGTGTATCATATAGGTGTATCATATAGGTGTATCATATAGGTGTATCATATAGGTGTATCATATAGGTGTATCATATAGGTGTATCATATAGGTGTATCATATAGGTGTATCATATAGGTGTATCATATAGGTGTATCATATAGGTGTATCATATAGGTGTATCATATAGGTGTATCATACAGGTGTATCATATAGGTGTATCATATAGGTGTATCATATAGGTGTATCATATAGGTGTATCATATAGGTGTATCATATAGGTGTATCATATAGGTGTATCATATAGGTGTATCATATAGGTGTATCATATAGGTGTATCATATAGGTGTATCATATAGGTGTATCATATAGGTGTATCATATAGGTGTATCATATAGGTGTATCATATAGGTGTATCATATAGGTGTATCATATAGGTGTATCATATAGGTGTATCATATAGGTGTATCATATAGGTGTATCATATAGGTGTATCATATAGGTGTATCATATAGGTGTATCATATAGGTGTATCATATAGGTGTATCATATAGGTGTATCATATAGGTGTATCATATAGGTGTATCATATAGGTGTATCATATAGGTGTATCATATAGGTGTATCATATAGGTGTATCATATAGGTGTATCATATAGGTGTATCATATAGGTGTATCATATAGGTGTATCATATAGGTGTATCATATAGGTGTATCATATAGGTGTATCATATAGGTGTATCATATAGGTGTATCATATAGGTGTATCATATAGGTGTATCATATAGGTGTATCATATAGGTGTATCATATAGGTGTATCATATAGGTGTATCATATAGGTGTATCATATAGGTGTATCATATAGGTGTATCATATAGGTGTATCATATAGGTGTATCATATAGGTGTATCATATAGGTGTATCATATAGGTGTATCATATAGGTGTATCATATAGGTGTATCATATAGGTGTATCATATAGGTGTATCATATAGGTGTATCATATAGGTGTATCATATAGGTGTATCATATAGGTGTATCATATAGGTGTATCATATAGGTGTATCATATAGGTGTATCATATAGGTGTATCATATAGGTGTATCATATAGGTGTATCATATAGGTGTATCATATAGGTGTATCATATAGGTGTATCATATAGGTGTATCATATAGGTGTATCATATAGGTGTATCATATAGGTGTATCATATAGGTGTATCATATAGGTGTATCATATAGGTGTATCATATAGGTGTATCATATAGGTGTATCATATAGGTGTATCATATAGGTGTATCATATAGGTGTATCATACAGGTGTATCATACAGGTGTATCATATAGGTGTATCATACAGGTATACCAAAGAGGGGTATTATATGGGTTCCATGATGAAGCATTTTTCTGCATGCTTACGATCTGTGCAGGATTTTTTTGTGGATGACTATAAGAGTACACATATTTGTAGTATGCGGTCAAGGTCAATGTTATTTGTTAATCCAGCGCTACGAATTATATCTACAATATTTAGTCAATGATCGTTTCATTAAAGGTAAATAATTAGATTTCCAAAACAATGCAAGAGTTAATCTTTCTGCCATCTGAATGCTCATTCACATTTTCATTTTTAGATGACCGTCTTTTTTTCTTTCTTGATAAGCATCGAACAGCCTTTCATGACTGTTTTTTCTTGTCTTATTTTTTTTTGAAACAACATTGTTTAATAAAAACTCTCATGCGTACTGGGTGAGAAATTTCAACGCTGAATACCTCTTAAAACTTAGTTGTTTGTTTTTTTGTGTCTTATTTCTCACCGTAAGGCAATGTTAATCAGCCACAACAGTAGAATGCTTACTGAAATAAGCAAAAGTTATAAATTGAAAAGTGCATACGTATACTACGCTTTTGTGCAATGAAAATATTGTATTCAGAATAATTGATCTCCGACAAGGGCCATGACAACGAACATTAAATTAATGTCAAGTTTACACGAAGACTTGCGCATGCTCCTGTATATCTGGTGCCTGATAGCAGACTTACTGCAGCTACAGGGTAGTAACACACAGGTTTAATTGAAATATAAGGACTAGGTACTGCTTCACAGTTAATTATAATAATTTTCTAAAGACTTACTCAAAATATCATCCCATGAAATCGACAAAAGCAACTTTCAATCCTGATTTATTCATTCTCTCTTATGAAACGAACGGGTGCGATTTGGAGGTTTTATATCAATATTCATTTTTACAGAGATTGATGACGTCAGTAATAAATATAAAAGAGATGAAAAAGGGCGTGTTGTTTTAGTATAAATTGGCAAACTAGCCATGGTAGGCCATTGGTACAACTTCTGTTAAATATTGCTTTACACAAAAGTCTGATATCTAGATTTCAGGAAAAGGGAGTTCGAAGTTGATACATTACTTGGTATTCACATTGCCAACTATTGTTTGTTGAGCAATGTGATTAAATAAGTGATAGTAATATTATAGGTAGAGAGCAGAGGTTATACACAATCAAAAACATAATAAATGGCTAGATAAAGGGAAGTCGATGCTTTGAACCGTGCAAGGGGAAATAACTCGAGCAAAATATCCTGGTACAGGCTCATGTAAACATCCACGTTTTCTCTGACGAAGAGACATCTTTATTATCCTTAATATACAAAATACTATTCATGTGATCGTTCAGTTCGGGATCGAACATCCTGAGCTTGGTTATTACCGGAGCAAGGACGTTTAGCCCGCTAAACAATCAAGTTACAATTAACGGTTCTTGATTATCTTATTACTTTTGTCGTATCAGGACAGCACACGATACACAAACAACAACATATTATAAACATGTGTATCGTTAGAAAGTTTAAAAACAAACAGACCTAGCCTGATGTTTAAGAAGACTTTTCCCCACCATAAATAAAGATAATTATCATGTCAATACACGCACTTATTATTTTTCATAATAATTTTTAACGAGATATCATTGGATAAAAACTCATTTATATTTTCATTTCTATTATTCCATTAATCTAATAAAATGTTTAATTAATCTTAATCGTCGAAATAATCTTCTTTTTTTTCAATTTTAGGAGATGTGCAATGCCGTTCCCTTCAAACTCATTCCATAACGCAATTACATGCGTTATTCGATTTGTCTGCAATCATGTTCAAATAATAGTACTATAACTCGGAGCAGAATGCAGTTTAATGCTTAAATTCAACTAAAGCAGTTTTGATTAGAGTTTATAATATCATTAACAATCCACCTTTTTGCTTCAGGATTACCTGAAAAAATAAACAATGAAAAAAAAAAAATACTGAAACATTGCTCTCAAAAAACCACTAGATAGC
>NW_018406672.1:1630159-1687484 GCF_002113885.1 Mizuhopecten yessoensis
GGATAGGATGGCTAGATGCATGATTAACTTTGCATACACATAGTCAAAAGTCAGGCTATGCATCTAGTATCCCTATTTCATTTGTTACTATAATAGTTTAGGCAGTGTAACACTTCACATTGTATTCATAAGTTTTCGGGTAAAATGTTTAACAGAAACTCTTGTAGCGTTTTAGTTTAAACTGTATTTATTTCTGGTAATATACAATACATAATATTTTCAATATATAATCAACAACGATTCGGAAACAGGTACTAAGTACTTATACAATGTCCGTTTCGTTACGTTAGATATACGATACTGACAGCAGATATAGTAAACATTAAATCATATTGAAATGATTAAGTTCTAATGCATATACATGCATTAATTTCGTAGAATGGCAGAAATCTAAAGGGGACATGTAAACAATGTAACAATTTTCGATGAATGTGAATAGCAGTGATACTCAAGTAGGAAAAGACGCCTCGAAGTGATGTACGCCTAAACACAAACAAAATGAGAAACTTGTTCATAATATGGGTTTCATACCTATTGCGCTTACTCACACTGTTAACACATCTGTTACATAGAAAATAATTTATGATAAGTACATAAACGTTGATTATCATATATTTTCAGTTAAAACGCTTGCTTTGCATGATATAATTCTGAACAGATGTAAAAATATCGAGATTAACTGCTTCCGGTAAATGTATATCACCATATAATAACAAATTAGTTGTGGTGTTGTGGAGTAGTGATAATAAGTAAGTTTGCCGTAAAACATTATAGTTCGGGCATATGAGTAAGTAATGGGTATTATCCTCTATTTCCCCGCATGTAAATAGTGGACTTTCTGCAAGTTGTCTTTTAAATAGGTGGTCATTTAGAGTGCTGCATGATAGTCTTAGTCTGGTGTGGTAGATTTGGGCAATTCTTTTTCCACAACAGTAGTAAGAAGGAGGGGACGGTCGTGCATCTTTTTCGAGGTATTTCTTGAGGTGTGATAAAGAGGGATTTGTTCTATTATCAACTGGCATCTTATTCCAAGATGATATAGTGGAAGGTAAAGAGGATGACATATAGCAACTAGTTTTGCAATGGAGAGATGAAAGATTATTTGATTGTCGAGTACTATGCCTATGGGTATCTGCTATTTGCGGTGGGATAAGGATGGATAGATATTCAGGAGTTATATTGTGTACCATTTTATAAAATTGAATATATGTATGCTTTTTAGCGTCTTTTATTTCATTTCAACAAATTTTATTGACAAAGTTGATACAAGTCAATTGGATGGAATAACAGGCAAAGCCTATATAAATTCTCTCCAGCGGTGGCTAAATTAACGGATTCTGTTATTTTTATTTGATTTAATAAATACATCAATTTTGAAATGAAAATTGTAAACACAAAAAAATTAAAGGGATGTAACTCCTTCTTAATTAACATAACTGAAATACAAATACATTCACACTTCTCACATCACACACAAAACACTTCCACAGGTATTATTTATTTTTATAACATTTTACAATGTATATAAGCTATATAGCTATCAAATCACACAGATATTGGCATACATTGACCAAAAGTTCATGTGCAAATATATGCACAGGTCACAGTCGCCAAAATTGTTAAGTTATTATAATTTTATAATAGATAGCTAGTCTATATGTAATTCAATGTATAAGATGGAAACTGTAAAACAAGACAGATTGAACAAATCTTACAACAAACAACAACAAACAAACATGCTCAACTTAAAACTCCTATGTCCGTAGAAGAATACCATTTATAGAAAAGTAGGTAAAGTTACTTATTTGTGGAGTATAATTGAAATAGGAATAGTTAAGTATTAAAGTATAAAGTATAAGATCATGGCTGGTTAGATCGTATAGAGATTAAAACGCATTGATTTACCAATAAATAACTGTATATCATTAAGTAACTGTCTGTTTGTTAGTCCATCACAATCAGGACAGCCTTGTAGAAAAATGTTTGTATCAATATGGTTATAATTTCCATAATTATCAACAGAAGTAAATAAGGTAAGTCTGAGATCATTATACAATGGACATTCAAGAAAATAATGGAATACTGTTTCATGTTCAAAAGAGCAAGCACAAGAGGGACAGTCAGTTAAATGGTCATTGAATAAATCAAAATTTAAATTGCTACAGAAGTTTCTAAGTTGACAAAGAATAATATTTGCCTGTCTATCACCTTCAGTTTTAAAAATTAAGGTTGATTCATTATCGATAATAATATCTTTAATCATTTTGTGTTTAAAGGTTGCAAGAGTTGGGGAGTTTAAGAGATCATTATCAGTAGTGTTAGTTGTGCGGCACATTAGAGGGGGGAAACTGTCAAAATTATTTTTAGTTCTGCATATTGGTGGATTAAACAGTCTTGTTTGTCTGAGGGAAAAGGGATTATTGTTTTGATTGTTAATGAAAGGATTTAAGACATCTTGTAAGTATTGAGGTGACAGCCCATGCATTATTTTACACATCATTATGTGTTTGTGTTTATTTCTTCTTGTTGACAGAGTTTCCCAACCAAGTTCATTATAAAGTTTATTATGAGATGTTCCAGATCGAAGTCCAGTAATGATTCCGGCTGCTTCTAATTGAATAGATGCTAGAAATTCTTTAGATTGTTGAGTGCAATTATCCCATACTATGTCTGCATATTCCAAAATTGGCCTAATAAATGCTATATAAATTCTAATTAATGATTTACGATTGACTTTAGTTTTAATGTAACGAAGAATATTTAATCTGCTATAGGCTTTTTCATATATATTCAGAATGTGTTGTTTCCAAGATGCATCATTTTTTAAAGTCAGTCCTAAGTGTGTATGTGCTGTTGAGTCAGTGATTTGGCTGTTTTGGAAAGTTATTGGAGGGTGATGTTTGTTATGTTTTCTAGAAAAATATTACAGATTTAATTTAGGGTTGAATTTGATGTCCCATATACCTGCCCATTCACCAATGTAAGAGAGATCATTTGTCAGAACTTGTGCTGCATGTGCTGGGTTTTCATCTATAATTACATACAAGGAGGTGTCATATGCAAAAAGTTTAATATTAGTTGAAACATTGTCAGTGATGTCATTAATATAAAGGAGAAATAGTAAAGGTCCCAGAACAGATCCCTGAGGTACCCTTGCATTTATACCCTTAAACTGTGAGTGGTAACCTTCAGTGGTGACTCTTTGCAATCTATCAGAGAGATCATTTTCAAACCATAAAAGTAAATTTCCATCAATTCCATACGTTTTAAGTTTATGTAAGAGACCTTTATGCCACACCCTATCAAAAGCTTTGCTAATATCACTCACAAAAAATCTGAGCTCCTTCCCCTGGTCCATATTGCTAACAATTTCATTATAAATAAATAGTAGTTGATTAACAGTAGAATCACCTGGTATAAAGCCAGACTGGTGCTTAGTTAAGATAGAATTTTCAATTAGATAATTGTAAACATTTTTGAAGACAATGTTTTCCATTATTTAACTGAAACATGGGGTTATTGAGATTGGTCTATACTTTAAAACGTCTTTTAGTTAGTGTATTCCATCCTACTTCAATTTAAAGTTTGTTTATACTGGTCAATTTAGTAGTCCCAATTACAATTCTGGCAGCTTCTGTATTAATTTGTTCTAATTGTTTCTTTAAATAATCAACTGAAATATTATCCCATATAAGGTCTACATATTCTAACACTGTCGTACAAAGGCGAAATACATAGTTTGTAGCGAGAGTCGATCAACAGTAAATTTCAATGATCGTATCATGTTTAGTTTGGCTCAAGCTTTATTTAATATATAGAAAATTTGTTCGGTCCAACTTCCATCTACTGCAAAATGAACACCCAGGTGTTTATGCAAAGAAATAGATTCTATTTGAGCATTGTTCATATAAAGGGAGGGTTGATCAGGGATATTACGTTTTCTGCTCATAGTCATACATTCAGTTTTTTTGGGGGATTAAAATTTACAAGCCATTGTTTGGACCATATATTGATTTTTTCAAGATCGTTGTTTAAGAGTATTGCACAGGTAAGAGGATTTTCACTAGTTAAGTAAAGGATAGCATCGTCAGCAAATAGTTTTATTATTGATTGAATATCGTTTACAAAATCGTTAATATATATAAGAAACAGCAATGGTCCTAAAATTGATCATTTGGGAACTCCGGCTTTTATATCTGCGATTCTGAATTACAGTCCTTTGTTTCCTATTTGTTACGTAGTTCTCAAACCATTTCAGTAGACTACACTGTATACCTAGCCTATTCAATTTGAAAAATATGCCTAAATGCCAAACCCTATCGAAAGCTTTACTAATGTCACAAAAAATCAGCCCTAATTTCTTTTCCCGAATCAAGTGCTTTGTCAAAGTCGTTAGGAATACTTAAAAGTTGTTTTATACAGGAATCGCCAGGGGTGAAGCCGGATTGACAAGAAGTTATAAGCTTATTTGTAAATAAAAAATTGAATAAATATTTTAAATTGCACCTTTCCATTACTTTGACAATTATGCTAAGTAATGGTATAGTTCGATAGTTGGTTACAACACTGCGGGCATTCTTTTTATGTATAGGAATTACATTAGCAAGTTTCCACGATTCAGGGAAAACTGAATATTCTATAGATTTGTTAAATTAAATATGAAATGGATGGCACAGTTCATTACCAGCTTCTTTCAATAGACGAGGGTTTATTATATCTGGCCCCACTGCTTTATAGACGTCAAGAGATAGTATTATATCTGTTATAATATTTCTACTCATATGGATGGTATTAAGAATAGACGTCGGTAATGGAGAAGAAGAAGGAGGAGGAGGAGNTGGGTGTCAGTTCCGCACTCCCCAAACACAATCACACAAGGAATTCTAAATATTTACAAAATGCATCGACAAATCAAATAACTAGCACCTTGGTGACAATAAGTTTGTTACTGAAAGCAAAAACTGCACCTAGATGTTTTTTCCTGCTTTGATGTTTTGTCACGTTTATTAGGAGTGTATGTCAGTGTTATTTGTTATACAGAGAGCTATTAACTCATTCACCCCTGAAGACACATTTGAACTCTTCCAATTCAAAGGTTGGAATAGTTCATTGTGAAAGTTCAGGGGTGAATGAGTTAAGTAAAGCTAAATTATACCATCAATCACTTAGCTAATATACAGTAAGTCATTTCTCAATGCAGCAAGCCTTGATTCAAGTGAATGTTACCTGGGATATCTAAAGGTTTTATATTCATGATGATGATGACGACAATTTGATTATGATCACAACAATAATCCTGAATTGAATATTGATTGATGATTTGTTGAGGTCTGTATGATAAAAAGGAAGAAAGAGAGGAGGAGGAGGAGGTGGAGGTGGAGGAGGAGGAGGAGGAGGAGGAGGAGGAGGGACTGCAGCACTGTCTTCAATAGATGACAGCTCACTAGAATATTTGTTTTATTGATGTAACTGAGTTTAGCTTTTCTAATGGTATTACTACATGTCGGAATTTTAACCAGTCAGTATCTTTTCCAGATTTGTTAGCAGTTCCGTGAATTCGTTTTCTTTTCCTAATCAGTTTCCTTACGTCGCTGCACATCCTAGGTGTATCATTTTTACGGATAGAAGCGTTTTTATAGGGAATGCTAATATGTGCAGTTTCAATAATTTCATCAGTGACTACTTGGCACATGCTGTTGACATCATCAGTATCTAATTTGGCCTCCCAATTTATTTCAGATAGGATATTTCTATATTTATTGTAATCAACATGTTTAAATAACCACAGTTTTCGTTGAAAAGTTTTTGATTGACACTTTGACCCATTAAGTATTCCATATATCGGGCAGTGATATCGCATATTTTGTTCTAGAAAATGCTCTCCTACATAAGTTCGAGAAATTATATTATCATTGCAAGATATAATGACGTCTAAGAAAGATGAATAATTTTCAGTGTAATACGTTGGTTCATTGATCAGCTGTATCATATTATATAGACGGATAATGCTATCTAAATATTTGAATGGCGGATTGGTTAAAATATTATTTGCATTAAAATCACCTGTAATTACTATATTGTCTAACCCTGTGTTATAGGCGAGATTTATTGAATGTTCAATATTTTGTCATGAAGATACTTCTGCGTTTGGTTTGTCTGTATAGCGTACAAAAAGAATGGTCGAACCTTTCGTCCTAATTTCTATCCAAATACTCTCTACACTGTCTACCTCTAAGTCATTTCTTCTCTTAGCATTTATATCGTTGGAAACGTATACTAATACCCCTCCACCCATTTGGCCCTTCCTTCAGTATGAAAAAGGGGATTGATAGCCGGGAGGTTCTATATCGGTATGTATGTTGTTTACAGATAACCAAGTTGTGAAAGCTAAAATGCTATGATTACTAAGTTCGCTATGCAGTAGATCTAACTTTGGTAGAATGCTTTGTACATTTAAGTCAACGAATGATAGCTTGTTCAAATCAGTTTATCTGACATTAGATTGGACAGTATTGGTGGTGTTAGAGGATTCAAGGGATAGACTGGAGGTGGAAGGACCTGGATATGTTTTTTCAATATCCCCAGCCTGATAGTTAGAAGTGGAAAAACTGAAAAACATAATAATAACATTCCAGTTACGATTAAAAGAGGCATACAGACACCAAACATTTACAGCTGAGTTTTTTCAAAATCAACCTCGGCGATTCAATTGGAAACACGAATAACATCAATAAGGCAACACTTACTGACCGCTTACCACAACACAATAACAACATAAACGCGTACATGTCAGTTAATGAGTATATAAATTGATCTTTAGGCGAGTTTGCGTAATCATAATAAAGACCAATTCTTGCATAATATGATATATTATCCAATGGCATCAGGTAACACCTTTCACGTATACAAGGTATGCCAGAGAATGGTCTTTAAGTGAAACAAACATATTTTTATATAAACACACGAAGCATTCATCACAATAAACATAAGCATCACCTGTCCCAATCATATTTAAAAATGTTAAATTGCAGCGTTTTGATTGGCATCGGGTTTTGTTTTCGTTTGAAATATGTTTCACGCTACTCAAGTTTATTTCCAATAGACATGTACGTTGTACCTTTGTAATGTATACACTTTCAAACAATTGAATCGTAGTTTTACAAATCGCTAGAGAAGTGTCCACACTTCCGACATATATTACATAGATTTATTCAATAAATTAAGGACACTAGCTTTCTCAGAATATGACTTTTTGCCACAGGTTTTGATTTGTTGACTTTCTCACACATAACGAAAGGTTAATAAAGCATCACGGCATGCTCTTAGATTGAAATATGATGGTTTGAATTGTTCTTATCTAAATTCCTTTCAGTGGCAATTGACTGCCCATCAAATCAAACAAAAACAGTGACAAACTACATAGGTACAAATATATTCGTCCCGTTGTTTTCTGGAAGAGGCAACTTCCTAAAATTCCTCAAATAAGAAGATAAAGCGAAATGTCGGAGCCCTTAAATCATCAACAATTCTATTTTCACAACAAGAACATTTAAATACCATTGTACAGGCAGTTCAAAACCTCCCACAGATCATATTGAATTAATAAAACACAACTGGGTCATTTTTCTCGAGAAATGTAGCCATGTAGTTGTAAGAACTCGTATTTAACTATAAAATCGTTCCACGACATCTCACAATGATTTAGGTACAATTGCTATATACATGACGTCATCAATTACAAACACATACTTGTTTTCTGTACCACGCTCATTCCGTTGATTGGATTATTATGCCAAGTCTGAATGGCGGTGTATCATGTCCTGGTTCATAAACTAATTATACCACTAACGGTAAAACTGGCGGCTCTCACGTCGTAAATCATGCATGTTCCTATTACCTGTAATCTAATCAACAGGTATTCTGTAGAATACTTTACCCATTGCCCTGCTTGTGTGTCAACCACAGACCTGGTACGGTGAATCAGCAGACAGTATTCATTGCGGACCTTTCCAACAGGAACTGAAAATATCGCCAATCGGACAGCCTCTTTTGGCTTTTACATGGGGAAAGGCCCGAGTCCGTGGTTTGATCGTTTGGTCCTCTCCGTCAGATGTGAGAGAAAGGCCCGAAAGGTTCCATATTAGCCATATTGGCTGTGTGTAATATTTGAAATAAAGCCGTAATACAACCTACCAGGTTTATGGACCAAAACACCAGCTGAATCAAACAAACGTTCTCGGGATCGAAAATAATCTAGTTTTTGGACCGGGTCTGTTTCCAAAATCCAACATGATAACAAAAACAAGCGAAATCAAACAAATGTTTCTCAGGATCGATAATTATTTAGTTCTTGGACTCAACCTTTTTCCTGAAATCCAATGTGATCCCAAACATAGTAGATTGGTCAAAACATTTTTTAAATGCTTTTAGAAGATAAGATAAAATGGCATAAAACATGCTGTATCACTATTTCTTGAGATGTAGTAAAACAACATATACATTAGCAAATCAAGTCCAAGATATCCAATCTGTTCACAAACACGCCAGCAATATCACTAATCCAACAATGTTGAAAACAGGCAATTAAGATTTTTTCTTATATTCTATTTATGTTATTGGATAACAACAAGTGCTCTCGCAATTAACAGTTGCTTTTTCGTCATAAAATGTTTCATTAAATTTCACTCCAACGATTCTAGAAAAACATTAATGCAAAAATCGACGTAACAAATAACTATGGTTTCGGCTCAATTGGTGATTTAAAACGGTTGATCGATGGCTCATCTTTTACATTGTTTGGTAAATCAAAACAAACTAGAAAAGAAGGAACAATGAAGCTTACTTTAGTTCTTTATACTGTAGTTGCTGCGTTCACTTGCTGCAGGAGAAAGAAGATTAATAAGAAGGGGTTCGGTTATGGTGGATTTGTATTAATATCTATATATAGTTAAGGTTTTAAAAAGCTTTCTCTTTTTCTAAAATATGTTCAAGATTACTTTTTTATTTCAAGATTGTTGACTGGAAAAGGAAGGCAAGCCGGAAACAGTTCTTCCTACTTCAAGCTGATCTTGTTGAAGAGCAGTAAAGTCTACCATGGAGCAAACATTACACACTCATACTCAGATGCAGACACTCATACTCAAATGCAGACAACACAAACACATTATATCCCTAACAAAGTATCTCTTTACTTGAAAGAAAACTTTCGTAGTACTGATTTTTTTCAGGCATGTTTTGCGAATTTCTTAAATATGTACAGACCATCTACACTGATTATCACACGAAAATGACATTGTCTTCCAATAGTATCTACATTGTCATTGTAAAGATGGATGCAGAAGTGGTATGCTTCTTGTTTATATTGTATTAACAATACTTCAGTTTCCCCTGATTTTGTATCCGTCGGCAATGTATAAAAGTTTTACACCTGTCTCGGACCATTTGCAATTATTATTGTATACTTATAACAAGTACGACTATTGAATACATTTTCAATTAAATTCTATTGAATAAAATATTTTGTATAATCTCTTTTGTATTGAATATTAATTTTATAAACTCTATTAAACGAATATCTTTTTAAAACTCTACTGAATAAAATATTTTTATGAACTCTTTTGAATAAAAGATTTTGTATAAACTATTGAATAAAATATTAATTGTATAAACTCTATTGAATGAATATTTTTATAAACTCTATTGAATAAAATATGATTTTAACACTTTATTAAATAAAATATATTTTCAAAACTCTATCGAATAAAATATTCTAATAAAGTCTATTGAAGTCATTTAGTATGAAATAATACGTTTTAATAGGGTCGGTGTATATTTTGCATCATTATACGTAAATGACGACTATTCTCTTATACACTTAATTGTCATTGTCACTACATATTAATTAGGACCAATACAAGCTGTCCAATCATTGGAAACTAAGCAGTTTCGCTTTGGAGGACAAACAATGATTTGTAAAAACAATTAATTATCGTGCGTTCGCTAATACATAAAACCATTGTGTATAAAAAGAGCCCACAACTTGGTTACACCTATCTCACAATGAAGCTCTACTGGAATTCACACTGTTGTCCTTTGTTTTGTCAAAAACCCGTACCAAAAGCATTGCTAGGACCAACGGATTTTCACCTATCTCTGTCGGAGAATCTGCGCTACAGAGAAATAAAACAAAACAGTATCGGGTAGAACAAATATCCTACGTCAAAATAATGTTAGACGGAACAAGAAACAATGCTGTATTTCATGTTTCCTGCCAAACATTTCCTGCCAAACAATTCTAGTGAACGGGAGTTAAGTAAGTAAATCTTTTAATATCGAAAACAATATCACTTCTGATACTATTTCAGCAATGAATGTTTTAGAAAATGATGTTATTGTCCAATAACACATATTACTATTGATGACAAGCTCAATTAAGCCAAGCAGGGGTTTATGTAAGTGTGTCAGCAATAGAAATTTGTGTTATAGGACCATAACAATATTTGATAAAATATTCATTATTTATATTTACATTTTGATAGAGTAGTTACGCTTGATTAATTTATTTCGAACAGTTCTTTGAACAGCAAATTAAGTCTTGACAACAATGAAATTGATGATGTCACAATAGAGATTGACGTTACAATAGCAAATGTTGTTATAGTCTCACAACAACATTTTCCTTCTCAATGCATTGCAATGGAACGATGCAGAGCAAATGTAAATATTACCCTATGCACATTTGTTAAGAGGATAGAATGTACATATCATGTACATGATATACTGTATTAAAGAATTTGCCATTACTTTTGTTAAAATAAGTATACAAAAATAAACTCAACTAAGCTTAACCATTGTTTGTAGAACTTGAAAGGGATTTAGGAGCTAAACGCCTGGAGTGGGAGTACAGAACTTGTGACATACAAGAACCTAAATGAGGAAGTGGAGATGGAACATGTGGAACTTAAACAACTGCAGGTGAGATCAATAGTTGGAACAACCCAAACCTGCCAGATCGTGAACCATATAAAACTGCCAATGTAAACTAAGAGAATTTTATGTGTATCGTAAATTATTTAGTATGTTAGCACATCTCCTCGACATGGACTTTGAGTGGTTGGTGAGTTATGGGCACAGGACGTTCGTCCCTCGCCCTTATTTACTTCTGTGACGAATAGGGAAACATCGCATGCCGGCGACCTCCCTTCGACATCCTTCAGTCCGACGACGTCTTGGGAAAACTCGCCGTTCTGTCAAGTGTCAAGTACCATCTAAATACGTATGGCGACAGTTTGAAAATTAAAATCGTGTCTCATCGGGTACAGAAAATGCACTGTTCCAAACCTATCCTGACCAAGCAATTTCCAAATAACATGCATACCAATGTCTTACCTCGTAAAAAAAAAAAAAAAAAAAAAAAAAAAAAAAAAAAACCTGTTTCCAATATGTAAAACAAAATGATGAAGAGTCAATGATTCGAAAACGGCAATAACGACATAATTTTGTTCCTGTCTATTTTTAGAATTTCCTTTTAAAACGTGTCATGTTGTTGATTTGATACTTTATATAATGTCTGTACATATAAACGTTATATGAATTAAGTTACCCTTATCACCATTCTACTAATTTTCACAATTTCATATCAAATATGTAAATAGAAAAGGAAGGGACCGAAAGACCGCCATGAAATACAGTTCATCCCATTCTTTGCTCAAAACAAATTGCAAGCTCAGGCAACTGTCAATGTCAATTGTTGGGTTTTTTCAGATTGTGATAATTAAAAATAATCGTAAGCATTCATCATTGGATTACGTTTGCAGTATAAGTATATGTGCTAGAAATAAGATTTTAATGACAATACAAAACATATTTAATGTTGAGTTTCTCTTGTTATGTTTAAACACAATTAGTTTACTTTTCAAATTAATATTATTTCAATTTAAAACCAGCAACGACTAGATAAGCACCAGGCCATATACATTCTTAATTAGTGTTATCACTAACCTTATCGAAATAAACAAAACAAACGGGGACAAAAATCCGGAACTGTTGGTGCCAATGACGTCAGCATTCTATTATCGTTAATGCATATGGACAATTTGATGAAAAAAATTGCATTGTTATATAAATTGATTCATACAAATTAAATACAGTCATTAAAGAGGTTCTTTAAAATCTAGCCAACAAAAACCCGATTTTCCAAATAATCAAGGAAATGTTTTGCAGATAGAACCGTTTTACAATCCAGCCATTCAGCTGGCAGCAATGTATAACAGATATGTATATTCGGAGTAGGATTTAGAGCGGTTTAGAGTCAACACGCCGTTCATTTACACTCTTTGCTTTACAAAGAAAACAGACATTTTCGAAAGCTTGCAAAATAAGTTTTCAATTCTTGTTTGTGTTTGAAACAAACTTAACATTTAAATATGCAATTATAGACTTTTCTCTTAGAGCTTTGCATCTGCCAACCAAATAGGCATTTGTTGTATTGCGTGGTGCATATCGATATCTTGTGATTCTGCGTTCAAAAACATACCTCGCATTTTTATATATTATTTAGTATATGAAACCATATTTTGCAATTACGAATAGTGTCTGAAAAACGAACGTAAAGCCGGGAAAGATATTCGCATCCTATTGCGGTAATTCCAGATCGTTCAAACGTCGTCAACATCGATTGTAAAAGATAGTAATTGCTCCACTCCTATATTGACAAGAAATGATGACCCTTTAAACGTATTCCTTAGGAAAGACGACAGGGGAACAAGTCACTGCTGACAATAGTGTTCATGCTGATATATTTATCCAGACATGAATTTTATCACAAAAATAATCCTTCAGGAAAAAAATCACATTTTCTCTGCTCGGAACACACTTCTCTGATAAAACTTTCCAGTTTTTGAAAAAAAATAACCACTCAAAAATTCCAGAAACAAGGCACTTTCAAACTCCGAGTAACTGTGGTACCATTGAAATGTACCATGTTTTGTGAGAAGAGTTTTGGGCAGCTTTGACAAACCCTATCCCTGGCTGTTATATATATGTACTGTATAGTTTTATAGAGCCTAATGACCATATTTCTCGGTCGGTTATTATGGAACTATAGCCCCATGCTAGTCCTATGATGTCCGAACATAAATCCATTTCATCTATAGCTTTACGGCACTTTATGGTACATGTACATTGTAAAAAGCACACATTCATAGGCATGAAGGGATTTTCTTGTGCTTAGTATTGTTTGCAGCTGCAATTCAAACATGATTAAGCCCAATACTTTATAGCCATATATTCTTTGGTGAAAATGAATTACTACAGGTAATTTAGGAAATAAATTTGAAGGAATCCATTTTCTGTTCTTTTGAAGATCGACATTCATAAAATCGCATAATTCTCTTTTTTTGTAATGTGGATTTATAATGTGTGTATGTAGCTTTTTCACACAGATTTGGATATTTAATCGGGAAAATGGTGTTTCATATGTCGTAATTCATACAATAATAAATATAGATTTTTGTAATGTCTAGGACCGCTATTGATTTGTTATTTTACCTGTACGGTGATTTAACAGAGAGTGAAATAGGATAATGGTACTAGTTTTAACCACTTTGAGTAAAACTGATTTATCATTATGCTACAACAACAAAACCGACGTTAATAATATTGTATGATGTTAATTTTAGACATGCTGTTTGCATTCCCATAAACATTTAACATCAAACACATTTTCCGTACAAAAAAAACATCCAATTAGATCAAATGCGTGTATTAGCAGACGAAACAACTGTTTGCGGGACCCTGTATATACAGATTTACAAGATAAATTACACACGTAATCACATTTTGGACGGATCAAGATAAATTATTTTTGTGCGATTGTGATAATCAATGTGACAAGTGGAATTTGTTTACAGTGTAAATAATTATGAAAAATATTATCGACTCATATTTAACGAGGCTGTGATAATGACATTACAATGTTGGATTGGAATCGAGATTAACTGACATCAGTCTGCGAGGTAACGGCCGAGATGATGAATTATGATAAACACGTGACTGGTAATTTTCAAGAAGACGAACATTCACTTTCGAAACCAGGACCAGATAACCTCAGGGGCTGCAGACAGATACCCTAGTCATGGGGGGCCAAAGACCATCACAAACATTGAAGGATGTATTCTAAGGCAGGTGTTGGTGAATATTCTGGTTTTTACACCAATATATATGGGCCAGTTATAGACAAAAATCGAAGGACCGATTATGTAACATCTAAGGGCCATTAAATGAAATACTTACAGTTTGCATTCATAGTCAAAATGAGTGCCAACTGAAAAATGTTAAATTCTATTTAGCGCCCACACGCTTCATATCTAATTTGTTAATTTATTATTATTAATATGAATGCAAACTGGAACATGCCAAATTCTATAAAGCGTGCTAATCATGGCTTTGGCATTCATAGCGCTAGCTCTTCATGATGAACTTGTTCCGTTCCAGTTAGCAGCGCGATTTGTTGAATTTGTCACGTTCATGTTGTCGTCAAATCCTCTTTTTGTCTATCCTTCTGTTAGATACTTCCTCAGTTGTGGCTGTTGTTTATCCCTTTGTTAGATATTTCCTCAGTTGTGGCTGTTGGTTATCCCTTTGTTAGATATTTCCTCAGTTATGGCTGTTGGTTATCCCTTTGTTAGATAATTCCTCAGTTTTCCAGTTAGCAGCGCGATTTGTTGAATTTGTCACGTTCATGTTGTCGTCAAATCCTCTTTTTGTCTATCCTTCTGTTAGATACTTCCTCAGTTGTGGCTGCTGTTTATCCCTTTGTTAGATATTCCCTCAGTTATGGCTGTTGTTCATCCCTTTGTTAGATATTTCCTCAGTTATAGCCGTTGTTTATCCCTTTGTTAGATAATTCCCCAGTTGTGGCTGTTGTTTATCCCTTTGTTGGATAATTCCCTCAGTTGTGGCTGTTGTTTATCCCTTTTGTTAGATATTTCCTCAGGTGTGGCTGTTGTTTATCCCTTTGTTAGACATTCCCTCAGTTGTGGCTGTTGTTTATTCCTTTGTTAGATAATTCCTCAGTTGTGGCTGTTGGTTATCCCTTTGTTAGATATTCCCTCAGTTGTGGCTGTTGTTTATCCCTTTTGTTAGATATTTTCTCCGTTGTGGCTGTTGTTTATCCCTTTTGTTAGATATTTCCTCCGTTGTGGCTGTTGTTTATCACTTTGTTAGATATTCCCTCAATTATGGCTGTTGTTTATCCCTTTGTTAGCTATTCCCTCAGTTATGGCTGTTGTTTATCCTTTTGTTAGATATTTCCTCAGTTATGGCTGTTGGTTATCCCTTTGTTAGATAATTCCTCAGTTTTCCAGTTAGCAGCGCGATTTGTTGAATTTGTCACGTTCATGTTGTCGTCAAATCCTCTTTTTGTCTATCCTTCTGTTAGATACTTCCTCAGTTGTGGCTGCTGTTTATCCCTTTGTTAGATATTTCCTCAGTTATAGCCGTTGTTTATCCCTTTGTTAGATAATTCCCCAGTTGTGGCTGTTGTTTATCCCTTTGTTTGATAATTCCTCAGTTATGGCTGTTGTTTTTCCTTCTGCTCTTGTATCTCTTGACTTCCTGTTCTTTTGGTTAGATATTTCCTCCGTTATGGCTGTTGTTTATCCCTTTGTTAGTTATTCCCTCAGTTATGGCTGTTGTTTTTTCCTTTGTTAGATATTCCCTCAGTTATGGCTGTTGTTTATCCCTTTGTTAGATATTTTCTCAGTTATGGCTGTTGTTTTTCCCTTTGTTTGATATTTCCTCAGTTGTGGCTGTTGTTTATCGCTTTGTTTGATAATTTCTCAGTTGTGGCTGTTGTTTTTCCCTTTTGTTAGATATTTCCTCAGTTGTGGCTGGTGTTTATCCCTTTTGTTAGATATTTCCTCAGGTGTGGCTGTTGTTTATCCCTTTGTTAGACATTCCCTCAGTTGTGGCTGTTGTTTATCCCTTTTTTAGATAATTCCTCAGTTGTGGCTGTTGGTTATCCCTTTGTTAGATATTCCCTCAGTTATCGCTGTTGTTTATCCCTTTGTTAGATATTTCCTCAGTTATAGCTGTTGTTTATCCCTTTGTTAGATAATTCCTCAGTTTTCCAGTTAGCAGCGCGATTTGTTGAATTTGTCACGTTCATGTTGTCGTCAAATCCTCTTTTTGTCTATCCTTCTGTTAGGTACTTCCTCAGTTGTGGCTGTTGTTTAACCCTTTGTTAGATATTTCCTCAGTTATAGCCGTTGTTTATCCCTTTGTTAGATAATTCCCCAGTTATGGCTGTTGTTTTTCCTTCTGCTCTTGTATCTCTTGACTTCCTGTTCTTTTGGTTAGATATTTCCTCCGTTATGGCTGTTGTTTATCCCTTTGTTGGATAATTCCCTCAGTTGTGGCTGTTGTTTATCCCTTTGTTGGATAATTCCCTCAGTTGTGGCTGTTGTTTATCCCTTTTGTTAGATATTTTCTCCGTTGTGGCTGTTGTTTATCCCTTTTGTTAGATATTTTCTCCGTTGTGGCTGTTGTTTATCCCTTTTGTTAGATATTTCCTCAATTGTGGCTGTTGTTTATCCCTTTGTTAGATAACTCCTCAGTTGTGGCTGTTGTTTATCCCTTTGTTAGATAACTCCTCAGTTGTGGCTGTTGTTTATCCCTTTTGTTAGATATTTTCTCCGTTGTGGCTGTTGTTTATCCCTTTTGTTAGATATTTCCTCAATTGTGGCTGTTGTTTATCCCTTTGTTAGCTATTCCCTCAGTTATGGCTGTTGTTTATCCTTTTGTTAGATATTTCCTCAGTTATGGCTGTTGGTTATCCCTTTGTTAGATATTCCCTCAGTTATCGCTGTTGTTTATCCCTTTGTTAGATATTTCCTCAGTTGTGGATGTTGTTTATCCCTTTGTTAGATATTCTCTCAGTTATGGCTGTTGTTTATCCCTTTGTTGGATAATTCCCTCAGTTGTGGCTGTTGTTTATCCCTTTTTTAGATAATTCCTCAGTTGTGGCTGTTGGTTATCCCTTTGTTAGATATTTCCTCATTTATGGCTGTTGTTTATCCCTTTGTTAGATAACTCCTCAGTTGTGGCTGTTGTTTATCCCTTTGTTAAATATTTCCTCAGTTGTGGCTGTTGTTTATCCCTTTTTTAGATAATTCCTCAGTTGTGGCTGTTTGTTATCCCTTTGTTAGATAATTCCTCAGTTTTCCAGTTAGCAGCGCGATTTGTTGAATTTGTCACGTTCATGTTGTCGTCAAATCCTCTTTTTGTCTATCCTTCTGTTAGGTACTTCCTCAGTTGTGGCTGTTGTTTAACCCTTTGTTAGATATTTCCTCAGTTATGGCTGGTGTTTATCCCTTTGTTTGATATTTCCTCAGTTATGGCTGTTGTTTTTTCCTTTGTTAGATATTCCCTCAGTTATGGCTGTTGTTCATCCCTTTGTTAGATATTTCCTCAGTTATAGCCGTTGTTTATCCCTTTGTTAGATAATTCCTCAGTTTTCCAGTTAGCAGCGCGATTTGTTGAATTTGTCACGTTCATGTTGTCGTCAAATCCTCTTTTTGTCTATCCTTCTGTTAGATACTTCCTCAGTTGTGGCTGCTGTTTATCCCTTTGTTAGATATTTCCTCAGTTATAGCCGTTGTTTATCCCTTTGTTAGATAATTCCTCAGTTATGGCTGTTGTTTTTCCTTCTGCTTTTGTATCTCTTGACTTCCTGTTCTTTTGGTGTCATCCCAGTTCCCTTTGCTTTGGAATCTCTTAGTTCCTGTTGTTCACTTTCCTTTGTTTCGGTGTCTTTTTAGCTCCTGTTGTTGTTTTAATTTTTGGTTTGATATATCATTTTAAGTGTTCTTCCTCTATGTGTTGGTGTCTTCTCCATTCCTGCTGTTTTCTGTGTGGTGTCTAGTTTCATTTGGTATATTTGTTTTCAATTTGTCGTTCGCTCAGTTCCTGCTGTTGCATTCACAAGCTCAATAATATATGAATGAACAAAATAAATTTATAATTATTCGCGCTTTGCCTGGGATAGAAAGGGATAGAAAATGATAATTGTCAGATGATATACACAGAGATAATATACACAGAGATATTCCTGTTTTCGACCAATGATTTCAAAATAGAATTAATTTGAGAGTTTTACTGAATTATGCATCTGATTCGTGCCTTAAATTCCTACGTTAGAAAATGTTCAGGCGAAGATGTGATATTAATCGGTTAAACATCAAATAAAAATAAAATATAGAATTATAAACATTACAATGAGATGGTTGGTATCAGAGATACAAATATGCATAAAAAAATACAAACAAATTCGGATAACTTATTAACAAGAAGCCCTTAGGCTTTTAGGTACATATATATACATATAATAACATTCTCTCAAAACATAGTTCAAATGGATAGGAGAGTGACATCTCAGTATACATAAAACACCGTTCAATAATGTACGTATAACAATACTTAATTATCACATTACCGTTATGAAACACTACAATACATTAAACCTATAATTAACACCTCTTGAAATAAATTCCTAAATTGGATAAATCTATATTATTTATACTATAAATGGCATATTACAAGATAGATGCGATATCGTAGCATCTGACGTCGAGAGATCGTTTTTATATATTGCGTCACAGGAGGCCAGGGCCCGTATTCATGAAACCGTTCCCATGCTCAGGCCAAGATTTTATGCTCTAGCCTAATTTCTTGTTCTGGTTATAAATTAATCGACAAATCTTATTTTGTTAATGATTTGAAAGAAACTGGTAGAGACTTAAAGTCAAATACTGTTTCCATGCTTACATTTGACTTTTTGATTGTTTGAAATGATTTCAGCGAGTAACAAGAAAGTTGGTTTGAGCGCAGAATCGATGCTTGAGCATCAAAACTGTTTCATGAATACGGTTCCATGTATTAATATTAGTACTAGTTACAAGATGAAACGAAGGGGCAATTAGAAGGACTGAAAAATAAAAATAAACAGATTTTCAGTATTTCGAGAAATCCTGCGTTAAGATGAAATAGGTATGGCTATGTCTTATGTATTTTAAACTACAATGTAATTTTTCTAGTGTGTCTTTTTCCCAAGATTCCCAAACATGCGACACAAGATTCATGCCTGAGCATATATCAAGTTATTAAATACAGAATAACATTTACGTATGTTCATAAGAACAATATGAAATCTTGACCGCTATGACATCAAAGCTCGTGCTATCTCTCGCTGGTACTCGTCTGTGTGTCTTGCAGTGTTTACAATTTTCGATACGGCTGTATATGGGTTAAGAGATGACGTAAGTTTTATGGTGGTACCCTGGTCCCCACAAAGACTCCGTACCAACACCGCTAGGGCGATGCAGGCTGCAAACCGGCGGGGAAACAGTTGGGTGCCGGTCCTGACCATGTTAGTCCAGCACTTACAGATTTAATCCTAGACTTATCAGTCCTCTCGAACCCACCATAAATTGGATATTCATGAAGTCAGGTGTGTCATGCAAAGATCATAAAACAATAAATTCCCGGTCGTCAATCTTTGGCGAGGGAACCCGTACCCAAACACTGAACGGCTCGTTACAACATACGGCAAACATATCAACATGTCCCTAGCCACATTCATGGCGATTTTACGGTATATTTTTATTATTCAAATACAAAAAAGTATTCATCGAGATGTGTGCCAACTATCAGATCAACATGAACATGAAATAAAAATGTTGAGAAAACAGCGATCGGTCAATAGTTAGGGGTGGGCCTAAAAATTATCTTACAATAAAACCGTCTCAAGTTTTGTAAATCAGTATGGTTATATCTTATAAATGTCTCTTGTCATATTTTTGGCTGCCCCGAATACCACTGTTTAAATAAATAAACGTGTGAACTGAATTTTAAAATATGTGACTTTTTCGTGTCTAAAAGGTGACAACCTAAAAGACAAACAGATACATGTAGTTTATATATGTTTACTTCATAAATTGTATGAATTATAAGAGCTCGTGGAATTTGTTATATCTATATTTGTTCTTCATAGAAAAAAAACCCAATATAGACATACCATTCCGCCTAACAAGTTATAGTACAACAGAAGTTTTACCATAAGTGATAAACAGTAAATTGCACAAATGATATTTTGAAACGGTAAACAGCTATGACGTGTGCCGTCCGTTTTGCATCCTCGAAATTTCTGCACAGTACATTATTAATAAGTGGGCGTAACCCCTGTGACCTCGAGGATTTCTGTTCACGGAAAGGACGCTCACACGATCTCATTTTTGTTTAGTCTTTATATGTATTATAAACAAAGGACCTTGTATCCATCTTGCCTTGGCACTTCTCCCTCTCGCTGTTTCACGCTCTCTCATTCCTAGCGCTCCAAATCTTTCTCCAACATCAATAATCATTTTGCCATCATGTATATTTAAAAACATTGTTCATGTTTTATGACAACAATAGAAAAAATGTTACACCTAATGAATGATGGAAATTTTCTATTATTTCATATTATTGTACATACACTGTAGTGTAGACTGTAGGTTGAAAAAAAATTGGACTGTTTGAAAGATGGCGGCTTCCAAAACAAGAAGGTGATTTCTCAGAACATGTTCGATTTCTTCTACTTGAAAACTTTTTAACGATCAACGGATGCACTGAAGCCATAGATAATAGATCAGAGTGTTATAAAATGCTTATGCTAAAATTCCACTCCAGAAATGCAAGGTAACGGGAGCCGGCAATCGGGATGTTCAGTCGACGACGAGTTTGAATTTACTCAAAAAACGAATTCAAAAATTAATTCTGATTATTTATAGACCAATGATTTAGGTTAAGAAGCCTTCAAAGATTAATAATAATCTAAACTGGTTGCAAAATATCCCATAAACAAGTAGAAGTATGCATTTTAGAGAGGTGACCTAGTTTATATTTGTGCGGTTCGGACACTCCGTAACTTACGACTGTGTACGGTTGTGACATTGGATGCAAAGTTGTAAAATTGTACGGTGAGGACAGTATATTCACACATAGTGATTGAGCGGTTGGGACTTCCATCACTTAAATGTTTGTTTGTCTTTATAATTGCAGATACAAAGAAGCATTGTTTACCAATGTTACGAATGTAGCCTTGGGGATGAAATCTGCAGAAAATCATTGACCATTCATGCTCATAGCAACTTTTAAATAAAAAAAAAACAATATGAAAGTAATGAACAGAACAAAATGACGTTTTGTTCCGATATCTTTCAAATGCATGTTCGTTAAATCTAGTCCAATATAATTATCTTTATACTATTTGGATATCAACAAATATTATTGGGAAAACTTGTGTTTACAATATTAAGTTATAAGCATAACAAGCATTCCCGCGTTATGCTAAACGCCAATTTAAGAAAATTTTAGAAATAAATTTAAGGATTATAATAGCATTTGAGGCATATAACCATTAAAACCAACGCTTTGCATGCGATATATTAACGTATTTTAATCCCCATTTGGCTGTTGTATTCATTTTTATATCTGCTATATCATTTAACACAAGTTCAATATAAACGTTTATAAATATATTCAGATGGCGCATATGGAGTCATTATTTTCATAGGTACATATAACGTATATTAACCCTGTCTGTGTTGAAATTTAACCCCTCTGCGCGATATGAGGTGACTGTTTGAACCATTCTGAAAGTGCATATCCGGTAAGTTACTAAAAACCGAAATAGCACGATGCTGGTTATTTTTGAAATGACGAGAGAGAAATAAAACTGATCCGTTTGTTTTACTGTTAGAGTGAATATTAATATGTTTCGTCAAAATATTAAACTAGATGTTTACCATAACTTCAACTTCCAAAGAACAATTTATATTTCGGAGTAAATTATGCAAAACTATTATTTATGTTCAGTTTACACTAGCGTTAACACACAGTGGCAATTCTATAAATCATAGTACGTTTGTCCTAGCTGCAACACGCCAGGAAACAATTATTATTCATAGTGAGTTAGTGTAAATACACAAGGACAAAATAATTATACATATCGAGTTAACCCTAGTGTCAATACACTAGGATAAAATTATTATTTATAGTGACTTAGCGCTAGCGTCAAACACTAGGATAAAATTATTATTTATATTATCTATTGTAGTGACTTAACCCTTATGACAATACACTAGGACAAAAGTATTTTTCCTAATGAGTTAGTGTCAATACACTAGAATAAAAGTATTTATCATAGTGAATAAACCCTGGCGTCAACACACTAGGTTAAATTATTATTTATATTCACTTAAAGCTAGCGTCAAACACTAGGACAAAATTAATATTCACAGCGTCCCGTGTTACCGTCCATAGCAAAAACCTTGTGCACAAGACATCTCATGAACCCCTGAACAAATTTAGTTCCTATTTACACCACACTACGGTAACTTTGAGTTCTATAGATGATTAGATTTTGTTCGTCATCAGTCAAGGTCAAATGGTCAACGGTCACGGGTATCGCGGGGGATAGGGACATATCTATGTGAGCCTCCGCCCACCTTGTTTTTATTACAGCTAAGAGGGCTATGTTCCGATGATGATGATGATGGTGATGATGATGATGATGATGATGATGATATGAGGTAATGATGATATGAGGTGATGGAAGATGTGATGAGGTTGTGATGTGATGAGGTGGTGATGGGGTGATGAGGTGGTGATGATGATGATGATGATGATGATGATGGTGATGATAAGTTAAAAAATGTATTAGAAACTGGAACCAGGTCATTTTCAGTCGGTGATTTTGGAAACATTCCGAATTAAGTACGATAATACGCCTGATGGCGTTCTGTGATATAAAGGAAGAAGAAGAATATCTTTAAAACTCATATTTGGTTTCGAAATAACAATGAGGTAAACGGACCCATTAGGTTAAACTATACTATACTATATATACTATACCATTGTCACGACTGTGATATTTATTAATGGGGACTTTTTGATAAGAAATGTTCCCTAAAATTAACATATTTACAAAAATATAATTGTTCAAAAGAATTTTTCAAATTAGAAATAAGAAAGAAAACACAAAAGCACAAAGGGTCGACCTCGGGACCATAACATTACAAACTCTACGCTTGATCAATTCTAGGAATTATAACCGCATAACATCAAAACTGGGACCGTATTCATGAAACCGTTCTCATGCTCAAGCATGGATTTTGTGCTCAAGTCGAATTTCTTTAATAAATTTAATAATATAATCGTATTTTGTAAATAATTTGGAAAAAAAATAAATGGAAAAGGCTTAAAGCCAAATACTGTTTTCAATGTTTACGTTTGACATTTTGATCGTTTGACATGATTTAAGTGAGTTACAAGGAATTAGGTTTGAGCACAGAATCCATGATTGAGCATGAGAACAGTTTCAAGAATACGGGCCCACGTGTCAAATTAATGGGCTGCAAAACTTTTTCTAAGCCAGAAAAACTGCTTTTATGTTGCTCCATCTTCTATATAGACGGGAGAATACTCTATGTCGAAAAACCTCCGAGTGGAACTCTTCTTTGCGTTTATTAATGATGTAATGGTACTCTTTCCCTTAATTGACTCTAATAGTGATACTGAAAGTATATTCCTTTTGGTTTTGGAGAGAGAAAATGTATGATAAAAAATGAATGGAAAATTAAAACAATTGGGCCTTAGTCCCTTTAACGTCAGATTATAGTTGTCAATATCCGTAATGTTGAACACCTATTCTTATGTACCGTAAAACTTCAAAGAGGCGTTCACGTCTATTGTATTATGTACATAACGTGAGTTATGTAGATTTGATTACTGAAAACAATTACGTGTTGCATAGTTGCAATGGTTTATATTGAGTTTGATCGGAAATAACCACCAAAATAATCTCCAGTCCTTTTAACTTGGCAAACAATGTGGACAGTTATCCTATACACGCCCTTGGATTGTGTCTTTATCTCAATTAATATTACACTCCATACATAGATCCGGTCTCGTTTAAATCAAAATTTTGAACTATCGGCTAGTTTTGTAGAGCGCTTGCTAATAATTGAGTTCTCGGCATTTTTTTCCATATACTGAATTGTTGTGGTTGCATTTTTTTTTCTTTTTTCTGAGCGATATAAATAAAATTGAGGGCAATAGGATAACGATTTAGTTGAAGTTCGTTCTTCACACCAACATACAAATGTACAAGCCAATGTGTATGATCAATTACATACAAAACGTATGTACACTCCCGCGGGACGAACTTAAGATTTCTTACATATTCATATTCGCTTTTTAACTAATTCATCCCTGAAGACACATTTGAACTCGTCCAGCTTAAAGGTTGGAATAGTTTATTATGAAAGTTCAGGAGTCAAGAAGTTAAACTGTCCTTATGTGTCTATCTTGTGTTGCGGGTTTTTTTAACTTTTAAATGTAAGATTGAGAGCATGAAACGGCGATTTTGATATATCGTATTTCAATGTCTTTAGACTCTTATCGGAATTCTGACCCGTCAGCTGTATCCTAGAGCACATACCACATGATCTCATAGCGTTTTATTCGAAATACAATTCGTATTACAGAGTCAAGTGTTAACCCTTTCACCACTGTAGACCATAATGGACTCATCCAGATCAATGCATGGTAGAGTCTACTAAGTTACATAGGGGTGAAAGGGTTAAACTTCCAACCTTCACTAAAAATAAACTGTCGATATCTTAACTATAGGTTTTCTTCAGTTCACATAGGTTCTTTAAAAAATAAATGATGACTCAGAATCAAAGTATATTTCACATATAATTGAGTTTATTGTATAATCAACAAATTAAGAAAAAAAAACATATTACTGTAAATACCACCCAATCATTTACAATTATTCGTGAAAATGTTTGCGTGTCTTCTTATGACAACTATCACTTCCGGTTTTGATAACATAGTACTTTATTCACATTTTTCACTTCCGGTTTGATAACATAGTACTTTATTCACATGTTCAAGGTCCCGTGGGTGTTTGAGGTCACCGAAATAGCGTGCATAGCACGTACGGTTCACGTCATATACAAATAATATGTTCGGTAATATATTATTATTCCTAGCTATAACTTTATGTACACCGAGTATTCTGCATTCACCATTAACCCTCGCCGTACAGGTTCACCCCTGACGTAATCAAAGTGTCATACCACTGTCAGTTCACTAAGTATTGTCTCTTTCACTAGTGAATGTCTAGCTCACATACGGTTGCCTAGTTCACGTATGACTATCTAGCTCACTAGTGAATGTCTAGCTCACTTGTGATTGTCTACCTCACTAGCTCATCCTAAGGGTCAATAAAGACAAATTGCACGATTGATAATTAGTCTGTTGTCATCACGCATGCTGCGTCACAAGTTCACTGGGGTCAATTTTTATTGTGGGCACGTGCAATGGTGACGTATCTCTTGTGGTTGTCACGTGCAGTGGCGAGGTGGGGTGTACCATGTGACCTTGACCTTGGTCTTGTATGTGTGTGGTTGTCTGGCAGTAGTCGTCGCTGGGGTCAGACTTGATGTGCATACTATTCAGAGGAAGTGACATGCCTTGGACGTCACCCATGGCCTCGTTGTGGAGACCTACTTCCGTTGAATTTTTCCCGCCATCATCACGTTTCTTGTTTTGCTTCCTCTCCTTTGCGCGACGGTTTTGGAACCATATCTTGACCTGGCGTTCGGAAAGGGACAGGGTCTGGGCTAGTTCGGACTTCCGGCGGATGGTGATGTACCGACTGTAGTGGAACTCTTTCTCCAGCTCCAGGCGCTGGTGGTCACTGTACACCACGCGGTATTTGTCCTTGGTTCGTGTCTTGCCTGAAAAACATAAAACGAGGCTCATAAGCATAAAGGTCTGTCAAATAGTAAAAACGTTTTTATATATGTTTTAGTAAACTAATAACCCAGCCTGCTTGGTATAAAAAAAAAAAAAAATACCAGCTGCCCTCTTCAAATCACCACTCCGTCGCATTCCCCTTCAGAATAAATGGGTGTTTTCCTAAAAATACACATTTGTTGAATTCTATTTGAATTTGTACAAGGTTCGCATACGCTTTTTCAGTTGTCTGGTATGCTGAAATCGTTTGTAACACAGAACAATTATGGTGTTGTTTTCTAGATGAACGGTCATAACTATATACATACGTTCCTTTTTATCTGTCGAAAGTTTTCTTAGTTTTACATGTTTTGGTGCGTAATCAGACTTTATCTATTTGAATTTGTACAAGGTTCGCATACGCTTTTTCAGTTGTCTGGTATGCTGAAATCGTTTGTAACACAGAACAATTATGGTGTTGTTTTCTAGATGAACGGTCATAACTATATACATACGTTCCTTTTTATCTGTCGAAAGTTTTCTTAGTTTTACATGTTTTGGTGCGTAATCAGACTTTATCTATTTGAATTTGTACAAGGTTCGCATACGCTTTTTCAGTTGTCTGGTATGCTGAAATCGTTTGTAACACAGAACAATTATGGTGTTGTTTTCTAGATGAACGGTCATAACTATATACATACGTTCCTTTTTATCTGTCGAAAGTTTTCTTAGTTTTACATGTTTTGGTGCGTAATCAGACTTTACAATATAGAATTGGCTCATGATTTTCAAATTTATCAATGTCTCCTCCAAATGATACAAATGATAAATAATGTACATAATGAAAGCTGTTTAAGAGATAACATACCGTGCAAAGAATATTTAACAGTATTGTAAACTAGTTGAAAAAGAAGCGTTATCATGGGTTTGTTGTTCTTTTATTTATATAATTCTCTTCAACTAAGAAGAATTACATGTGGTAGATTTGTAGTATTTATAAGAAATGTTAAGTTCGTGTTTATTTGGTTTAATCATGTAATAGATTATAGGGAGACTTCATATTAACAGACTGGAACCGCGGATTGACCCAGACAACGGTTGCCCAGTCGTCTCTAAGTAATTACTTCTAGACAATGCCTTGACCCTATCTCCCTATATTAGAGATTAAAACGTGGACATCAATTGCGCAAGATCGGAAAGTCTACCACGCGTGTTCTGTCCGTTCTGTGATAGACAATTCTGCGATCCATCTCCGATATTCCGGTGCCTTGGGCAAGCTTTAATTAAAAGTACGGACCTGCGAGACTGGCTTCTACCTGGTCAAGCAGGTGAGAGCGTCTTCTCGGACATTCGTGAACTGACCAGTTACGGCAGAATTGGTGTTAGGGTCCCATTGGGACACGAGACTTGTTAGCGATAAAGATCGCGGCCCGTTCTTCACATTAAAACCTTAAAATATTAACACTGGACATTGGCCGAATAATCAACTGACCATTGATACCGATTGTGTAAATTGGTCTGAACTAAATGCAATTACCGATATACAACCTGTAGTGTGTTCTTATCGCCTGTCTGATCGCTCGTGAGTCGCGGATACAGGTGAGAGTCAGGTGTAAACTGGGCGAACGATTCTAAACGTTGTCCTATTATCACATATAATAGTTTTATATCAGTGGAAGTGTTAAAACGACATACTTTACCCATTAAACATTTATTTACACTGACACAATGTTGTTATGACGTTTGCACGATTTGAGTTCAAGAAATTTGTTTCGAAGATTTACGAATTTCCTTTGTGACCACAAAATACCATTTTCTCCCTTTATTATTTAAACTTTATTGATTAAGCTCAAACGCATTTTACAGACAAGGGAGATCTACATCATCGTTTGAAACACCGACTTCAATTATTTAAAGATTTGTTGAAAACTCGATATGTGTGGTTCCTTGCTCATCCCACGGTATTTAGAGTTACTTCTTACGTAAAAATGGCCGAAATTTGGCACGGACAATTTGCACCGCTGTCTAACTTCAGTGGACGATCAGCGGTAAATCCTAATTAAACGGACTTCGCGGTAGGTGGCAGCGGTGGGAAACGATCCTCTTTGATTACTCGGTGGAATTTGATGTCTTGTGGTTTTCCCATCGTAGGTGTATAGTTGTCTAAACCGACTCCGGAAGGGCTCTAATCCGGAACCGGTTTTTGCATAATACGCGTTTCCGGAATATAAGTAATATGTCGAATGGATCTACACATTGAATAGGAAATTATCAATAAAGATGTTTGTCATATTTTTGTTTTATTTATTACACAGCAAATTTCAAGTTCTTAAAGGGATTTACATCGTATCTGTATTCCATAATACACACAAAATGGAAGCCATTGGTTTACAAAAGCCCTGAATCTCGCTAGACCTGGATGGCGGTCAACAATACCATATGTTACGGTATTACAACGCCTATACGATCAGTCATAGCACATTCGTATGTGTGTATGTATCACGTTTGGATAATCGAACTGGCACGCATAGAAAGTACTTCTAAAATGTTCAATGAACTGTTTTGACTTAAATTTGAGGAAAGCCTGAATTCAAATGCGATTCATTGACGTCATTACAGTAATGCGCAATGGTAATAAAATATTTAAACTGTGAATTAAATTTTATTTCAAAAACACGTGACAGTAACCGTTTACTTATAAGATTACTGCTGATAAAACAGAAAAAGAAATGTAAGCAATATTCCTAACAGCTTTGTCTAGATATGTATTCTTAACTTTCATCAAGTTTCTCTTTTTTCATCTGAATAGCTATATATATCGCGTTCCTATTGAAGTTCCGACACCTCTAGTCCCCCCTCCCAATCCGGGGGATAACATTAGATCCGACACCCCCACCGTAGCATTCTCAGTCGGATCTGAGCATTGTTCTACCCAGATAAGAACCAAACCCATAACATACATCTGTATAATCTTTGTCATGAATACGCCCAGACAGATCAGAGAAGTTTTAAAGATACGTCAAAAGACAATTTCTATACCAATGTACCTAGTGCACAATCTGAGGATTTTAAACGGGGAGTTTTTCCTACTATTATTTCAACAGCCGCGGATAAATCGCATCCCCTATCACGAGTACTAATCCGGGAGCGAGATTGATGGGTCTCGGCTATTCATCAGCGACGAAACGAAAATAGCCGTTAAACGGCGATTCCACATTTCTGTTAAATCCTCGCTTTGATTTATTTTGTCGAGTTCACGAGTATGAGAGCCCTGTTATCTCGATTAGATCCCCATTGAAAACACAGCCGATATTTGAAAAGCTATATTCTGATACCGTCCGCAGCTGTCTTTGTCAAGGCTGGTGTTTAATAACTCCCAGATATTGATACTTCGCACATTCGTGTAGAATTGGAATTCAATTTCGATAGATAAAGTGACCAATTAATTAAAGCTTAGCCTAATTTATTACTAGGTGACCCTCCGGTAACTGTACTTTCTAACACGTCCTGTATCCCTTTTTCTACTAATTATTGCTGATTTTTCACGTTAGAAAGATTGAATTTGTATTTATTTAAATACTGCAACAAGATGTATGTGTTTGCGCTTAAGTCTAGTTAATACGCCGATACCAACGGAATAAAACAAACTATTTATAACTTGTTAAAGTCCACATACTAATTATACTGTATTTTCCTGAATCCTGTATCAATTTTTTATATGTATGTATGCGAGTTTGCATATATCATTCTAAAATAAAATATGGTTCAAACTAATAATTATACATGATTTATATCATATTTTTTTTGCCTGAATAATGTATTAATTAACTTTTAGAAAGCCTGTCTATTGTTGTGTATATACAATGATTAATTTAAACTTGTTTTGCGCTTCGTCATCCACGTAGCGTGCTGTAACTCAAAATCTCGTAACACCATCATTAGACGTTATATACATTATACATGCATGTGAAACTGTTGAATTTACTTCAAAATAAAATCAGATAATGTTGGGATTTTTATGCACAGTTAAGTGCTATGATAATTGCTTGTTACTTTATCAAGGATGTGTTTGTTTATAAATCTATCACCGGCGTTGTAAAACCGTTACGGTTTATTATCCCGGCGCTGTACTGGCTCTTAAAATTTACAACCACCAACTATAGTCCTCTACAATCATTGTAATTATTTCTATCCATAAAAAGTCCTTAACCAAATTAAGTTGATTTATTTATATACGAAGGAATCATAGACATTATAAGTTAGAAAAACTTTAGCCCAATCCATATTATAACGTTTGCAATGAACATGTAATGTCACTTTCATGAAAGTAGGTAAAATATTTATTTATTTATTTTTCTATTTATTTATGTATTAAAGAAATGTATATTAATAGATTTCAAAGACATTTTTGTTGACTTGGTCTTCATCATTAATAAACACAGAATTTCTGTTTAGTTCCAACATGTTAGTTCAAGAGAAATTATAGACGTATTCTCTCTAGCGTGTTTTCGGGAGAAAATTCTTGTGTATTTGAATTCAATTACTCAATGTATAGGTAATAGGATTTTGGGGAGATTTACCCGAAATCGGTGTTGATTTGACAATGGCTGTGATGGTCAGTGTGAATTAGCCTAACAAATTAACGTCTGGGTGTAGGTGTCTGTGATCTCTGGTCAATCTATTGTGACCAATGGCCGGAGCGACAAAACTAGATTGGAAATCAATCCTTCTTGAATAGGTACGAAGATCTCAAACACGGCCGTTATGTCACTTTTGTTAGGGTACGAAAAAGACTAGGTATTATCTACACGTATTTGTTATATTCCAGGATTCAATTGTTATAACAAAACCATCGTTGTCAAAACCAATTAAGAGTATGTCTCACCTGTATTACAGGTAACGGGTGGTCGAGGGTGGTCAATGGTCAGTGTTAGATTATCCGGAATTACCGGGACTGACCACAAGAAATCACAAGTGACCGTTCAAAGATCACACCGAAGATTGGAAAATCACATCCCCGTGTATTATTTTTGATGTTAATAAAATGCCCCTAGACACATTATACTCCATCTTTCTAAGATACCATATATCAATCTACTATGATTAAGGAAAGTACTGATGTATTTTGAAAGTACAGCGATTGATGATAGATATTTTAAAATATTTTAGAAAATTAATATTACATTAAGAAAAAATGGATTTTACAATTTAAACTCTCAAAATTGAATTTCAAAATAGTTCCTTTTAGGAAGCATAAATATTTTTTAAAGAAATTTCATCTAAAACAACAGAAATATTGTCACAAGTTTGTATGGTTTAATGCCTCTTGTGATCCGATTAAAACTATAAATCGTTATTGATTTATCAAAAATAGATAGACAGATATAATTACCGTCCATTATCTTGGAGATAAGCATTGTTTCCAATTTCAGCCACAGCAACGCATATAGATACTTTGTAAATATAGCAATCAACTTTATGCATATAATAAAAACTTCATCAGGTAAAAACATTTTCGAACGAAAAATATGTTAATTATAATTGTTATCCTATAAATATTCTTTTAAATTTTTTTTTTATTCCTGAACCTCATAATATTCCTGTTTGTATCAACAAAAAATATCAAAGAAGACTTTTAAGAGGTAAACACTATTTACAAAGTAAAATGAGAATCTATGCCTTACCTGCAGTAGGTATGCTTGTTGTGTAGGACGCTTTCTTCATCCAGTCAAAGGGGGGTCGTAGCTGCTTGTTGGAGGGTGATTCCGAACTACCGGAGGAGGTGGTAGAGGTGGGGGACCCCTCGGACGGAGGGGAACTCCCTAGGATGGTAAGTGTCTGGTTTCCCTGGGGCAGGGAAGTCTGATGTTGGTTGTACTCCATACCCCCGGGGCGGTACGAATAGTGCATTGACTGCGGGCTGTGGGAGGAGGTGGTGGGCATCCCAGAGTAATTCATCCAGTCATCCATCCCCTGGGGTCGGGCTACGGACGGGCTGGTTCCCGTGCCCCCGTACATGTACTGCTGCTGGAAGGCTGTGTTAGGGTCGACATACTGAGAGAAGTCCTGGGCCTGGGGCGTGTACTGTGTGCCCTGGTACCCGGGGAAATGTCCGTAAGTGTAGTTGGTGACAGGGGAGGGATGACGACCGGTGGGAAACATATTATTCTCCTGACAAAGTACAGGCATCGTTACACGAAAGTCCAAACGTCAAACTCCAACAACCTGGCTTTATCACGTATAGATTGTACCACAAAAGTCCGAATAGAAATACACACGGAAATGATGTCCTGGTTCTAATATCTAGAAATCCTGACAACAATAAATGTTGTCGTTCAGGTAACCGGATTTTTCAGAGGCAATATAATTCCGAAGAAATGTATCCAAATAGTCCCACTTTTTGGCTTAAATATTGATTTACTAGCTGTTAATTTGACCACTGTTATTTATATCAGTTTATGTCTGTGTTTGTTATACACCTGTTAGTGTCTGACTATTTATAAGCTCGCATGTGCTTTATGGTAAGTTGTGTTCCATATTTGGTAAAGCCCCGCCTCCACCTACTGGCACACCAATTCGCGCGTTCTGATTGGACGCGACAGCAGGTATCCTTGGGAAAGGTCAACACGCGGCGCCTTTGTAGTCGCGCTTAATGAGATTAGGCTCCGCCCCTGGCCAGGTACAAGTGAACGAGAACATATAGCTTTACGTTGAAAAGGAACAGATTAGCTCGTAAAACAATCTGTTTACCTGTGGATTATTCAAAAGCATTTCATTTTATATCACTATATTATTTTCTGAACGTAAATCAAAGAAAATTGGATTTCTGTATACTTGAAAGAAAATATTCTTATTCCTGTACTTGTTAAACATTCTTAAAAGTACCTTACATAAAAAAAAGTTATTCGATAGAAAAAACACTTTACAACACTCACAACCCAGCGAAATAAATAAACATGAATATGAACCGGAGAAAGTCCATAAATATGAGCATGTAGTCCCTAAATAGGGTGCTCTGCACTAAGCGAGTACGGATCGCTTTTAAATGACAGTAAACGGATATTTTATTGGCGTTAACTTATAAGCAATGATAGCCCAGTGTGTTTGCTTCACAACTATCTATGTAAATATGAAATGTCCATGGTGCGGCTTTGATGTCTGGGGAGAACCTCCCCACTCCCCCTCTTTTCCTCCCCCAACCCCACGTCAGATACGTAAGTAACACGTCGACCATCCCCGTATACCGTCTGATGTGTATATCATGACAATTGCTCGTTTGTAGCATTGGCCGACCTTATACAGTTAATTACCTCTGATGAGGTCGTTATGGAGGCTGAACTACCCAAGACCTGATACAGGAGGTCAGGCTAAACTTGGGAAAATGTAACGCATCTTTAAGTAAACTTGTACTTATATGATTAATTACTTGCTCAAATTTTCCCCAACAAAAAATCAAACAACTATGATAAACTTGTTTCTACTGCAAGGGTAAGCTGGGCTCGTACTTATGCTCAAGCATGGATTTTGTGCTCAATCCTAATTTCTTGTTCCGGCTATAAACTAATAAAAACAATCTTGTTAGTGTTTTGGTAAAATATGAAGATACTTAAAGCCGAAGTCTGTTTTCGATGTTTACATTTGACTTTTTGATTGTTTTCCATGATTGAAGTGAGTTACAAAAAAAGTCGGTTTGAGCACAGAATCCAATGCTTGTGGAATAATAACAGTTTCATGAATACGGGCCCTGGTTTTCAGCACAATACTGCAGCTTAATAAAAAGTTGGTCTTTGTGTGTACTGATGTCATTGTTCCATTGCAAAACTAATACTTTTAATAATATTACTATATCGTAAGTGGGTACAACCCATTTAGCAAAACATAAAGACTATCTCCGACTATTCTATCGAAAAGAAAGCTGAATATTAATTAAATCCTCTAAAACAGTTGAAACTGTATCAACAGTGATATAACGTTATTGCCGGGAAGACTATATATAGAGATTAAGGGGGAAAATTGATATATTTTATTTTATTTCAGGAGCATCAAATTCCAAACCTAGTCTGAAGAGACAACGCTTTACTGTTCAAGTTCTTTGGTATATTGTTTTGGGAATAGATGGTCCAGTTCCCTTTTTCGGGACTTTGTGGTTAGCGAGTTATCGCTTGCTTGTGTGTTAGATTTAAATAAATATGGGGATATGTCTTGAAACATTAAGAAGCAGGAAGTTGACTCTAATACATCTTAGAAATGATATAAATGATTAAAATTAAATTACGTCATCATTTTTTCAAGTCAATTTATTATTGATTTGAACTCAAATATTTACTGACTTTTCATTCTAATAGAGACGAAGATGAAACAAACCTATATTTAATTTAGCAATGATTCGTCATTCAGATCAAACGTTCCGTATGATCCATGTCAGGTAACCTTACTTCAGTGTAGATAAGGCGCTTGGAAACAAAATGTGCAGATAATCTCCATTTTACTTTCGTTACTTTTCAAACAACGTTGTTCTCACATGTGCCCGCCCCTCCCTGGAGATATCGATACATGCCCCTCCTTGTAGATAGGGACATCTGATACCTACACCGACAAGCACTTTGAAAGTTCAATAAAAATTCCCCATAAATAAGATAATAATTACAGGTCTCCAGAAAAAGCCCTTTGTTTTCCCTACAAGTTGGTATGACACATGGTCGGACTGACTTTTGATGTGGGAACATCAAATAATTTCAGTTTCAATATAGAAATGAAGGATTGTTTAATTTTACGCTTTTCGTTCAATCGGGAACTACTAGAAAGAGTATAATGTATTTGAACTTTAACGTTTGTTGCTTAAACCTTCAGAAGCTAATACCAAATATCAAGTCTTCGAAATAAAAAGGTTTAAGTTAGTGGTGGTCTAGGATTTCTGGAAGGAGAGGGCACTTGTGGAAATTCCTATACAAAAATCCAGGCCCCTATACCGTCAGTGAAGTGTTTAAGACCATTTACACAGAGTTAACAAAAAAAATATAGTGTTTTTGTTTACACGTGTGTGGTTTATAATTCAATGAATGCGCGGTAATTAAAAAAAAGGATACTTTATGAGGTCAACAAGAAGAAACAAGGATTCGGTCAACCGTTTACGGAAATTTTATGATCTCTTTTGACGGGAAATTGATCAAGGATCTGTATATTTTGCGCGATGTAAGTGTACAAGTGAATTGTTTCAACTCCAAAACAACAGTCGGGAACCGAAAAATGGTGATAAGTAGAGAATGTTAAGGAGATATAAATCCGGTATGAGTAAATTCTAAAGAGATACTTCAAGGCCAGACGATCTACGTTATTGTGATATTGTCTGTATTTTTAAGGAGGCAGTAATTTAAATCAGTATAATGGTTTTTAAATGTTTGTTATACATTGGAACTTTAACCTTCAATTATTATTATTCGGACATTTAACTTTATCAAATGATATTTTTGTATCATCATTAAAAATGATAATGGTGTTTTGTTAGTGCATTATGGACTGCAAATTCAATTTCATAAAACAGAACGGAATTTAAATAAAATGTTATTTTATTTTAAATTCGAGCAATGAGATTTTATGAAAAAAAATGGTTAAGAAAGCAATAAGTACTTTGAAAATCGGCAGCGCACAGGCAGAACATATGACTTTATTATGTATTACATTAACTTCGAAATACAAATGTGCATATTTTTATGAAACAATTCAATATAATTTGAAAGTATAAAATGTGATCATAAATACATAGACTTGATGGTGGAATGTAGTAGAAATATAAACAGCGGCTGACAATAAAATTGTTGTAATAATTGCGAAATTTATTTTTTTTGTATTGGTATTAACGGGAATACTAGAGATTGAAAACATTAGTATTATCCTAAAACAATACATCTCGGAAACATTCTCTACCGTATTCTTTATTAGGGCAACTATAAGTACAATATCTAAATGTAGATACATCTATATGAATTAGCTTATAAGTGAAGTTGTGTGATTTGATTCCTAATCATCATCATCAATTTCTAAAATATATAAATTACATCAAACAATTATATAAATTCATAAATCGACAATGCATCTTTCTTCGTTAAAAAATTGCTAATGTACGAAATTATTAAATATCTTCCTGGCGGAGAGGTTTTCCTCATTTATAACATGTTATTCCATGTTATCATAAATACAAATATTTAGTAAAACTTTTGTTTTATTGAAGGAAAAATAGCTTCAACTATTTTTTAAAAAGTTCGCCCGTCACCAGACATGTAAATTAGCCAAAAACAGTAAAACGCGTGTAGTGATTAGATCGTTGAGATATAACCAATACTGATCCCGACCCCCGGGATCTCCCGTCCCGAGGGGGCGGGCCTCTGTGATCTGTGTATCACGGTACATATGTCCGTAGTCATCAATTATCGATAATCCATATGCTTTCAATTCGATAATCCTCTGATAAAATTTTCATACGAATCACTGATGGAAAAGCTTAGATTAATTAATATAATTACCCGTATATATTCTTAATTTGTGTCGGCATCAGATCAAAAGAATGAATTCTTCCAAGATTGATGCAATTTTAAATTCGAATTCAAATGTCTAATATATAGTTTTTTTGTATAATTATTTTAAGCAAGATTTTACCAATTGCCTTATAATAAATTAACGTGATCATAATTTTATTAGTGACTTACTAAACAAAGGTTTGTAAACCTTTTTTTTCTTTTTTTCTTAACAGAACATACACTTATATGAAACTTAACACAAGCAAACGAAATTCTATGATGCACGTTTCAGAACTTTTATTACTTATATCCTATTGTGAAGATACTAAAGAACCCTAGAATGCTTATATCACCTATTTATTAGGATGCTGACATCTCTGACACTTTACCCGTCTCTCCTACTTATCTTCCCAACTAACAGATGCGACAGGTATCTCACAGGTGAGTTAATTACAGTGACGTCACATGTTAAATTTACCCCCAAAGACGTATAAAACATGCGTTAACATTTCTGTATATATATGATTATTTATATATATATATCATGGGTTTGATAGTATTTTGTTATTTATCGCGACTTATCTATTTTCATGTTCGAGGGGAATGTGCTTTTTTCTGTTTTTCATTCCGATATTTTTAGTATCATATTTACACTAGCATTGTGACATTGGAGGGCAAAACAGATTGTGATGCATTTCTTTCCAATCATTTATTTCGTTCTTTCTTTTCAAAATTATTATAACTCTTTATGCGAGTTGTCGTACATGTGTATTGTGATATTTTTTTAACAACCCTAGAAATATATTTTTCGAGTAGAAAAACTTTACCATCAATAATTTCGCCCGTCACCAGACATGTAAATTAGTAAAAAAAAATGTAAAACGCGTGTGGTGATTAGATCGTGGAGATATAACCAATACTGTCCCGACCCCCCGGGATCTACCGTCCCGAGGGGGCGGGCCTCTGTGATCTCTGTAGAACGGTACATATGTCCTCAGTCATCGATTATCGATAATCCATATGCTTTCAATTCGATAATCCTCGGATGATTTTACGTACGAATCACTGATGGAAAATCTTCTTTGTATTTAAAATAATGACTCGTATGTCTTTATAATTGTGTCGGCATCATATCAAACGAACCCATTATTTCAAGATTTAATAACTTTCAATTTTAAAAAGTATATAAATTTATAAATTTTCATTTATTGTAAACGAGATTTGTTTTAAAGTTTGACAATTGTATATGGCAACTTACAACTTATTGATGACAAGACAGAAGAAAAAGACATGATATGATTTTATTACATAATATCAACAAAATTACAGCCTTCAGTGATACATGTACACAAGATTTATCTAGATTCCAAGATGTAAATATCAGAAATAAGAAAAAATTATAATAGTGAATTAAAATTCACATTTTTAAGAAAAATAATCCCTTTACTTTGCATGTTGCCTACTTGTTACTATAATACCGACATCTCTAAATATTTACCTGTCTCTATACATTCCAACTGACAGGTACGGTAAGCACCAAGTATAGTATACAGGTAAGTTAATTAAGATGACATCACATGTTAATTTTTACCACAAGACGTAAATGACATTACCACATCAGAAAGGACAAAAAGAAAATCTGTTTCCAATACCACTAATTTTTCGTACCTAGGGGAATTCTTCATTGACATTTCATTCTGATATTTGTTTATAACGATTATATTTTACTTTTCAGATAAGTGGGCAATATAATACAGAACCCCAAGTGTAATCTGAAATGGACATGGAAGTAAACTGATCTTAAAATGTATTTATTCACCGTGTATTGCTAAAGAGTATTTCGATTTTTTATTTTAAGTTTTCGTCGCAATAATAGCTCTCAAGAACTAATGTTCCTTGTTTACCTGTATGCAACGTTAAATATAATGTCTTGTATTTTGTATCTTTAAATAAAGTTTCTTGTATCGTGTATCTTGTATCGAGGTTTAAAACGTATCTGTTATCCATTGCGAAAATGTTTTAACGGTATAATTGAATTAAATTTTCATGCAAAATTGGGTCATAAAAACCCCGACCCGTCACCAGACATGTAAATTAGTCCACAACAGTAAAACGCGTGTAGTGATTAGATCGTGGAGATATAACCCATACTGATCCCGACCCCCGGGATCTACCGTCCCGAGGGGGCGGGCTTCTGTGATCTATATGTAATTTTAAATATGTTAGCAGTCACCGAATATCGATAATCCATATGCTTTCAAATCGATAATCCTCGAAAAAAAATATCATACAAAACACTGATGGAAGAACTAAGATGTAATTAATTTAATTACCCGTATATACAGGTGTTTTGTGTCGGCAATAATCAAAAGAAACAACTTTTCAAAAACAAATCTTGATTTTCAATTCAAATGAAAAAGTTTCCTTACGTATTTTATACGAGATTTTACGAAAGATTGAATGTTCATTTATTCGAGTTAGAAAATTTGTAACGGAGCTGAACAAGGGGTTGTAGAAGTACAACAGTACTCTAAAATTTGGTTCCGTTTCAGAAAAAAAAGTCAAATCATTTACTAAAATAAATATAAAAGAAAAAGAAAAATAATGCAGAAAAAAGAAAAGATACCTTTAAATTTACCTGTCAGCTGTTTGACGGTATGATGCTGACATCTTTGACACTTTACCTGTCGCTGTAACCCTCCTCCCAACTCACAGGTAAGACAGGTATCAAGGGTATCTCACAAGTGAGCTAATAAAGTAACGTCACGTGTAAAATTTACCACAAAGACAAACAATAATTTACATGTAAAACATAATTTGTTTTCATTCGTTATTTTTCTCCGTTTCCTCTTTTCCTTCCATATTTCCAATATCCACTCTGTCAAAATACCGTCTTTCAATTTTATATTCGAGTGGAATCCTTTATCTAAATTTGTTTTTAAGAGTCATATTTTACGCTATAGTTTCGTCACTGAGAAGACCAATAAAATACAGAACCTAGCCTGTCACCGAACATTTTATCACTGTTATAACAAATAATAAAACTATAGTTTTCTTCATCTAACTCCTATACCAGAAACCTATGAAAAATGTGTATTGTATTGCATGTCTATGTTATAAATATTTTATTTGTTTCCCTTCAAAATACAGCGATTTCATATATTATCAATTTGTATTAACATATCATTCTATTTTTAAGAGAAAACTAGATTTGATTTTCCAGCAGGAATGGCTATATCATTAGAAATCCTGACCCGTCACCAGACATGTAAATTAGCCAAAAACAGTTAAACGCATGTAGTGCTAAGATCGTGGAGATATAACCCATGTTGATCCCGACCCCCCGGGATCTACCGTCCCGAGGGGCCGGGCCTCTGTGATCTGTGTATCACGGTACATATGTCCGCAGTCATCGATTATCGATAATCCATATGCTTTCATTTCGATAATCCTCGGATAAATTTTACCATACAAAACACTGATGGAAGAGCTAAGATGTAATTAATTGAATTAACCGTGTATACAGATGTTTTGTTTCGGCAATAATCATAAGAAACAACTTTTCAAAACAAAAAATCTTGATTTTCAATACAAATGAAGAGGTTTCCTTGCGTATTTTATACGAGATTTTACGAAAGATTGAATGTTCATGTATATACGACAAGTTAGAAAAATCTGTAACGGAGCAGAGCAAGGGATTGTAGAAATACAACAATGCTTCAAAATTTGGTTTCGGTTCGGAAAAAAAATCACCGACTTAATCATTTTAAAAGAAGAATAAAAAGTTATTCAGAAAAAGGAAGTTATACCTTTAAATTTACCTGTCAGCTGTTTGTCGATATGAAGCTGACATCTCTGACACATTACCTGTCGCTGTAACCCTCCTCCCAACTCAAAGGTAAGACAGGTATCAAGGGTATCTCACAAGTGAGCTAATAAAGTGACATCACGTGTAAAATTTACCATAAAGACAAAGAATCATTTAAAACATTATTTGTTTTCATTCGTATTTTGTTTCGTTTCCTCTTTTCCTTCCCTTTTTTCAATATTTACACTGTCAAAATACCGTCTTTCAATTTTATATTCGAATGGAATCCTTTATCTTAATTCGTTTTAAGGGTAATTTTTATGCTATAGTTTCGTCACTGAGAGGACAGATAAAATACAGAACCTAGCCTGTCACCGAACATTTTATCAATGTTATAACAAATGACAAAACTATAGTTTTCTTCATCTAACTCCTATGCCATAAACCTATGAAAAATGTGTATTGCATTGCATGTCTATGTTAAAAATATTTGATTTGTTTTCCCTTCAAAATACAGCGATTTCATATATTACAAATGTGTATTTACATCTCGCTCTGTTTTTAAGAGAAAAACTAGATTTGATTTTCCAGCAGGAAAAGCTATACCATAAGAAATCCTGACCCGTCACCAGACATGTAAATTAGCCAAAAACAGTAAAACGCGTGTAGTGCTTAGATCGTAGAGATATAGCCCATACTGATCCCGACCCCCGGGATCTACCGTCCCGAGGGGGCGGGCCTCTGTGATCTCTGTAGAATGGTACATGTGTCCTCAGTCATCGATTTTCGATAATCCATATGCTTTCAAATCGATAATCCTCGGATGTATTTTACATACGAATCACTGATGGAAAATCTTCTTTGTAATTAATATAATTACTCGTATATCTTTATAATTGTTTCGGCATTAAATCAAACGAACCCATTATTTTAAGATTTAATAACTTTCAATTTAAAAAAATATATAAATTTATAGATTTTAATTTTATTGTAAGTGAGATTTGTTTTAAAGTTTGACTGACGTATATGGCTGCGATTACAACTTATTGATGACAAAACAGAAGAAAAAGACTGTAGAAAAACGCTCGTTGATATGATTTCATTACATAATATAAACAAAACTACAGCCTACAGTGATACATGAACACAAGATTTATCTAGATTCCAAGATGTAAATATCAGAAATAAGAAAAATTATAATAGTGAATTAAAAATCAATCACATTTTTAAGAACAAAAACACCTTTATTTTGCCTGTTGCCTACTTGTTACTATAATACCGACATCTCTAAATATTTACCTGTCTGTATACATTCCAACTCACAGGTACAGGTAAGCACCAAGTATATTATACAGGTAAATTAATTAAGATTACATCACGTGTTAATTTTACTACAAGACGTAAACGACATTACCACATCAGAAATGACGAAAAGAAAATCTCTTTTCAATACCACTATTTTTTCGTACCTACGGGAATTCTTCATTGACATTTCATTCTGATATTTGTTTATAACGATTATATTTTACTTTTCAGATAAGTGGGCAATATAATACATAACCCCAAGTGTAATCTGAAATGGACATGGAAGTAAACTGATCTTAAAATGTATTTATTCACCGTGTATTGCTAAAGAGTATTTCGGTGTTTTATTTTAAGTTTTCGTCGCAATAATAGCTCTCAAGAGCTAATGTTCCTTGTTTACCCGTATGCAACGTTAAATATAATGTCTTGTATTTTGTGTCTTTAAATAAAGTTTCTTGTATCGTGTATCTTGTATCGAGGTTTAAAACGTATCTGTTATCCATTGCGAAAATGTTTTAACGGTAAAATTGAATTAAATTTTCATGCAAAATTGGGTCATAAAAACCCTGACCCGTCACCAGACATGTAAATTAGTCCACAACAGTAAAACGCGTGTAGTGATTAGATCGTGGAGATATAACCCATACTGATCCCGACCCCCGGGATCTACTGTCCCGAGGGAGCGGGTTTCTGTGATCTATATGTAATTTTACATCTGTTCGAAGTCATCGATTATCGATAATCCATATGCCTTCAAATCGATAATCCTCGAAAAAAAATTATTATACAAAACACTGATGGAAGAACTAAGATGTAATTAGTTTAATTACCCGTATATACAGATGTTTTGTGTCGGCAATAACAAAAGAAACAACTTTTCAAAAACAAATCTTGATTTTCAATTTAAATGAAAAAGTTTCCTTACGTATTTTATACGAGATTTTACGAAAGATTGAATGTTCATGTATTCGAGTTAGAAAATTTGTAACGGAGCTGAACAAGGGGTTGTAGAAGTACAACAGTACTCTAAAATTTGGTTCCGTTTCAGAAAAAAAAGTCAAATCATTTACTAAAATAAATATAAAAGAAAAAGAAAAATAATGCAGAAAAAAGAAAAGATACCTTTAAATTTACCTGTCAGCTGTTTGACGGTATGATGCTGACATCTTTGACACTTTACCTGTCGCTGTAACCCTCCTCCCAACTCACAGGTAAGACAGGTATCAAGGGTATCTCACAAGTGAGCTAATAAAGTAACGTCACGTGTAAAATTTACCACAAAGACAAACAATAATTTACATGTAAAACATAATTTGTTTTCATTCGTTATTTTTCTCCGTTTCCTCTTTTCCTTCCATATTTCCAATATCCACTCTGTCAAAATACCGTCTTTCAATTTTATATTCGAGTGGAATCCTTTATCTAAATTTGTTTTTAAGAGTCATATTTTACGCTATAGTTTCGTCACTGAGAAGACCAATAAAATACAGAACCTAGCCTGTCACCGAACATTTTATCACTGTTATAACAAATAATAAAACTATAGTTTTCTTCATCTAACTCCTATACCAGAAACATATGAAAAATGTGTATTGTAATGCATGTCAATGCATGTTGAAAATATTTGATTTATTTTCCTTCAAAATACAGCGATTTTATATATTATAAATGTGTATTAACATATCATTTTGTTTTTAAGATAAAAACTATTTGATTTTTCAGCAGGAATGGCTATATCATAAGAAATACTGACTCGTCACCAGACATGTAAATTAGCCAAAAAACAGTAAAACGCGTGTAGTGCTTAGATCGTGGAGATATAACCCATACTGATCCCGACCCCCGGGATCTACCGTCCCGAGGGGGCGGGCCTCTGTGATCTGTGTATCACGGTACATATGTCCGCAGTCATCGATTATCGATAATCCATATGCTTTCAATTCGATAATCCGTGGATATATTTTATCATTCAAAACACTGATGGAAAATCTTATTTGTAATTAATATAATTACCCATATTTATTGATATTTTGTGTCGGCAAAAAACAAAGAAACAACTTTCCAAAATAAAAGAATTGATTTGCAATGAAAATGAAAAAAGTCTCCTTATGTATTTTATACGAGATTTTGCGAAAGGTTGAATTGTCATGGAAGGCAAGTTAGAAAAATTGGTAACGGCCAGAAACAAGGGATTGTAAAAATAAAACAATGCTCTATAATTTGGTTTTCGGTTCTGAATAAAATTAAAATCAAGACTAAACTATAGATAATGTGGAAATGAAAATTATTAAGAAAAATAAAAAAATCAGTCTAGATTTTTTCCTGTCAACTATTAGACGGTATGATGCTGACATCTCTGACACTTTGCTTGCCTCTCTTACTTATCATACAAACTCGTAGGTACGACAGGTATCAAGTTATCTCACAGGTGAGTTAATTATAGTGACGTCACATGTGAAATTTACCACAAGGACATTCTATTTTCAATACCATCTTGGCATTTTTGTGTTCCGGGGGGAATTCTTCATCAGCCGTTCATTCTGATTTTTGTTAAGATCATATTTACTTTGTCACAGAAGACGGCAATAAAACATAAAACCTTAACTGGACATATATGTGTTAAACAAATCTACAAATAATATTTTTAGTGCTGACTGTTTCCATATTTCTTTCGAAAATATAGCAGCTTGTTAATATCAAAAATAGAAGTTTTACATATTTTTTCATTGTCGTAAATATTTTTAGCAATAAAATTTAATTTAATTTTTGTTATTTGTTGTCGTTTTTGCAGGGTATTTACAATTTGAAACCAAACTGTAATTTATGCTACATATTTCAAACTCATTATTTTCGTTTCAACTTGTTTCCGGATCCCATTCCTCTGTATACTTTGTATGTTATGTGGTGTCATGCAACTTAATGTGGAATGAAATAAAGTTCATATTAAGCGTACCTTACATGTTTTAATCAAGATGACGTCACTTGACACGTAAAGTTGACCTCAAACACGTATACTATATGCCTAGGAAAATTTCATTTTCAATATAATTTCCTTTTTTCTGTTTTTTTTTTGCACGCAGGCAATGCTTTTATTTACGTTTCGTTCTTATATTTGTTTATAGTGGTCATATTTCACCTAAACTTGTCAAAGAGGAGGTCAATAAAATACCGAATCTCACCCGTCACCCGACTAGGGTATTGATTATTAAAATAAGTATATTATATTTCTTTTTACACGTTTTGCCTTTGTTCTGTTGATTTGTTTTTTAATCATTTTTCTTTCTTGCTAGATGTTTGATGTGATATTCTGTTTGATTTCTCATTTTTAGAGGCAAAATTATTAAGAATTTTCACGAAGAAAAAAGAGAAGAGAAAAGAACTTTATTGAACATGAAGAAAGAACAACTCGCCCGTCACCAGACATGTAAATTAGTGAAGAACAGTAATACGCGTGTAGTGATGAGATCGTGGAGATATAACCCATACTGATTCCGACCCCCCGGGATCTACCGTCCCGAGGGGGCGGGCCTCTGTGATCTGTGTATCACGGTACATATGTCTATAGTCATCGATTATCGATAATCCGTATGCTTTCAAATCGATAATCCGTGGATATATTTTATCATTCAAAACAATGATGGAAAATCTTATTTGTAATTAATATAATTACCCATATTTATTGATATTTTGTGTCGGCAAAAAACAAAGAAACAACTTTCCAAAATAAAAGAATTGATTTGCGATGAAAATGAAAAAAGTCTCCTTATGTATTTTATACGAGATTTTGCGAAAGGTTGAATTGTCATGGAAGGCAAGTTAGAAAAATTGGTAACGGCCAGAAACAAGGGATTGTAAAAATAAAACAATGCTCTATAATTTGGTTTTCGGTTCTGAATAAAATTAAAATCAAGACTAAACTATAGATAATGGGGAAATGAAAATTATAAAGAAAAATAAAAAAATCAGTCTAGATTTTTTATTTTTTCCTGTCAACTACTAGACGGTGTGATGCTGACATCTCTGACACTTTGCTTGCCTCTCTTACTTATCATACAAACTCGTAGGTACGACAGGTATCAAGTTATCTCACAGGTGAGTTAATTAAAGTGACGTCACATGTGAAATTTACCACAAGGACATTCTATTTTCAATACCATCTTGGCATTTTTGTGTTCCGGGGGGAATTCTTCATCAGCCGTTCATTCTGATTTTTGTTAAGATCATATTTACTTTGTCACAGAAGACGGCAATAAAACATAAAACCTTAACTGGACATATATGTGTTAAACAAATCTACAAATAATATTTTTAGTGCTGACTGTTTCCATATTTCTTTCGAAAATATAGCAGCTTGTTAATATCAAAAATAGAAGTTTTACATATTTTTTCATTGTCGTAAATATTTTTAGCAATAAAATTTAATTTAATTTTTGTTATTTGTTGTCGTTTTTGCAGGGTATTTACAATTTGAAACCAAACTGTAATTTATGCTACATATTTCAAACTCATTATTTTCGTTTCAACTTGTTTCCGGATCCCATTCCTCTGTATACTTTGTATGTTATGTGGTGTCATGCAACTTAATGTGGAATGAAATAAAGTTCATATTAAGCGTACCTTACATGTTTTTATCAAGATGACGTCACTTGACACGTAAAGTTGACCTCAAACACGTATACTATATGCCTAGGAAAATTTCATTTTCAATATAATTTCCTTTTTTCTGTTGTTTTTTTTTTGCACGCAGGCAATGCTTTTATTTACGTTTCGTTCTTATATTTGTTTATAGTGGTCATATTTCACCTAAACTTGTCAAAGAGGAGGTCAATAAAATACCGAATCTCACCCGTCACCCGACTAGGGTATTGATGAAAAACAAAGTCTATTATATTTCTTTCTACACGTATTGCCTTTGTTCTGTTGATTTGTGTTTTAATCATTTTTCTTTCTTGCTAGATGTTTGATGTGATATTCTTTTTGATTTCTTTTTGTAAATTAGTGTAGAACAGTAATACGCGTGTAGTGATGAGATCGTGGAGATATAACCCATACTGATTCCGACCCCCCCCCCCCCCCCCCCCCCCCGGGCTCTCCCGCCGGGGGGGGGCGGGCCTCTGTGATCTGTGTATCACGGTACATATGTCTATAGTCATCGATTATCGATAATCCGTATGCTTTCAATTCGATATTCCTCGGATAAAGTTTTGATACAAAACACTGATGGAAAATCTTAGCTGTGATTAATATAATCAATTGTATATATCTTGATAATTTGTGTCGGCAAATATCAATGAAACAACTCTTGAATCATTTATCAAATTCTTAAATGTAATAAAAAAAGTTTTTATGTGTAGCATTTTATTTATTATTAAGCAAGATTTTAAACGAATATATGTCATATCCCGTTCAATCGTATATTATTGAAGTAAACGACAAATAAAATGATAAACAATTAAATATTATATCAAATATTCACGATGTATATTTCAAAATAAGCCAACGGTGCCTGTCAACTATTGATGATAGGATGTTGACATTAATTGACCCCCCTCACCCCTCAACCCTTCATCCCACCTCACAGGGTCGACCGTTATCAAACATGATCATCTAGTAACTAAAACTATATATCATATCTAAAAATCATATATAAAACATAATTTGTTTTCATCCGTGAGTTTTCTTCGTTTCCTCATTTTCCTTCCTTATTTTCAACATTCACCTTGTCAAAATACTGCTTATCCATTTTTAAGTTTAAGGGGAATGCTTTATCTAAATGTGCTTTTAAGGGTCATATTTTACCCTATAGCTTTGTGACAGGGAAGACTAATAAAATGCGTAGCCTCGCCTGCCACCGGACATTGATAAATCACATTTTGTTTTCTCCATGTAATTCCTATATCAGAAACCTATACAAGTATTGTATTGTATGTCTACGTTATAAATAGATATATTTATATTTTTAAATACAGCTGTTTTATATATTATGGATGTGTATTTAAGAACAAAATTAAGCTTAATTTATCAGCAAGAATGGTTATACTATGATAAACCTGACCCGTCACCAGACATGTAAATTGGAAAACTAACAGTAAAACGCATGTAGTGATTAGATCGTGGAGATATAACCCATACTGATCCCGACCCCCGGGATCTACCGTCCCGAGGGGGCGGGCTTCTGTGATCTCTGCTGAACGGTACATACTGCTACATGCATAGATTATTGATAATCCGTAAGCATTCAATTCGATAATCCTCGGGAAATATTTCATGTGATATTTGGACATTCTTGAATATGTTTCATAATGTAATTCCAGTGATTTTTCTGACCTTTTGAGAATTATAAACATTTTCTATCTTCTGATGGATTTATAGATTTTCTTTTGTTATTTATGATAACATAAAGCATATAGTTTTGTTTACATGTAAACATGTTCCAATTGTAACGGTGTTCTGTATCATCATAAGAATTCAAAAACAAATGCTTTTCAATTTTTATGTATTTTTATTGTAAACAACAAATACAGTTCTATTTTATCTTTTTGTATTATTTCTTTTGGTTCGTGCTAAATAGATTGTTTCGTCAATTGGCGAAACGACCATTTTCTCGGAAACAGAAACTCTGTTTTTCGTGAATTTCCTTATTACAGCACATCCGACGACAAACATCGGTCAAAAAACCATTCGGGAACTTCCGTCAAAGTTTTGTATCTGACGTCACGACTTCATTGGTCCTAATTACTAAGTTTTATGACGGAAAGACCTGATAAGAAAACGTTTAAATGTACATCTTTCATAAGAGTAGTAATTTAGAAGTTACGCAACCAAATGATCAAAGAAAAACAAAAACAAATTGGTATTTGATTGCATTGCTATGCAGTTTAATTAGCAGAGACTTGCTCATCGGAAACTGATTGGATAATTCTGCGAAATTTTCACATTTTCAAACGATGAAATTTATTCAAATTATAAGAGTGTCACATATCAATGCAAAAGTCAAATTTACAAATTACGATTCATTGAAATAAAATGAACCGTAAAATTTCAAAAATAGGTTCCTTGAAGTACAGACTATATCCCTGTGTCAGATGTTACTAAAATTAAGTGATTTTTACAAAATATTTTCAATTTAAAGTCAAGTAAAATATAACCTTTAACATAAAAACAAAACCCAGAAGTAATTATGTCAGGTATTGATTGTTTACCGAGAAGATGCTGACATCCCTGACACTTAACAAGTTTCAAACGAACTCACAGGTACGGCAGGTAGCAAGCGTATATTTGATACCGTTCTCACAGGTGAGTTAATTAAGGTAGCGTCACAGGTAAGTAAAATACAAAAGATGTCAGGTGAAGGGGCTGTCGCTGATAGTAGCGGGTGTTACATCCCTATCAGCATGTCCACAGCCAAATACACACCTGGATATATTAGAGTACTGAGTCTGATCAGCTCGGTAGTAAAGCGGACGTGAAACCAATCAATCAATCATTTAATCAATTATCAGCTCGGATATTTTGAGGCCTTTTTCTTAACTCGACTTCGTTCAATATACATTCAATTCACTTCATCAGAGTCATATAAATATGTAGTATATACATCTCTGACTTCATGTACGAAATGTACAACTTCTTATAAATATCTGCACATTAAATTGCCATATTTTCATTTTCTGCCAAGAGGAGAAACTACATTTTTGTCGTTGTAATATTTTAATAATACGTGAAGTATTTCATATTTTTTCAAGCATCTGATGCTAATTTTCACAAAATGACACACTGGCATGAAAACAAAATGAAAAATATATACAGGTTATGAAAAATAAAAACGATGTATTTATGCAAAGACAACAGTACTGCTGATTCCATGTTGTTAATTTAACAGTTAAATAAGACAATTTGATAAATGTTTAAACAGAAAATCATTTGTATTCATATCCGCCTATCAACAAAGCCTGTAAACGTATTGACCAAAGCAGCCATATATACAGTCCAGAATGACGGATAATTTGTCAAGGGCTAGCGTTCAATATTGTCCCAAAGAAAATTTGTATGGTCATTTGTTGTAGCAGAGACCTATAAAATAGGTCAATTTTGGTGATGATACCTGTTTGTAAAATATATTAGTCTAGAATATTAAAAAGGATTTATAGATAACTTCTGTGTGTCTAATAAACTTTCTGTGCTATAACTAATCATTAGTCATCACAGCTAACTCTATCTGCAAACCACTTGAAATCCTTTTTAACATGTCACTTTCTGATGCATTCTTACTTTATTCGGCTTTTTCATGCTATGAAATACAGACTGTTCCCAACAAGGACCTAGAATCTTACAGTAAAACGCTTAACGTGGGCTTAACGTTGGTTGGTTTCTTTTAATCCTCAAACAAACGGACGTTCGTTTTATTTCAAATACAAACGATATTGACGATTGGAGTAATTTTCAATTCAAATGGCAAATGGGGGAGTCATGTTGAGGCAGTTTATATTTCGGTTATGAAAAAGATTAAGGTTTTACGAAAACTCAAATACTTGTTGAAAAGAGATTCATTTTTAAAATTATATAAATCTTTAATTTTACCAGTTTTTGAATATGCCTGTGAATTATGGGATGGTTGCACTGCTTTTGAATCCGAGAAATTAGAGAAAGCACAAAGAGAGCTGGCTCGAGTTAAAACAGGTCTGCCTTCTTAAACAAGTAATGATTCATTATATTTTGAAACGGGTTTAGAAACATTATCAGAGAGGAGAAAAAGGCGAAAATTGAATATTTGATATCAAATCAATAACTATTTAACCCCCAGCTATTTATCGGCCCTTTTGCCAAACACAGTGGGTAACAACAATCGGTACAATTTACGGAATAAATATGATTACAATATTCCTTCTTTCAGACTCGCCTCAAGCAACTCTTCTTTTCTACCATCGAGTTTACGTCTTTGGAATTCGTTAGACAATACAATAAGAACATTACCATCTTTGACTACTTTTAAATCTGCTATATCTAGTGGTGCAATTTCAGCGGACACAATTTAAATATATTACATACGCATCTTTGAAAAATGATTTGTTCCGTGTCAGATTCTTGATAATCCATCATGCGCTTGTGGACATTCCTGTGATGTTGGTCATTTTTTCTTAGAATGTAAATTTTTGATACAGCACGAATTACGCTATTTTTTAAAACATAAACTCGTTGAATATAATTATATCCAGTAAATTTAGGCTCATTTTTATTTGGGAATGAAAATCTGTCCGTAGACACCAATACAAGTTTTCAAGGTTTTTTTCAAGTTTTATTCATTCACTCAACAAAAGGTCACATACATATAGTAAATATGATACATGGCGTGTGATGATTAGTACAAAATTACAAATTCAATTCAATTCAAATTAGTTTATTATAGTGTCATATGTAAAAGGTACAAGTATTACAATATCTAAAATATGTCTACTCACCCATCCTTACATCCAGTCTATATTAGACTTACGAGACACTCACTCTTCCCCTATCATTCTAGAGTAAGACTGTAAAAGTATTACATATATGTTCATAATTATGAATTTAAAAAAATGCCAATATAAAACTATAAAAATAATTGACATTAACAGACACATTACTGCTTAATTGTAGATCAAGTTGCGACGTCGATTAAGAATATTAACACAGGTTTTGTCACAGGAGCTCGCCAAGTAAGGGTTGCTTAGAAATACAACTAACTTTTCCTCTTTACTCATATTGTAAAAATCACTTGTGATTTTACCAGCTTCCTGTAATAGACCCTATCGGAGATCATCATACAAGTTACATTCTATTAAAACATGACTCTCTGTTTCTACCACGCTTTTACACGCGAAACACTATCTTTCACTCAAAGATATTCTCTCATACCGACCTGTTTCGATGCGTATCGGTGCAACCCCACACCTAAACTTAGCTAGCGCACCACGATGTGATGTAGGCATTACTAACATATTATAAATTTCTACCTCATAATTAAACTTAAATAATCTGTACGTACATAGTTTGTTACCTCCAGAATACAATTTTTGGCTCCCGGAGGGCGATTAAGTTCCCTTTTCCAATTTACAAAAAACAACTCCAAGCCACGGACCTTAGACAACATTTCCTGCAAATAATGATAATTGACTAAAGCACAGTTACATAGAGAAGGAGGACAACCTTGCACAGAAATTAAGTTAATATTTTGTCAAGCTTTACTAGGAATCGTCTACAAACTTTTTGTGTAAATTTTTACATTAAATATATTAAACAATCCTTGCATTTTTGTTTGACTTGGATAATCACTTTCACATTTAAATAAGGAATGAAATTCATCTCCAATGTCGGAATTACATAATGTACAGATTCTTTCTTGACGAGGAATACCTAACTATCTTCCTTTTTTCTACGGGCATATTGGAAGAACGAAATTTACACATGATTTTCCTATTATTTGTATTAAGCTTAATTAAATATATAATAATTGTATAATATAGTTTGTGTGCCTTGTTAAATGCTATCATGTAAATACCAATATGTACTGTATTAGAGGGAAAGGCGTTGATAAGTTGATATAACTTGTGCCTAATCCTCTGCTCAAATTTGGGGGCAATAAATATGTTAAATCAGAATTTACTATATATTTTGTCCTATAGATTTACGGGTATATTTCTGGGTCACTATACTTAAAGCATACCGGTTATACTGAAAAAATGTTCTACTCATTTCAATATAACCGGGTTCGACTGTGTATGCGAGAGTTGTGTCCCTTGAAGAAAAGTAGCCGATAAGACTTTGTTTTTGAGTGTGCATTCTGTTCCCGAATTATTAGAAACTAACAGACATACATGCGCATCAGAGGATATCTTTTGAGAGAACATATTGGGTACTTGTGAATGAGGTTGATGATTATTGAAATATTGACGTCCCTTTCTACGAAACTATGGTGACAAGTTGTCATTAACCCGTGCCTGTTGTTTAGCCTGTATATTAGCTACCGTTATGTAAATGAGCCTTACCTGTCATCAGTAACCCCAGGAAGAAGACAACAGGTGACAGCCCCTAAATTAGACATAAGGGGCCTCACTTACCTGTTGAAGTGTTAATTAGTCATGACATTTATTACACCCCCTCCCCTCATATATTACACCCCGATCATATACACGATACATTAAACATCATTTTTATATTTCCCACCAAGGGGTATAATTTTACCTTGATGATAAATAAAAATGCACCAAAATGCCCACTCCCTAACATAGGGAAGTCTGCAGGTGTTTATTATATCTGGCAGCCGCCACTTAATAATATTGCGTCGGCAACTTGCTTATATCACTATATTTCTAGCAGCGATCTCTTACATTCATCTGGCGCCAATTCCATAGGCACTTTATTGTCATATATTCTTAAGGAAATTATGTGTGTGATATCGCGTACAGTATTTCTCTCTGTAACTAAACCCTAAATGATAATATCGCAGCTTCATTGTCAATAGTTTTGTTCCCTCCCTGCCAATAGCACTGGATAATTATTTGGAAATTATTTGATATGCGTTTCCTCCAAAGAGACGTTCACGTACAAATTATAACAATAGACATTATCTTCCTCACGTACAAATTATAACAATAGACATTATCTTCCTTGAAATTTATCAAAGAAAAAAAAGCGAAAGGTACACAAAATTAATATGATAACGCTTTGAAAATTATTAAATATTATGTTATTTTCATAAAAAATATATATATGGGAGGTAACTCTTACATAAATTTATGCCTATATATTGCATCACGTAGCTGTATAATTAGCACCCAATCTAATTAAAATCATACCTTCGCATTGCTCCCGTTTACTGATATTTTCACGCGACATATCAGTAAACGGGAACGATGCGAAAATACAAATTTAAGAGGAATGAACATAACAATGTATACTTTGTGGAATTTTTGAAGAAAAATCTTAAACGCTGAAAAAAAATTCAACAGCATTGAATTTGGGTGAAAATACCAGAGAACTTGGATTCGAACCCTAAAAGCATCCGATCAATATACCGTCGCTCTGACCAATTGAGCTGCCTGGACGATGATATTGCTCTACAGGTATGAAACGATAATAAGGGAAGATTCTTCTATATTCGATATTATCCCGTGTTTTGTCTACTGTGGGATACAGTCGACTAACCTCGGTTTATTCCGGTACCTAACATTGGTACGGAATCTGCCGAGTTGTGACGGGATACAATCGCAACTTCTCGGCCAATTCCGGAATTGGCCGAGAGGTTGCGATTGGAGTGGGATACAGTCGAGTAGCCTCGGCTTATTCCGGTACCTTTCATCGGTATGGAATCCTCCGAGTTGTGACGCGTGTGAGTCAGAAATTTTCAGCAGATTATTTGTCGTTCGGACTTATAATAACAATAAATGACACAATACAAAGAAATAATATATCAGTTATGTTTTACTTAATTTATACGTTATATATGAACAATTGATATCCCAAGGTCCAAGCGCAAAGTGTATTTGAAAATGTTAAAAGACAGCTACAGGTCCATACTGGATTAATGAATTTATGTACATATTTGTTTACAATATCAAGTATGCCCTAAATCAGTGATTGGTAACCAAAAACTCAAACAAGGAAGTGTAGCGCTGCATACAATTGTTTCACAATAATCTGAATATATTTGCAAACAAGTTCATAACGGATTGGGCAGTGACGTATCAAAAAATTACGAGTAGAATACCTTCCTGATTTGGTTTGATTTACGATTTTTTTTTATTTCCTTTAGATGCTGCAATAAGAATGGGCCTAATTCAATTTAGATATTTTTTTTTTAATCCGGCAGTAATAATGGATCTTATAATGGACATAATTCAATTTAATTCAGATTTTTATTCTTTATGTTTATAAATGCTGGAATAAAATCGACAGGATTTTGGTACATGGAAACAAACTATTTTATATGACAATGTTAATGTTAGCACGGAATAAGATAAGTCCGTGATGTTAGCTTTGTCTGATATTATCTGATGTAATATGTATACACTAAATCTCCATTTCTTCTTTGTATCTATAGTTTTACCTATAAATCTGTCTTAATATCATACATGTATTTGCATTCACAAAAAGTTTTTATTTAAGTAGCATTAACCACGGAATTAGATTATATTAAACATTGCGCGCACTATACTGTAATATCATGTTATAAAAGATCAATATTGTCTCTTGAATAAACCGGTGATTTTTTTCGTTTCAATATTTTGCAATCAATGAATAGGTCTGAATAAAAATTAGAAGAAGATATTTGATTCAAATATATTTCATCTGCTTTACTGAGACATACGCATCTTCAAAAAAACACTAGAAAGAAACAATATTTCGGACATCGAACATGAAGGTATAGTAAACATTTTGATTTTTTTTTTCAGATTTCAGATTTTATTTCCAACACTCAGACACATGCAAATGTGTAACATGAGGTACATGTACATGAATTCATATATTTAAATTATGACAGGATGGACAGGTGCATGCATGTATATGAAGATACTGATATATATATATATATATATGCATGATAACATGTTGTACGAATGAACTATTTCGTAATTAGACACAGCAATGCATACATATATGTAGATAGCCACGCATATATCCAGACCTTTGCATATACATATATATGCACATCCATACACATACAATGCATACCAACAAACAGACGCCTACGTATATACGCGCATACACACATATCTTCACAAACATATGACTACATCCCAGATACGTATACACACACACGCACATATGCATACATTTCCGTATCCAAAATACTCACATAGTCACCTACTTTACATATTGATTTGTACATATCGGTGATATAGACCCATAATGTGCTTCAATATATATGGACCTATAGAAGCAACAAGTAATAGAATATGTATAATGTTTATGTTTTAGCTTAAAGTAAAGGAATCAATTTCTTTAGGAAAATTGATAATCCTTTCAGAATTTGTTCGTGACATATTGACAAAAGACCTTTCATTTTATTTTCATTTGGATTTGTACGATAGTAATTTGGAACGTATTTTCTTTGTAAATTTTTCACTTCCACATTACTACAAGTAAAAAGATAATGAAATTCATTTCCAATATTTTCAAGGCAAAGGTTACATATCCTATCTACTTTTGGAATATTCTGCCACCTCCCAGTTTCAATGGGAAATTTCAAATTACACGTACGTAGTTTGGTAATAGGTAATCTATTATTTTCTGACAATTTTATCAAATATTTTTCAAAACCGAATTCACACTTGAACATTGAGTAGAATTCTCCTCTCGACGAATTATGAACTTCGGAAAACCAGTTTTGTATAAATTGATCTCGAAGTCTTTGTTTAAGGTGATTTTTAAAGAACATATTATTCATACATATCTTATTTTCAAAAATGTATGAAAAACCTGATTCATCAAAAATACTTTTAACTTTACTAACCCATTTAAAAGAATATGATTCAGTGTCGTGTAAATTAAGTGCCAATCTCAACAATATACTGCTGAGTTTACTTTCATTACGCGTATCGATTAAATTATTCCAGAAACGTGCCATTCTAAGTTTAATATTTATTTCCATTGGGAACCGACCGATTTCTCCATATACCATAAAAGTAGGAGTGCTAGATCTGATTTTTAAAATTCTCTTACAGAATTTCAGGTGCGTCTGCTCTAGTGTTTTTTTAGTTTTCAAAACCCCACACTTCTGAGCCGTAAAGTAATATTGGCTCTACAACAGAATCAAAAAGCTTAATTTGCATGTCCATCGGAAGCGCATGATTCCGATTTTTTTTGTAAAGTGCAAATAATGATTTTTGAGCTTGATCAATCAGTTTTTTTCGCGCTTTAGCGAAATTTCCATTATAGTTAAATATAATACCTAAGTATGTAAAACATTCAACAGTCTCAAGTATTACGTCTCCGAGAAAGAAGACATGATTTACGTTACTTTTCCGCTTGCAGAATATCAGAATTTTAGTTTTATCAGTATTTACTTTCAATTTCCATATATCGCAATATTCTTGAAAAATATTCAATGCATTTTGTAATCCTTCTGGAGTTTCCGAAAAAAGAAGTGTATCGTCTGCATATAGCAAGACAAAAAATTTAATTAAAATATGCAATTCATCAGATATTTTTTCTTTCGCCATTTCTAGCGGAACACATTCAAGGGACTAAAAAAACGTTTCTAAATCGTTTAGGAACAAAGAGAAAGGGAACGGTGAAAGATTTTGCCACAACCCAGCTCTCCACACGGTGTCAAACGCTTTGCGAAAATCGATAAAAGTACAGTAAAGTTTTTTTACCACTATTAAGATAGAGTGAAATTAATATAAGTAAAATAAAAACATTATCAGCAGTCGAGTGTCCCTTTCGGAACCCCGCTTGATTCCTAGATATCAAGTTCTTCTGTTTTTCAAAGTGGTTCAAGCGATTGTTTATCATAGATGTAAATAACTTACCCAAACAACTTATGAGCGTGATGGCCCTATAATTGTCAGGATCTTCTGGATTTCCTTTATTTTTGTACATCGGTTTTAATTAAAACAATAGTCCAGTTTTCTGGTATAATACCAGTATCTAATATAACATTAAACAAGGTACAATAAATAGTTATCATCTCTGGTGGAGAATATTTTAAATATTCATTTAATATTTTGTCCATTCCAGGAGCCTTACCATTTTTAAGCTGTTTTAATGCTTTTTTAATTTCTTCTTCTGTTATTCTACCATTTAATACATCATCATCATCATCATCATCATCATCATCATCATCATCATCATCATCATCATCATCATCATCATC
>NW_018406672.1:1688412-1785113 GCF_002113885.1 Mizuhopecten yessoensis
CATCATCATCACCATCACCATCATCATCATCATCATCATCATCATCATCATCATCATCATCATCATCATCATCATCATCATCCTCATGGTCATCCTCATCATCATCTTCATCATCATCATCATCTACACAAATATCCTCCTCCTCCTCCTCCTCCTCATCATCATCATCTACACAAATTTCCTCCTCCTCCTCCTCCTCCTCCTCCTCCTCCTCCTCATCATCATCATCCTCATCCTCATCCTCATCCTCATCCTCATGGTCATCCTCCTCATCATCATCATCTACACAAATTTCATCATCATCATCATCATCATCATCATCATCATCATCATCATCATCATCATCATCTACACAAATATCCTCCTCCTCCTCCTCCTCCTCCTCATCATCATCATCATCATCATCATCATCCTTTGCATTCAATGACATATAAAATAATGATACAATGTATCTATTGGTATATCTGTAGTTTTCTTTTTATTTGAAGAATATTTATTTATGGTATTCCAAAATGATTTTGGATTAGATTTAGATAACGAGCGAAGCTCTTTAATACATCTTTCTTGATATTTTTTATAACTTATTCGAAGTTGTTTCCTGTATTCACTACCTTTTTTGTTCATATTTGTTTTAGTAGTGCATGATTTGTCTGTTTTATATTTATTCTTGATCTTGTTGAAGGCAATTCTTTTTAACTTACAATATTTATCGAACCACGGTTTATTCATATCTACTTTTCCTTTACGTCTTTTTATGTTGTGTTCCACACACTTTAGATGCCGTTTTTTGTATAATGATGCAGAGAATGATTGGTTTGGTTTAGTATTGTTTACCGTCCTATCAACAGCTCTCGTCATTTAAGGACGGACGCAGAGAAGGAAAAAGAGTGATTTACAAAGGGAGACGGAGAGACAGAAAAAGTTGTAAACCAGTCCTGTCGTTTTTGCAAATATTTTAAGTCTTGTTAAGTTGAATATATTTTTTTTACATCAAACCACAAGGTAATTATAAAATATTTTCTATTAGAGTAACAAAAAAAGTCAACTTCTTATAGAGAAATGTGAAAGGTTAGAACTTACACGTCGACACATATTGCGGACCTTATCTCAAAAAAGAACCTTAATTTTTAAATCGAAAATTAACCTTGCCATTATTTTCCCTTATTTTCCTTATTCTTTGAAAAATGAACCCATTCAGTACTTCACCGAAAACAAGGAGTCACGAGAAAACCCAGACCATTTCCTGTTCCCTCAATAACATCGTTCGTCGTTATCATGTATGAAGCAATAAATAAACATACCCTGGGAATGGAAAAGCTCTAAATATCACGTGGGTGGGAGGGGTGGGAGTGGACAGGTATACCCCACGGACAAGTTAAGAAACTGTATAGTGCTTATATAACAAAACTCGTCCAATCACCCATAAGACAAAGTAAGCTAAATCAATCCAGTAGATATGCATATCATGTTTCCGCATGCCTACTATAAGTTGTTATTTACAGTTCGCTTTTATGACCATTTAAGAGAGAAAAAAAAAACTTTATGAAGAATAGTGATAGCACGATCCTTGATCGCACTCTCGGTTAACTAGGAAAGAAATGTAAATACGGCGATTCTAATTTATAACATGGAAGATATAAATCAAATAACCTGAACTATGATTCAACAAAAAACAATGTTATCATCAAGCAGGCATTGTGGTAATACCCTTCATACCATAAATATATAACGTGTTATGTTAGACACTGTGACCAAGAAAACAAATTATGTCATTCTACTGATTTAAGTCATCCCTAACCACTATCTACTTGTTTCGTAACCAAACATAACATGTAATTATGGCTTCCGTGTCTTGTGCTTATAAACGAGTGTCGATATCAGGAAACAAATAAGCCTGTTATTAGTCTCGTTCAACCAGGTTCTTGTTGTCTGCGCAAGCTACGTCGTATTACAAGTGATCAAGCGTCTGGTTGACCGAGACTAGCCTGTTATTGGACGTTGCAGTCTCCAGAATATGTACCTTTTTTTCCTTGGCCAACCTGGCGGGGTATATAGTGGTACCGAATTCCGTCCGTCCGTCCGTCTGTCCAAGATCTTGTGAATTCAACTCCTTCAACAGTTTAAGGCGGATTTTCTTAGAATCCGGTACACAGCATCAATTTGACATAAGGATGTGTCGCTCACTTTTACATGCAGTTTTCTCCTTTTGCCAGGAATTATGTCACTTTGTTTTTTTAATTAAAGAAAGCTTCTTCCTCAGTTTTAGGTGGATTCACTTCAAATATTGTACAAAGATAAGCACCTGCTGTTTTTTCGTGTAGTTTTCTCCCGTTTTTGGGAGTTCTGCCCCTTTTGGCTTTTTCAGTTAAAAAACACTTATGAAATCACATCATTGGAAAGTTTTTGCCAGATTCACTTCACAACCGGTACACACTGTATTGGTAGGACATGCAAATTAAGCGTACAATTTTATGCAGTTTGCTCCCCTTTTCATAGAGTTATGTCCCTTGTGCTTTCAACTCTTGTAGCACAGTTTTAGTCAGATATACTTCAAATTTGGTACAGAGTATCATTATGACATGGGGATGACCATCTCCCATTTTTCATGTAGTTTCTCCACTTTTCCGTGAGTAATGTCTGTTCCTTTTACGGGTAAGATAAGCTTGTGTATGGCATTTTTTCATTATTTGCTGCATTTGTGTTCTTTAATTTTCCCATGAAGTGAAAGCAAAAATGTCCAGATACAAAAAAAACCCAGCAAAAAACAGACAGATGCTTTGAATGGTAAAAACACCTAGCAACTATGTTTTCTGGTGCCAAGAAGCAAAGTAACCTGGAACAAAATGTTCTAGGTATACAGTAACCTTTATTGTATATTCACTTGCCTATTGTTGTCTTTTAGAAGACTCCATTTGTCTTTGGGATTGATTTGGCAGTTATACCTGGTAATTGTTCGGGACACCAGGAACACCAGGAACACTTGTTCTACAAAAGTCTCGTTTCTGGTTGTCATCAAACAGGTTCCGAGAATACAAATCTGGCAGCGAAACCAAAGGACCCAAAATAAAGAGCATACATACAGATCGGAATTCCCCATTGCTTGTTGTTCGAAGTGAATATTTACGTTTAACGTTGTCCGTTACCTTTTGGTCATGCTCAGCAAACTCTAGCGGAGGAACATCAATTGATTCTGTCTGTCACTTGGTTAGATTTGCACTAAATTCATTTATTCACGCAAATACTAGAAGTCAAACAATAATCAAATATGTGGATACATCTTAACCGTTCATATCAAATGTAGGTCATTGTGACCTATATTTCTGCTTCACTGTCTCTAATAAGACTTTGCGTTTAATTCCTTTTCTTGAATTATAATTGGCGTGTAGCTAAAAGAAGTGTTTATGTTTGTTTTATAAGCATTTTCTATAGTACTTATTATTTCTAGAAGTAACATGCCTTTTTAAATATTATCGGGGTTTCTCTTAAACATATTCATTTTATATTCTTCCATTTAAAAAACCCAAAACGTTTCAATAAAGAAACATGATAAATGAATTGCAGCAATTAAAAAATTGAAATTGTCGACAATTCTACCGAGTGCCTATGAATTTGGATGTATCCGATAATGTCTACTAATTTCCCGCGAAACCGGGTTAATAAGTGGGACTTGTTGTAGATTGATCTACTTGTTTCCCTGGACACCGGGTCTATATCTGGAACTGCATTGAAGATATCAAATCTCATTCCGTCTTTGAATTTGAACCCTTCCTTCTTACCCCTGATTTTATGTGGTTTTTTTTCTCAAGATCGTAAACTAAAACCAACTAATAAAATTTCCTTTAAAATATCCGGATAGTTTGTTTAGAACACGCAGTCTAGATCTGTGCCCTGGTTTGTTACCGACTTCAGCAGTCCATTGACGCAAGAGGAAGTACTAAACCCGCCGTTATGGTTTATTTGATAGTTTGTGGTCCAGGTAAGCTAGGTGATACCCATTAAAGGTCCGCTTCCAATCAGCCGACACATACTCGTTTATCACCCGACCATTTCTCAGCCGGCCATATCCGTCACGATTTCTCAATAAAATTAAATCTATAGAAATTATTTGAAAAACACTACCTGCATTTTCCAAATTAACTTCAATCAAGTTGATTTTCCTTACCGACCTTCCGGGCCGCTCCCCTGAGCCCTTCCGTTGTTGTCCAGTCCACAGGGACATGAGAATAATTACATGGTGTATATTTGGGCCTCTCCTGATGTGCATGTAGTACCATTAGAAAGCAATGTTTATGGGTTTAAATCTGCACTTGTTAAATTCCCCTCAACAGGTTTAAATCGTATGCTTTAATAGATTATCAGGATCCCTGTGTTCCAGTCCATATGGAAAAGAATAAAACAAATGTGTCAAATTCACTGACATGTAACTGTCACAGGGATCTGACAATTAGCACACAATATTAATATTATGTATTTAGGATTACCATTTTATTAGTATTTTCCATAATAAACTTAGATCACAGGGACCTGAGAATTTGTTACAGGTATATTTGGACCTAAACTAAGGTGTTCAGAGTAAGTTTACATGTTTTAGGGGTTTAGATCGTCTTTCGGTAAAAATGACGGTCATTTTTACCGAAAGCCCGAAAAACCGTGTTTGGTTGTTTCGTAATTAGTAAAACAAAGTGTTTCGTTTAATATGCTACGTTTATTCTTAATTGGAAATATTTGACATAATAGTGAAAATCGGATTATTTCAGACCGTTTTAGATGTTTCGGGCGTATTTGTTTAGACATTTCAGGAATTGTTTCTAAATAATATTTTTTTTTTTTTTTTTTTTTTTAGATCCGTGTAATAAATATCATATATTTTATATACATCTACATATACGGATACATTATACTATGGTGACATTCAGAACATCAGCTGTCCCTAGTATACCTAAGATGTAGTTACAAGTTAATCGCGATATATAACGGTTTGTTCGGAGACTGCATGTTAATTAATGTACCTTCATAAATATAATATACAATTGAAAATATTATATTATTATGGCATTCTCAATTTTGCAAATTATTTTGCCCGATTTTCCCCTCTAGAAAGTGATACTGAGACAGACCTTAAAATTCTTATATTCATTTTTCTGCCGGTGGCTACCGGCCCGCCTATCAGGGCCCTACCCTGGACCCGCTCCTAAATGAATCCACTCGAATCCAGTGTAAAGGCCACCTTTTTTCAAATGTAGATTTTTCTTTATTTTTGATATCGTTATAGACTGACAATGTGTGTTCCTCTCCCTATAATTTGATACCTATGCTGATGACGGCAGAGGTGTTCACAGTTCAGGTGTCACAACACACCTGACGTGTTTACGACGTGGGTAGGGCCTCGTTCTCACCACCCTGTAAAGTACCGTGCCTACACGTCATCTGTTACCGCGTCGTCATGACATCTGGCACACTTCACACGTGATGGAATGACGAGGTCGTTAGGACGGGAACGATAAAACGGACTTCAATGGATCATGCCACACCAGTATACATCTCAGAGCGGGTAAAAAACGAACAGGAAGAGCAAAGTACAAAATAACACCAAGTATTTTAATTCATTCTATTTAAAAAACCGAACAAAAGCATGTGATGCAAAGGTATTTGGGGATACAACGGCAATACTGGCAGCCCACTGACTTAACTTTTCCCCTTTAATTGTGTATGCTTCCAACTGTACTGTAAGTCCATATCGGTAACAAACCCTTGTAATACTGCAATACGATGGGTGTTTGTCATCATTAGCACATCAGATAGCCAGGTACAATGAACGGAGTCAACATCTGATGTCACCAATTAAGGAATAATCAGTATTTTTTGTATGTATACGGTATATGCCTAAAAATATTCTGAGCACTATTCCGCGAACGTTCAAACAATTATTTTTGTATATAATAATAATAATTGTAGGTTCTTATATACCGCTTTATCACAACCTAGTTCGTAGGTCGTCTCAAAGCGGTTCACAAATTATTATCCGTGGTTAATACCCCAACAATAATTTTGGTTATCCATTCAAATTTAATTTAAAAGGTCATACTGTATGATGATACAACCCCCTTTTTTTATAGTTTGTGAATATTTATTCATTTCTGATAAAAACAAATAATTTTGCACAAAACACAACATTGTACAGTAATTTCATCGCCAAGCAACTCCAAATAATCAGAAGCTAGAATTACAAACACCGCGCCAAACATTGCGGTATACGACGCCATCACTTTTTGTGTTGTCTGTCTTGTAAGGTTATACAATATAACATGAAAAAAGTCTACATATGGAGGAATAGCCAAAACTAAATTACTCATTGCTAACTAAAGAAAACATTTCAAAAGAAGTCATACAATTCTTCATGTGTATATTCAAAAACAACAAACAGCGTACACATTTCACAGATATGTACACTTGATACGTCCTGAAAGGAGGACTTGAACTGAAATATACAATGCAGATCTTTGTATATATAGTTCAATTTTCTAAAAGCTTCCACTCAACTTTTCCGTTGTAAGCCATATATATATTATTATTTTTTTATTTTTTATCAACCACTGTAAGGTAGTGGTTACATATACAATGCATAACCACGGAATTAGATTCGGTATAACCGCCCACGAACAAGGAAACACCAACACACCAATAACATATAAAAGTCTGGCATAGAGGTCTACTCTTTAAACTTCGTCAGTATGGCATTGGGGGTGAACTGCTATCTTGGTTGTCAAATTATTTAAGCAACAGACAACAATCTGTTATATATGGCAATGGCGTCTCGTCATTAAAACCAGTTACAGTAGGGGTTCCCCAGGGTTCTGTACTTGGACCCCTGTTATTTCTCTTCTATATAATGACCTAGCTGATCACATGGAAACTTTTGTCAGACTTTTCGCGGACGATTCATCTCTTCAGAAATCTTCTTCCGATCTTTGTGAAATTGAACAAGCATTGAATCATGATTTACTATGTCTTCAGAACTCCTCCGACCAACGGCTTATGAAATTTAATCCTGCGAAGACTGAAGCGATCCTTTTCTCTTCTAGAAATGTCCCTAATAAACCAAACTTGGTATGCAATGATGAATCTATCGAGTTCACGGACTCGCATCGTACTACAAATGGGCTGATCACGTAAACCAATTAATAAAATCTTCTCAAAAAGTTACAGGTTTAACAAAACTGAAATACAAAGTAAGAACATCTACACTTCATACTCTCTCTATATATCATTTATTCGACCTGTGCTAGAAGATGCTTCTAGTCTTTGGGACGGCTGCTCCGAACATTTGTCCGACTCCCTGGAAAAAGTACAATTGGAAGCAGCTAGGGTCATCTCCGGTCTTACGACCATTGCTTAACGCGAGGCATTATATTTAGAAACTGGCTGGAAACCACTTAAACAGAGAAGAGAAGAGCAGAAACTGTGTACTTTTTATAATATTCACTATAAACGTGCCCCGACTTACTTAGAACACCTAATCCCACCAAGCAGGCGCGATTTAAACAGGGAGTTAAGAAACCCAGACAATTATCAGGCATCCCGTTGTCGTCTTGAAATTACAAAAAAAACCTTTTGTTCCGTCGTCTATACATTTATGGAATAATTTAGATAACGACATAAAATCCGGTGTTTCTCTTCAGACTTCTAAGAGTAAAATTTCTCGTGTACCGCCATTTGTGCCCGATTATTTCCATACTGGAAATCGCTATCTTTCTGTACTACATGGCCGTATAAGGCATCGTTGTAGTGGTTTACGGTCAGATTTATTTAGAGTAGTAATTTGTCGGTCCCCAAATTGTTCGTGCGGTGACGGTGTGGAAGATGCGAATCACTACTTCTTAACATGTTCAAATTGTGTTATTCAAAGACCTGTCTTATTTGATAAAGTTGATTTAGACAAAAATACATCTACCATATTATTGTTTTTGTAAATTTATCTCTGTGTACATAGTACGTCACGTGATGAAAATGTAATTCATATGCTGTATTCGTGGAGAAGAGCTTGTACAGTTGTTAGAACTTGTCTCTCATCCATTTCTCTGTTGCGACAATAAAATATGTTTAAATAATTTTTATACGTCAATAACCATGTACGTTCATAACCACAGGGGATTTCATATACTCTGTCACCGACAACTGCCAAACTTTGTATCCGAATATGTCGCGTCATAAAATAGGATTTCGTTACCTACATGTATTATACTCAGAGTTATAGCCCTTTGTTCACCGGGATTCCTCACTAACTGAAGGTCGAGATGGTTCGCGTACTGAAGTCTGGTGCCCCTCTACACACATAGTTACGGCCCCGTTCTCAGTTTCTAATACCAAAGGTTGTACCAAGATGGAAGACTAAAAATTATTCTCAATATACTTTGCCTTGTCGAGTTTACGTTGTTACAAAAAGTGCCTAAAATTTGCTTATATTATTGTTGAGAATCTTGATATGTTCTATAATTTTCAAGCGATGACACTTTTTTATAACATGGTTAAATTGTATTACCTTTTCTCTGGCCTCTGCTTGCCCATTCTCTTCTAACATGTCCGAGACAGTGGAATTACCAACGGCAGCTTAGCCTTCATAACTTGTAGACTTGGGAAATGTCATTCTGTATCAAGGAGATCCCGTTCCCTTCTTTTGTCGTTGATAACAACGATCTCAAATAAGATTCTGCATTCTGCTACCATTAGCCCTCCACCACTGGGTCGCGGGTTCGAGACCTACGCGGGGCAGTCGCCAGATACTGGCTGTAAGTCGTCGTTTTTTCTCCTGGAACTTTCCTCCACCAACAAAAACCTGGCACGTCCTTAAATGACCATAGCTGTTAATAGGACGTAAAACGCAAACAAAACCTTACCAAAACCTGACTGAGAATTGAGGTAGAGTTATAGTCACAAGTGTCGGCCGGCATCGAGAAATAATCACCACGTGGTATTATTTACGGTATGCTTTGTGACATCTAAGCTTTTAATCCTTTAATGGAACATGAAACGAATCGAGTTGGCGATATGGAGCTCACTTTATATTTTTGACCGTTTGAAAGTTATGACCCGAATGCAGAGCGTTACCTGGACGCGATGCTCAAAACATATACTCGTTTTTTGATAGTTTGCTTGTTAAATATACGATATGTAATAAATTATATATGTTCCTAATCAAACTTTTGTTACAAGCCAATACAGAATTAAATCTAGGAAGTAATAAACGGAATTAAAACTGCTATGATATTCAAGCATACCATTATTTTTCTGTACTATAGTTAATTTTGGGCGAGTTATCTCCCGTGGAGCATGCAAAGCACGTACAATTGACACCTGGTCTGCCCTATACTGGACAGTAGCCCTATCTGTCTGCCTATCTAGACACAATAAATAACACAACTATGAAATAGAAGTTGCCTGCTCACTGAAGGCCTCGATGGAGCGGCGTTTATTCACCAACAATATATGATTAAGTATATAACTCTCTCACTCACTTGCAATGCCAACAAGCAATGTGTTCTCACATCCTGGGCCAAAAACCAGAGATAAAACTGATAAAGCAAAAACTCTGGAAAACCTTATGCGCTAAACACTAAGCTATTGTAATATATAAATTACAGGTATAATGAAATGTACAACATTTGTTTGCTTCACACTTACAATATCTCCAATGATCTGTCAAACACTTTTTTTCTCTCTCTAAAACTGCTGTCGTCACATCTGATCTTTTCTATAAAACAAAATATTAAAAACTTTGAAACAAAAATTGACCGTGCCCACTCTATACACCTGTTCACTACTCCCTAGTACTTGGCCCGAATAGCTTGTGCACACGACAAACAACTCATGAATATTCATGAGTACCTGTGCACGTGTCTGGTCGAACCTGAACAGACAAATGTTTCCTGCTAAACTACGAAACGCAGTAAAATTATATGATCTGTGTGAAAGGGTAATATCAAATTTGAGGCCCAAAAAAGGCACTTTGATGTTATCAAGAACGTCATTTGCTCAAAATCCGACAATCTGGATACAAACTACAAACCATCCTTTAGTCAATGATTCGGATAATACAGAAAATGTGATGGGTTCGGGGGGAGAATACTTTGCGGTAGTTATATGACGATATCATCAGTCTTTGTAACATTAATATTTTACTGAGGATATTTACCACACGATCGGAGCAGTAACTTCGTTGAAGATGCTTTATCAGAGATGTGGGCGCAATTGGATTACCGGTACATTGTATGTTTAGTACAAAGATAACCGACCCACACTATCTGATTGTATAAACATGGTTTTCTAGTAGTCAGTTTTTAAATGGGTTCCATCTATGATTCTACTCAGTTTACCAACCATATATATTTAGTATTCTTCATCATGATACACCAACCATAGTTACATTCCTGAACATTACTTTCGTTTTGCAAAAAGGTTGCCAAATCTGATTAAAATCATCTGTTACATGGCTCTGCCTGAACATCTGAATGTGCCGCGGTCAGGGTCACGTTCAAGTGACCTTAAGATGAACCAATCAGAAAAGTTTGCCAGCGAATCGGAATATCATGGTTGATAGATAAATAGCGAGGGGTATCGAACAGATTAGTTTTCCAAAACAAATATGGCGGCGGGAACTGACGTTTCTACGACGCCAAGGAAAACGTACCCATTGGGTAATAATTGCGAAGGCAACACCGCCATACTGTCTTTCTTCTCTAATAAAGCTTCGAATATCTTTTTCTGTTCGGATTTCAGACAATCCATCTCAAATAACTTCAGAACTTTCGCATCATTCTCATCAATGTCCGCCATATTTGTTACAGTTCCGAGCGCCCTTTTGAAAGAGGGTCTCTGATTGGTAAAAAAATAATGAGTATTTATTAATATAAAGGTCACCTGAACATGACCCTGACCGCTGCACACTCAGATGTTCAGGCGTAGTACGAAGTTAACGAAGCCATGTAACATGATTTTAATCAGATTGAAAGTTCGCCATCACTGCAAATAAGTATATGACTTTTCGATATTTTAGGGCATAAAGTAAATATTCATACTTTATTAAGTGTCAAGATAGTATGATATCTCACTATTGATATTTATAATAAGCTTGAAACTTTATCAAATATATAATGTTTTGTTTGAGTGAACTATTTTTAAGCGCATGCGTTTCTTTAACACAGCGGAAGTGTTCCACGTCCTTTTGTTCCACGATGGAAGTAAAATACAGCTGCTAAAACCCCACCAAGGTATCAGCAAACGTATTGATGTTGGACTGGTACGAACGTATACACGCCATGATGATGTCGTTGTAGTTTTCTCTGGTGTTGACTCCTTGAAATAACATTGACGTATGCACTTTGGCTTTTAAGAAGTCAATACATTGAAATGGTAGGTATTTCTTGTGATCTATTTTATTACCAATATGTATTATACAACATCAACAAACACATACACAAAAGTATAGAGGTCCATCAGGTACTGGTCGTAGGTCGGTGGTTTTTCCCCGGCTTTCCTTCACCACCAAAACCTGGCACGTCCTTAAATGACCATAGCTGTTAATAGGACGGGGGAAAAAAGAAGAAAAAAAATCAATGTTAGACCAGCAAAAGTTTAAAAAAAAATAGGCCAACAGGTGACAAATTACCATAATGTGTCAAGAAACTCAAAGGTGTCGGAATAAAAATCCTATCGGTGGAAAATACAGACTAAAGAAACTTACAATGAACAGAAGTTTATTCATTAGACATTGTGAGAGAGCATACTACAAAGAGAGTGTCATCAGAATCCCCATTTAGATGTGTGTTTCCAATGTCTTATCTTGTAGCCGGACAGAGGAACTAGTCAATTCTCAAATGTTAATATGTAATCACTCAGCAGCAGCAGTAGTTAACAAAGTGTTAAAATTATAGGCAGTAGAATTAAAGTGTTACGAATGGCACCGCCGTCTACACAGGGTGGTGGTTGAGCCGGCACGAGAGCAAGGTGGTGTAGGGAGTTTACCTATTTATGCAAAGAACAAAATATCTAAGTTTTGTTATTTTTTTGTTATTCTGGGTCCTTCAAAAGCTTAACAATTCATATATATCCAGATATATTTCCAAATCTGGATATATAGGCATATTGCCTGCGTCCAGTATTATTATTATTATATTATTTTTATTATATCAACAGTAAGACACTTGGTAACCAAGATTTCGAGTACCTCGCACTGTGCAGAAAGGTGTGAAAAACTAAGTCTATTGAAGGGAGATAACCAGTACGTAATAGTTATCCCAACAATGTGTATATATATAAAATTAATACAACTACGTAACATTTTAAAATAGATGATTAATTGTAAAAACCTCAACAATGATTTATCATTTCATTCTTAGTATTGTCATAAAAAGTATTATTGTACAATACAATGCATTAAGCTAACACAACAATAACATGTGTATATATGTACAAGTACGTACATGTGGTTCATTATAAATATAACTAATGTTAGACCACAAAAATAGTGATAATGTATTGGTAACAATATTTAGGATCTTTCTCCAACATAAATAAAACAACAATATAATTTAAATTGATATGACATCAATGTTGACGTTTCTAAAATCAACTCCTGCTTCTATAGTCTGTTTTCTAAAAAGTTCAAACTGACTTTGTATAATTCTGTGTAGGTGGCGACTGTCAGGCTGCTTCTCTTGACCACGAGTTTAATCTCTACAATAGAATGATAAAAAATATAGAAATAATAACAGTGTTAACGTTTATATATTGTTATTCAGTCTACATTTTACTATCATCATACCACGGATTTTCTAAGTATATACTGTACAATACAAACAATTTTATATAAGAAATCATTTTAAAACTTACATGATTTTCAACGTTCCCATCACTCACATCATTCATAATTTCATCAAGGCTGAGATCATCCAGTTCTCCATCTTTCTCACCGTCTCATCGAAAATATTTTATCTGCAAGCAAATCAGGAATAATCATGAAATAATTTTGTCACAATATGTTCATAATTTCTAAAAGGTTTTGCGTCATTTTTCTCAATAAATATACAAATAAGGTTTTATCAACATATCAACATCAATTGACATTGTGGTAATAGATCAATTGCAGCGTTCTGTCATCATAATGTAATGTTATGTGAACCCAACTGTTGTCCACCTATGAGCAATTTAACAATTTGAAAGAAAACTAGAATACTAATTATTCTAATATGTAATAATACTTTCACATTTTTTTTTTTTTTTTTTTTTTTGGTTATACAGTTTATACTATTAAAAACCACACATTACCGAACGCCTTTGAACAAAAGATATAAAAGAAGGGCGTAATTTAAACAGTCAAATACACACATAGAATTTAATGTACATGTAACATACACACAATGGACTCTAAAGATTTAATAATTTAAATGTCTGTTGATGGTGATATGTACGTCTCGGTCATCAATAACTCTCGCCAAATGTGTAGCAAGGAATGCTTATACAAACCCGATTTCACCTCTAGTTTTGATAATGTTTCATCACTAAACACCAAACTACCAAACATTTATGCAAGCATACACATTGCAACATATGATTTACTCCATTTATTCCACTTAGTATTGAGTTTCAAACATAGTATAATATGCTGCCAATGTATACTCTTGCAAGGTTTATGCAACACCCAATGAAATGCATTCTTACAAACAAATTGCATCACTGGTAAACTTTGAGTAAACCTGTGTGATAGATAAATCCAATAATTGTGACAGTGAACATCTCATGCTTGGAATTCATGCTTGTGGAGGTTCTCACTTTGTGATGTCTAGTAATGATAACTATGTATACTTGTGTGGATCCAAACTTGTATTCTAACATTTCTTAAAGTGAACATTGTACCTTGTCAATTTATTATATAATTATATTAATACATGAATACACCAAAAATATACATTCAATGGCACAAATAATCATTTATATACAACAGTACATGTTAATTGTTTGCCTAATGGAGAGAACATCGTAAGTGGAGTATGTGTGAGATTGTAGTACATTAATATTGTCCTATGTCATGTAATGTTGAATTAAACAACCATTGACTCAACAGGTAAAACTGTTGCTTTTGATAAATTATCACTCCAATAGATATGAAACACTTTTGCAACAATAAGATAATTTTATAAACTATGTTGACTTGGTACATGTATTTGTACTCGAGATAGGACTTGAAATGGATTCTACGTCGATTTTTCTGTTCAGATGGTGTTAGTGTTGGACTGGTCTCATCTGATAAATTGCCACAATATGAATTTCTATTTGCATTGTCAGACACCTCTGGCACTACAAATGACACTGAGGGTGGAATCACATCACTGGTATTGGTGTCTGTGCTAGAGAAAGATATTGGCCAATCCTGAGGACATGCTTGTTGTGGTGAGGACTGCAAGTTTATCTCTACATAGTGACAACGTTCAGTCCTTAAACCATCAATTGATGTGCTGTCATCTGAAAATTGGATATTTTCTCCAGTGATAAACCGGTATTAAATTCCTTCGTTACCAGAATGACATATAAATTGTCCATTTCCACTACATAAATTACGGAATGGAAATTTAAAGTGATGGGGGATCTACACATAACTCCGGGACATTCTGCAAGAAGAGTATCATGGAAATATTATTATGGTACATGGAAGTACATAGGTGTAGTAACATAATATTGTGAATGTGTCCGTGGAGCGTCAGATTGGGGGTCTTGTGGATGCGTTAAATTTTTAAACGATTTTTGGTGTGGTTTCCTGTTGCTGCTGAATGCGTATAGATGTTTGTGCATGTTAGGTGAAGGTGTATTCTGTTTCCATGACGTGATCTGTGTCTTGAGTGCTGTGATTGTCTGATACTTTTGAGCATCCAATGTCACTGGTCCACAATCCACCTCGACTTTGAAGAGAGTTCATCAATGATGTGTCTTTTTTGTGCTTGTTTTCCCTCCTCTTTGCTCTTGTTTCTTGACGTGTCTTTAAAATGTCACGTATTGCTGTGTTTAGATGTTGTGTTCTCTCCTTGTGTTGTTGTGTAGCTGCTTGGGTGTATCCTTTCCTGGCGGTGTCTATGCCGTTGTGTTGCTGTTGTTTTTGTTGTTGTTTTTACCTATTTCGAGTGTTGTTGTTGTTGTACATGAAGCGTACTTCTCTGTTACTGATAGTAGAATTTGGTGTTCTTTTCATGGATGAATCCAATTGGGCCATCATATGCTCCAGTCCTATGTTATTACTTGATCAGCTTATGGGCGGCAATTTCAAATCATTGTTTGCAGAGAAGAATTTTCCATCCTTTAAAAAGTCTCCAAACAGATGTTTTATCTTCTCTGCCAGAGCACAGCATATACTCTGCTAGGTGGCCATTAGACAAATGGTCTTGTGACAGAACACGTTGTCCAGATAACAATGGTGAAGCATCTACAGCACACTCTTCAAGCTTCTGAACCAACTCTCGATAGGTCTTGCCCATATCAAGTGGACCTGCATTGCTGTTCGCTGCCAACTGCCAGTAAGGGCTGGTGATGCTATGGCAAACAATCTCCAAAGCCCGACAAATTGCCATAACAATGTTGTCCTTCAACAGCGCAACAATATCCTGCTCCATCTGGTTCAGGGTATATTTGGAGTCTTGTAGAGAGTCCAAAATATGATTCTTAAGGTAGTACGTTGCTGCTGAATTATGAAATAACACATTAAATCGGTTTCCACGGAAGTTCAAAATTGGAATTTTGTTGATATCCTTTTCTTGTAAAAATGTCCGAATGAGTTTTGGATCGCACCTTCCATCTTTAAAAGAAAAAGCTTGCAGACACATTTTAAAAGATGATGTACAAGAGATTAGCCTTTGAATACAGAAATGTGTTCAACAGTAACCCCTTGCTTTCCTTGACACTTCGCCACTTTTTCGCACACCTCTGAAAATTGCAAAAGTAGATGGACACAACATTTAAATTCAGAAATTATCTTCCTGTTCCTGAATCCTGTTCTTCTGGTTGTAAATGGTTATATTCAATTAATACATTTGGAACCGTTTGTTCCTTGAATGTTTGAAAGAATTTATTCATCTTCAGTTCCTCGGCGCTTCGGTCAGTCATTGTATTCGAAAGTTTTGTCATCAAGGTCCCATCATCATTAATGTCGTTCAGACAATTCTTAGTACACCGTATTAGTGCATCTGCAGATTCGCAAGATACTTCCTGTAACCTGATTGTGAACGATTCATTTTCGGATGAAAGTTTTGCGCCATAATAATGTTTCCCGAGTTTTGTAGTAGCATCTCTTTGAATGGATGTTGCACCAAGACAGTTTTAAAGGATTTGGTCAAATAGGAGCACCTTGTTGCATTCCTCTCGCCTACATTACAGTACCAGCAACACCTGCCCTATTTCAACTCATGCAGAAGAAATCTTATCTTCCATTAGTTATGAAGTCAGTGGTTTAAAATATTCTTAAAAACATGATAAAAACCTGTGCTGCAGGCGCGGATTTAGGGGGTGGGGTGGGGGGCACACCCGGCCCCGGCCCCCTCCTTTTTTGCGGCGGACTGACCTTTTCCGGGCCGGCCCAAAATGGTCGGATCGGTCGGGAATGGGAACATATTAACATTTTAAAATGCGTCAAATAATGCACGGAGCTTGTATAAAAAAAATCTGGGGCTACGCCGCACACATCCCATACGGCGTCCTAGCAAATATTGTGGGTCTCCGTTATCTGATATTTTTGCTATATTTTCTTTATTAAAACAATATTTGTTGGATTCGCTACGCTCGTCTACTTTTGTATCTTGACCCTAAAGTGTGTTTTTTATTTTACCACCTCCGCAAAACCCCAAGTTGCAACTTGCAACGCTCGGCGGTAATATACTAGCATAAGTTGCATAATTATATTATTGACCGCTCGTTATAGATGATCTTAAAATTAATACTTTTTATTGTAACCTTCCTAACAGCCCGGGCGATATTAATTATATCATTATACAAAAACGATAAAGTTTTTTTTCGGCTGACAATATTATGTATAATCGACTAAACATATCCATTCAATTATTTTGGTATCATATGTATTGTTGGAACTGTTTAACTATCTTGTATGTACAAAATAATATCTCATTGTGGTACTTATAGTTTACCATCGTGTACGTACAAGAAAGTATCTTCACACAGCATACTATTGTGTACGTAGTAATAAGTTGTACGTACCAGAATGAGATGATATGCTGTACTTACAAGTATGATAATTTTAAATTAAATTCAAAGGTGACGCGTATGTGCCTCCTAAGTTGTACCAATTTAACCAGATAGCTTAGCAAATGTACCACTGTTGGTAATATGCACGCCCTTACCGAGTTAATCGGCGTGCACATTTCAGATATATCATTGTCTACACTAGTGAATTAGTCAACAATTATAAAACGCGAGACTATATAGCTAATGGCTTGGGTGTCGCACTGATTTGAACTTATCCGTTCGTTTAGCAACTAAGTGATGCCATGAGTAACTCATTAATTAAACAGCAACGATGTTATGGTGTAATTTGTTCTTTTGTACGACAAACTATTACATGAAGTACTGTACTGTAGGTCCGTCCCTACATTTATTTTTTGACGGTGGACCTCTCGTATCCCCCTTGCGGGCGGGACGCCGAATTAGGTAATAATGAACAAGCCCCCTGTGGATTCATACAATTGTCATCACCAGGTTGCCCTTATAATAATACCATTTGACTTCTAAAACACGCTGTTGATAGAGAATTTGAACCGAAACTTTAATTTTCTCTCCAGTACACAATATAAGTCTTGAGGCCACACTTAAAATATGTTTTTTTCTTCTTCTTAATTAAATATATATCAATCCTCAGAACACGGGAAATCGCTTCTGAGACGTTCTAGAAAACACAATTTTTGGGGGTGAGATCCCCCAAACCCCCCTTACGGTAGGGGGAAGACCTCTTCCAGTATCCTCCCCCAACTCGCGCTACGCGCTCGGGGTGCTGCCTTCGGCAGCACAAAGTTGACTATTTCTCGGCACCCCCTTTTAGGAAATCCTGGATCCGCCCCTGTGCTGTTTTAACTTCTTATTGTAAAATAAGACTACCGATCATTCCTAGTTTGATAAAATCTATATCCATTTAAATAGGGATATGAATCTGAAACCGAGATTCATAATATTAAGTAATATGTTATCTTCAGGAGAATTTTCGGGTACCTTTTTCATACGAGCCTAATTGAACTATTAAAGCAATGAGTGTATTCTTTATTGCGCACAATTTTACACCTCGCTAAACTTATTTATACCCGTCTATAAATGTTTGCCTCTGCTATCTACTTTAAATAGTTCCGGCGATTTTCAACAATCCTGAAGTTGGTATATACAATTTAACAATAGAAACATAACACTTCATCAGGATAATCGTACATGTACATTTTAAAAGATTGCTATTCATACAATAGATATAGTCATCTGTTGCCAAGAACTTTCATGTTCCAATCTTTTCTATTAGAATTATCTTACAGAAGAAACAGGAAACTCGTTCAAATCCGGAAAATATTTGCCTACTTTCCTTCCACCAACATCTTTCGATGCATACTCCATGTCTTGTTCACGATTGTTTAAGATTAGATAGAATACAAAATGGAATTCACATTTAGGTTACTGCTTTAAAATGATAATTACTGGGTTATACAAACAAATGATGTCGAAGCAACACAATTTTTTGATAAGGTAACAGTGACTTACTTAATGGCAGGGGGCCGCGGTTGCCAAGTGGTTAAGGCGCCTGACATTCCGCTACCACCAGCCCTCCACCACTGGGTCGGATTCGAGGCCTACGTGGGGCAATCGCCAGGTACTGGCCGAAGGTCGGTGGTTTTTCTCTGGGAACTCCGGATTCTTCCACCACATAACCGGTTACTAGGACGTAAAACACAAACAAACCAAATACTTAATGGCAGCCGAGTTTTTGGGACGACGACTGTCAGAGGTGACATTTCAGAGGTAGGATTATTAGATGTAATTGGAAAAAGCAGGACTGCATGGAGGCGCCTTTGTTTCAATTCGCTTTCCCTGTTCTAGTTCCTCTATCGTTACATCGTTTATCTAAAAGGTAGAAGATTACTAGCATTCAATAACCATTACAACTTGGAGTATGCCATGAAAAAATTGAAGGCTCTTTACGCGCCACATTGAAGATGATCAGCTAGTGTAATCCTTTGATGTATACCAAAAGAATCGCACGGTAGCATAACGGGCTTTTGAGTCGATATTATCCCTTTGAAACCTTCAAAGTTAATGTGCACACCTAGAACCATCCTTATGGCTAACACTAAGCATCCAGGTTTGTCATGACATATTGTACAATAGTTGAACCCTTGGATGAAGAATGAAGATGATCAAATAGCTCATTAGAAACAGGTTGAACCGATATGTTTGTGGATAAACATCCTAAGCGTCATTGATTAGTTCAGAAGTTTTAGAAAGTTTTGATAAAAAAACGTTTCTAATTCATTTAACTGCTGTTGGGCTTAGCACCATAATGGTCGTATAGTTTTGTTTATATATAATTGGAGACTTTTCTTTATGCTTCTCGGAGGCATGGTGGTCTAGTGGTAGGACGCCGGGCTCGTAACCGAAGGGTTGCGGATTAGAGTCACGGCACGGCAATGTATTGTATCTTTGAGCGGAACTCCTCTTGTTCCAGTCTACTCAACTGTAAATGAGTACGTGGTTGGGCAGTGCTAGAATTGTTGAATGCTAGCTGTGAGCACCGAAATTGCAGCACCGGCTGTATGCTCTTCACGGAGTTGAGCAAGATATTGACTGGTTTCAAAGGCCCTATAACCACGGATAATCATTTGTGAACCGCTTTGAAACGACCTACGAACTAGGTTGTGATAAAGCGGTATATACGAACATCGAATTATGATTATTATTATTATAAATATTATGTAATATTAAAGAATCTTTCTGGATTCCTTCGCAGCTGTTGTTGTATCACCAATCTCAAACCCTGAACTAGGCCTTGGACCTGGAACAAAGTGACGAATTGGAACATGAAATAAGCTAAAATCAGCCCTTATCTTATTTTTTTATTTGTTCAGTCTTTAGCTTTTGTTGTTTGAATGGTAGCAAATGATGGCGTTATGCATGATTAAACGTTGATCGTTAAAGTTATCTTCTGTTCAATTTATGAACAGCGAGACAAGATCCTTAAAATTTTACCATTTTTGTTTTCAAATGCCAATACATTTGTTGTTCTCTGCAATGTCTGCTCTACAGCCTTACATGCCAGTCTAAAACGTTACAGTAGCTCATCTATAGAAACTGTAAATTTGAGGCCAGTATTAATAAAATAAAATGCTTGTTTGCCAAAATCCGCCCAAATGTTTGTCTGTTTTAGGTAGGTTTGGAAAATCACGGCCTTTTATAGTCGAATTCCGTGTGAAAATATTAAAAATTTATTTAACAATTGTCCGTTTTAACCAGTTTATATAAAATTCTTCAAAAGTCTTCGATTTTTTATCCGTGGAATGTTTTGATATTGGTAAAGTACATTATAAGAATTAAACGTTCCCAGTGGTACTTTTAAGGTAAACTAGGGGCCGTTTTAAAGACCCTTCCCCCGGATATTTAATGCAGTATGTTCATGAAAATAAATTTTGTTTGAAAGTAATTTTTTGTGGGGTATATTTCCAGTCATTATGAACATGCTCTTGTAGAAAAGAGGAAGCTTATAATTACGGGAAAATGCCTGCATCCAACAAAAAAAACTCTTGATTTCAATTTCTTGGGCAGTTAAGTTTAGGCAATTATCAATATTTTCATTTAAGGGTGTTTAATACGGTTCATGTTGCATGTTACATTATGAGGATTGGTCTGATTTTACCATATTTAGGTCTCATGGGTAAGACAAGGAGACCCTTAAAGTCCTTATAGGCGAGTCAGATAATATAAAGACTAGTCTTATAATAAAGCTATGCGCTCTAAGGGGGATAACTCATATCGGCTGTGGGTGCCTCGGTACAGGTTCGCGTCGCACACAGCTGATGTCCGGTTTTTCTATTTTTACTTTTTATAATAAACGTCTTAGGGAAGACATAATTCATGAATTATATCAAGTGCTAACAAATTTTCATAACAACAAACAAAACGACTTTTTTAACTTTTCCAAAAAATATTCACGATTTCTCTTTTATCATACGGCTTCTACTAAAAACGCTTATACATATGAAACAACGAAGACAAGATTTCTGTGATATCATCGCCACACCGTGTACGTCGACCGGTCTGGTACGGAGTTTTCCGGGTGGTGTGGAGCAAAGTAAGCAAAGTTGCATTTATAAGCATTATTATTTGAAAATGTCAGGATATAAATATTTTAAGACTGAGTTTTACCAAAAAGAAATATGAAAGATGTTCAAATATCACAATACCACAATATTTAAGATTATAACGAAACAAAGATGATCACCAAGTGTCACACTTCATCTAACGATTTTTATGAAAATACCGTGATCTTGTCGTATGAACACTGTTTTATCATCTAATAAGTATTATGCCGAGAAATGAAAGATAACTATGAAAACTATCCAAATATGGAGGTCTGGTTTATTTTATTTCATGTCACAATTTAGCTTGTTTTCAAGCAATCACAGTTTCACAGGGATCCGTTCAGTACGGAGGTAATTTTCGACACGATCCGGTCTGTACGGAGTAAATGATCGACATGATCGGGTCTGTACGGAGTAAATGATCGACATGATCCGGTCAGTACGGAGTAAATGATCGACATGATCCGGTCTGTACGAAGTAAATGATCGATGATCCGGTCAGTACGGAGTAAATGATCGATGATCCGGTCTGTACGAAGTAAATGATCGATGATCCGGTCAGTACGAAGTAAATGATCGACATGATCCGGTCTGTACGGAGTAAATGATCGATGATCCGGTCTGTACGAAGTAAATGATCGATGATCCGGTCAGTACGAAGTAAATGATCGATGATCCGGTCTGTACGAAGTAAATGATCGACATGATCCGGTCTGTACGAAGTAAATGATCGATGATCCGGTCAGTACGAAGTAAATGATCGATGATCCGGTCTGTACGAAGTAAATGATCGACATGATCCGGTCTGTACGAAGTAAATGATCGATGATCCGGTCAGTACGAAGTAAATGATCGATGATCCGGTCTGTACGAAGTAAATGATCGACATGATCCGGTCTGTACGAAGTAAATGATCGATGATCCGGTCAGTACGAAGTAAATGATCGATGATCCGGTCTGTACGAAGTAAATGATCGACATGATCCGGTCTGTACGAAGTAAATGATCGATGATCCGGTCTGTACGAAGTAAATGATCGATGATCCGGTCTGTACGAAGTAAATGATCGACATGATCCGGTCAGTACGGAGTAAATGATCGACATGATCCGGTCAGTACGGAGTAAATGATCGACATGATCCGGTCAGTACGGAGTAAATGATCGACATGATCCGGTCAGTACGGAGTAAATGATCGACATGATCCGGTCAGTACGGAGTAAATGATCGACATGATCCGGTCAGTACGGAGTAAATGATCGACATGATCCGGTCAGTACGGAGTAAATGATCGACATGATCCGGTCAGTACGGAGTAAATGATCGACATGATCCGGTCAGTACGGAGTAAATGATCGACATGATCCGGTCTGTACAGAGTAAATGATCGACATGATCCGGTCTGTACAGAGTAAATGATCGATGATCCGGTCTGTACAGAGTAAATGATCGACATGATCCGGTGAGTACGGAGTAAATGATCGACATGATCCGGTCAGTACGGAGTAAATGATCGATGATCCGGTCAGTACAGAGTAAATGATCGACATGATCCGGTCAGTACGGAGTAAATGATCGACATGATCCGGTCAGTACAGAGTAAATGATCGACATGATCCGGTCTGTACAGAGTAAATGATCGACATGATCCGGTCTGTACAGAGTAAAAGATCGGACACTTTGGCAATTGTAATGAAACCCAAACATACATTGCGGATAAAAACTGTCGAGGAACGCTGTCGTGTGATATATCGGTCCTGTATTGCACACAAGAAATGTTTTACACATAACACACTCGTCAAAGGCGGACCCAGTATGATGCTTTAGAAAATGAAATACACGAACCTACATACCGACCGTACTAACGGCTTCTTGCTCCCTACTGGCCGGATTCTCTTATTGCATCATATCGCAGTTTAAAAGGGATTTTTTTTTGGTTTTCTTTCACTTCAAGCTGGCAGATGAAGCATTAAAAGTACAAATGATATATCATTTTAATATTACTTATACAATGCTTATTGAATATGGCTTAAAAAAGGCAGAAAATTTAAATAAACTGGCGAATTGGTTCTTTTCATTGATAAAAATCTGCAATTATCTATTTCATATTTTCGATGGGTCAGTTTTTCAACCTCTATGTCAGACAAAAGTAATTTTTGCTACTCGATGTCAAGGCATGTTCAGCTTTCTTTGCTCCGCATAACCCGGATAACATCACGTATTTGATAGAAGTTTTGTCACATACTTACAAGACCGCAAGAGTTACTTCCCTTCCAACGTGTACATAAATCATATGATGTCGGCTGGACCGAAATAAAGACCCAACCTTTTGTCAAAAAGTCAACTGGATTACTTCGTTTTTATCTATTCGCACCCAACGAGTCACGGTTGATAATGATCACTCGGAATGGAAGCCTGTTACTTCTGGGGTACCACAAGGATCAGTACTAGCCCCCCTTTTATTTATTATTGGTTTGTTCCGATATGTATTTGTTTGCTGACGACACGAAAATCTTTAAGATAATCACCAAACCGGAGGATAAGAACTCGCTAAAGAAAGATTAAGATGTAAAGGGAAAATGGAGCGCTGAATGGCTAATTAAGATGCATCCAGGAAAATGTAAATATATGCATATTGGACGATATAAGGAATCAAAGAATGAAATATCAAAATCATACAATAAACAAGTAAAACCCTGAAAACATCGATTAAGGAAAAGGACATTAGAGTTGTCAAGGACGAATCATTAAACTTTGAAGAGCAAACTCGAAGCTTGCCATTATTAGGAGATGATTCAAATTTTTAGACTACGCTACATTCGTGCCAATTTTCAAATGTCTTGTAAGGACGCAGTTGGTATATGCAGGAGCAGTATGGTCACTGTACAAATTAAGGTATTTAGACAAACTGGAAAGCGTACAACTTTGCGCTACGAAATATCTACCGGGGATGAAGGGCATAGAATATCCAGAAATACCAACACTAGTATATAGGAGACCGCGACTCAGGAGACATGATAGAAATGTACAAGATTGTAAACAGAATTTACGATAGAGAGATATGTACTTTTGTTAAGGTTTGGAGTTAGGAATCGGTCAGAAATAGTACAAGAGGAAACTCGAACAAAATATTCCCATATCAGGCAACAACATCCCTGAGGAGAAACTATTTCACATTTCGTGCAGTCAAAACCTGGAACAATCTTCCGGAAGACGTTGTATCCGCTCCAAATATCAACATTTAAGAACAGAATAGATAACTTTGGCAGAATGAAGAATTTTATTATAAGTATTGGGCAAGTTTGAATAACAATGAACTCAAACTTTATATTATACAATTGATTAATTTTTGAGTCCAGTGTAGAGGAGCTCTATCGGCTCCTGTATTGGAAACTAACTTTAACTTTAACTTTAAGTAGGATTGAAAAATATCTTGGGTACACCGACGTACGATTAAACACGAACAGCCATTGACCAAATAGCAAGAAGGCAATTACCACTGCGAACATCTAAACATAAAATGTCATTGGGAATGAAAATACAAGGAACTGCAAAAAAATAGATAAATAAATAAATAAAAAATAAACAGGACTATCAACAAATTTGAGCAGTATCTGTATCAAACTATCCAACATTTTTGCTCTAAGGTACAAAGAGTTATCTCCCTTCGAACGTGAGGATTAGCCATGCAGGTAAGTTCAGATTAGCTCCAGGTCCAATCGATTTTGTTTCATTTGGAATATTTTTAAGATATTTTATATTAAAATTTTGGTCCTGTAATGACAAATATTTGAAGTAAAATCTCTAAGATTTCAAAATAAAATCGATAGGACTTTGAGCAACGGTCTCCGCAGCAACTGTATGTCTAACATGTCATCCCTATTTTGAACTGTTTTATGTCGTCACTACTGTCAGTTATATGCACTGAACACGTCTGTAACCGCCGGCAGATACATTGAATACATTACTCGTTAATCGCACAGTGATCGAAAGGCTTGTGACACAAATTAAAAAGCAAAGATTTACGTTGGTAACTCGAAAATCGAGTTTTGTTATAAAAAAATGAATTCTTCCATATGAATTAATATACTGGGATTAATTTTATGTAAATGTTTTAGGAACAAATCGCCCTCAAAATACTTCAGGTTATGTGAAAGTCCCCTAAAAGACATTGACATTTATAGTGCTATAAAAAGTATATACTAGGTAAAAAAATAAGATTTTTTTTAAATTGCAGAAAACCGCAGAAGTATACAACTGAGAAAATCCTCTGCAAATCTTGTTGCCCGTTATTCACTATACATTTTTTTTAAAAATTCTATGTAGTTTTGCATTTGGAGATAATTACCTCTGACTAAGCGTCGTCAAAAAGTCCGGAAATCTGTCAAGTGGATCAGAGCACAGGGACCTGAGAATTTGTTACAGCTATTATTTGGACCTTAAACTAAGGTGTTTAGAGTAATTTTACATGTTTTTAAGGGTTGAGATCGACTTTCGGTAAATATGACACCCCCAATTATCAGTCTTTTGGTTTAGATCGACTTTCGGTAAAACAAAAGATCAGGTCCCTGTGGATGAGAGTCCCGTAGGTAACGCTTGCATTCAACATCGCAAATGTACTGTGCCGTCCTAACATATCCACTGTTATACTCACTCATACACGCGCTTTTCATGTCACACTTTACGTGCATGCATTTCACACTTTAACACGCCATCTGTACAACAACTGGACAGACAGGGTACGAATGTTCGCCGATACCCGAAAACACAGACAGCTGGTCACGCCCTGTAAACAGTAAGACACATAAACAAATATTTCTTCGACTTATATATATATATTATATTATGATTAAATGGTAGAAACGACTAGATTATATCGTCAATAACGTTTATAAATTTTCGCGTTTTTTTTTTTTTAAATAAATTTTCCCATTGATCAACTTTGATTACTTTTATAGCACAATTGTATTGCATCAAGAACAGGGTTTTTTTCAATGACTGATTATTTAGCTCTTTTGTCTGGCTCTGCTGTTGTTCTCTTCCCAAACGGATTTGTAACTGTTGACAAGTCACTGTCCTTGAAACGCCACAGACACGGCGATAGCTTCTGAATGGAGCATTCAGGGAATGCCATAATCCAGAATAATGAGATACTTTTTTTATATTTTCAACTCTCTAGATATTTCCAAGGCTTGGAAAGGCAGTGGAAATTCGCCAATTTCGGAAATCAGATGACAGTATTTCCAAAATACCCCACACCATGTTGCCTTCTAATGTGACACAGACTCATCATTTCTCAAATGTTACAAATGTTTTAGGGGCATTCTGCTCCGTGATGGAATACAAAAATCCATCCTTGTTCGTCAAAAAGATAAAAGGCGAAATTAGAATTAACATTTTACATTATGCGCTTATACGAGTCAAAAGTATTGCCCGTTCTAATAAAACAGCTCATTTATGCATCTGTGGTGAATGACGATCGGTTTTTGTTGACGCGAGGTCCAATGTTCATTCTATAGATACAGGACCGAATAACACCATTTCTGATTGGATTATATTGATCACATGACGGGGGAATAAAACATCGTGTCTCCCTGACCACATCTTCCTTATTCGGAGCCTATCCAAAAATGTACAAGAACCACTCCACCTGAGTTCCAAGTGATTGAAGCAGACGACAACAAAAATGGAGCGCAAGCCTGATCATCTGTTATGATATTGTTTTATTTCGGTAAATATTTATTGCCTTTGTGGCAGGGTAACACGATTTCGCCTCGTGAAACATGATTAAGCTCAGGGAAGTAAAGAATTGTGTTTCCCTACAACAAGGGCAATGACTATGTAAGCGTACCTTAAGTCCTATTTCAGTACTACCACACCTAATTAAATTGTGTAGAGCCCATATATGGTGCAAAGGACATTCCTGTATAAGCAAGGTCAGATTTATTATCTCAAACCTTACGTTGGAAGTCTAGTTTTGGGTCGTGCCTGCTGTTAGACCACAGGTACTAGACTCGTCTGTCAATACACCCATAACATCGTTTATATTATGGGTTTATTGACAGACGAGGCAAGTACCTGTGGTGAGACGTCAGCAGTTCACCACCTCCTCTGTCAACAGGTGCGCTAATAAGACATCACCTTTAGTTATAATCAATTACTCATCGTTTACAGTGGCGGATGCAGTCAGGTTCGTTTTGAAATATGATGTATATAAGTTTGTATATATGTCTTGTTAACCGAACTACTCGGTAGTGAAGCGGACGTAAAACCTATCAATCAATCAATTTGCAGTTTTGGCTGGGACTCTATACAAAGAAATATATTCCATAAGCTGTCATGTTACACACTGCCAATTGTTTTTCGATATCAATAAAACAGGAGTTTTCTATCCAAGCCACTTTTCTGTGACAATGTCTGATCAATACAAGGTCTTTTCTTCCTAGATTCAGCCTGTTTCTCTCCCAACACCATATTTGCTCTCATCCTTTTTCATGAGAAGAATACCTAACCTTGTATTGGACAGATAGTAAAGTTATATATCGAGATGTGTTGCAGTTTTGTTGACCACGTTTCTCATGAAGCTTGACATAAGGCCGAATGTGTTAATAGTTTGTATCTAACACAGGGACATCATAACTGACACAGTAGCTATTTTTTTAAACAATCCTGATGTGATGTATACTAGTTGTAGCTATGCTCAAGTCTAAGGTATTGTTTTGAAATGGATTCAAGCATCTATGAGTGTAACTATCTTTCAAACTTGCAATAATACTGGTTCTAAAAGGTGTCAAAATTTTGGTATATATATACGAGTCTCTATTCCACGTTTCATGTTTTAGAATTTATCTGGGAGAGAGTACCTATCCTCAAAATCCAACAGTCCACCTTTCAATATATATATAAAACCTAACCACTTGCTTGGCTGATACCTGTTTGATTACAGTGGAGCTTTCCCCAAAGCCTGCCAATATTACCATTCAGCTGCTGAGTGATTCCATTGCTTTTGATACAAAGCAATTCATTTTAGTCATACTACATCTATTACCTTATTAGGTGCAATCACATTTGTATATGAGTGTGTTGTGTTGTGTGTGTTGTGTTGTGTGGTGTTGTGTTGTGTTGTGTTTGTTGTGTTGTTTGTGTTCATCTTTCATCAAAGACCTAAGTTATATTTGTATCATCTGCACCAGGTGCAGTGGACAGAGACTTCAATTTTGTCGTCACATATTCCAGGAGTGCAGAGGACATATTTGTACCAGGAGCGAAACCCTTGGATTTCCCAAGGATGAGGACACGAAGAGCAGTTCAATCATTTCTATTTGTAGCCCCGATCCAACATGAGGAGGACAAAACCACGAACACAGACACAAATCGTAATAAAAACAAAAAGTTAAATCAGTTTTACAATTTATTTCATTTTGAATGAAATAGATAACAGAGCATGGTGACCTCGACTGCTAGTCGCTGAGCAGGTAGGCAGCAAACATATCAGTGATATAAACCAATCTCAATTTGTCCAACTCGGCTAAACATCAACTATCTAGACTTAATCCAATGAAAACTTCAGTAAGCGTCCATTTCAGGCGTGTGTTTATTCATTGGTGACAGAAACATCATACATATGACTATGTCATATGTATATATATCAATCTATTTCGAAGATTTCGGAATAAAGTCTCCAGAGATGTTGGAGTTAATATCATTAACTCTCCTCATAATTAACATGAAAATGTTTCTCTCTTTAAAAGTAAGAAGGAATTCATAGTTAAGTATGATTTTCGTATTAAATTGCAAAATACTGTGAACAAATGTTTAAGAGATAACAAAATTCACACTTTCATGCTTATTATAAGTGATAAATTATGATATTTAAACTGCTTAATAGCAAATCAATGTTTACCTGCATGAAATAGATCAAACGTAGCTAACAATTTAGAAATTGTTTTGAATATGACGAATTATATGAGTGGTCTAAAGTTGCCGAACATTCAAAATAAAAAGATTCATTTTTTTTTTCAAATTCCAAACAAATGCAGATTGGTTTATATTGCTGACACACAGATCCCAGTAGAAACGTACTAGAACCCACAAACATATAGAACATCTACATACATATATATGCCAATAGGATTACCGTAAATATGCTCAAATTTTGAAGGATTAATTACGCATTAAAAAACATAAAAGTTGACAGCTAAATGATCATGATAGATCATTCAACTGCGACAAAACGTTTAAAAAACAAAACAGCTGACACTTTATAAAAGACTATATCTAGCGATGAAAAAAATTACAATTTAAACCATCCAAATTCAAGGGTATTTACGGTACAATTTAAACCATCCAAATTCAAGGGTATTTACGGTACAAAATGACTAGTTTTTTCATGGAATAATTAAACTCAACATCTTTTCAAAGCAACAAATAACATGTTTATAGGACTGTACTTGTACAGTGGAATACTCAACATTATCTTCTCTACCCAAACTTCGTACAGTCAGCCCCTCCAGATCTAGGTATATATATAAAACACTAATCCAAGAGGGACAAGATTATAACCCGAAGTTATATGCTCTACTATGGTGGCATGGCTACTTCAGTTGTGGCTGTTGTGGCATGGCCACATTGCTACTTCAGTTGTGGCTGTTGTGGCATGGCCACATTGCTACTTCAGTTGTGATCTAAACACTCCAGCTGATCGTTACACACAAAACAGGACCATGTTGTTTGGGAGTTTACCAACTCAAAAAGCCTGTGAACGAAGAGTACATTATGAAAGCTTTAAAATATGGAAAGTTTTCTAAGTTTGATTCTTTTTCAAAAAAAACCCTTCAATTTTTAATATTTACTATCAATATACATGTAGTACTGTTTCTACCCTCTAGACTTTTATTCAACTACTATGGTCACCCAACTGGTCTTCTACCTGAAGTACTTAGATCTCGACTGAAGTGCATAACTTAATGAACGTGGTAAGTTTGTAATTAAATAAGGTTGAGATAAGTTTTGTAAATAATATATGATAATAATTATATCATTTTATATTTCTCGAATGCATTTTATAAACAGTTTTTTACCAAATCAAAAACTTAAATAATTTAAATTAAATTTGCCTAATTCATATTTCAACTAAGTTCAATGGGTTAACTTAAGCAGACATACAACTGTCCACAGTAATATTTTAAAATTAATGGTATCATTATTTTGCAAATAAAATCCTGAATATCTTTTTAAAACTTCCTGTATGGATTCTCGGTAAACTAAAACTGTCAATTTAAAAAATCTTCTAACATCATTAGCAAGTGATTAGATGATCATTTTTTTTTTTTTTTTACATCTAAGACATATTTCAATATCACAAGAATATGTCAGAAGCTTGTACAAGGTTGGGCTGACATGCACAGGTAAATCATTGTCGATCGTGCCAAGTAACAGTAAATCAATGACAATATTGACAAGTATGTGTAATAATCATTACTAGGGCCACCGATTGTCAGCTTCAGTTAGTACAAACACCTGTAAGATTCCAATTTGTACAATAATCAAAGAAAGCTCAAGGATTCCAATTTCTTGTACAATGTTGTACAGGGCTGTATAAGAAGGATCCATTTTGTTGCACTTTTCTTTTTAAAACTTGTGTTTTGTCATACAGCATTGTATTTTGTTGTCACAAGATATTGTACTTTGTCATACAACATTTTACTTTGTCATTCAATATGGTATTTCGTCATACAGCATTGTACTTTGTATTACAACATTGTACTTTGTCATACAGTATTGTACTTTGTCACACATTATTGTACTTTGTCATACAATATTGTGTACTTTGTCATACAATATTGGGTACTTTGTCATACAACATTGTACGTTGTCATACAATATTGTGTACTTTGTCATACGACATAGTACTCTATCATACAACCCAGTCTACTCGCACCATACTTTAATTTGTTATACAACATTCTCATTTGTCCTGCAACATTGTCCTTTTCTATATATATCACTGCATATGTAATACAATTTGGTATTTCATCATACATTGTACTTTTGTCTTACAACCCTACACAATATATTTGACAGAATTAACAGACCAGTTTATATAAACCTTTATGCAATGTTGATAGTATTGTACAAAAACAAATATGGGAATTCTCTATAAAAATGAAATACTGAAACTACTGATAACGTTATTCTTTAACTGATCAGATCTTAAAATGACATTTACATATATATACACACATGGATACGCACACACACGTACATTATACACATAGCACTCTCTACACGCGTACCTGCACCACGACAAAAACTGCACCGCTGACGGTGACACAGGGACTAAAGTTTACTGTATATGTTACAGGAATAGCGTTATAGAAAATCACAGACACAGTCGTAGTTTGTAACTATTTACACGCGAAGTTTATACACAGGCGTATAATATATAGCAGCAGTATTTACAAACACCACACAATACCAGGTTTGCACGTCTATATATAGATCAGCATATCTGCCTCATTTTCAATCCAGATCATAAACCTCCTTTATAATGTAGCTTATTTGGGATGTATAAAGTAAAAGCAGATTATATAAAAGCATGGCCTGAAAAAAGATAACTATAATGGCAAAATTACATGTAATAGTTTTAGTCCAACTTTAATAAGAATATTGTTCCAAGAGTGAATTCCCTAACCAGTAAACACCAATTCGAAGTCATATATGGAATAAATGAATTACTCTAAGTAATGGAAGAATACTTCTTCTAGATTATTTTATCTCCTATGAAATATTTCTAAACTTTATGATAATTATTGGAACCAGAGTAATACTGCAGTTTCTATACATGTCACACACACAAATATTGCACCAGAAGTTCTAAGAGTTACTTCCCTTTGACCACACAGAACTCGTTTTTGTGTCCAAAATGAATGTTTTTGCAACAATATACAAAATGGATTGCATAGCAAATATGACACCAGCTGCGATGAATGATATATAGAGCACCAGTATGGGTTTGCCGTTCAATCCATAATTAATGAGCCGACATCATATCGTAAAGAACCTTTCTTATCCAAGTCTACTACAGTTTACATACAAAAGAAAAGCCTTTCTATCCAAATGGCATGGAATTTTTTCTAATTCAATATTTCAGTTATTCTTCAGTATTTACAAAAGAGAAAATAATCTCAACATTTGTGCAAATAAGCTGTAACAGACTTGGAGCAGACACCATGATCATAAAAAGCCATCCTTAGTTATATTACTGTACATTATCTACAGGAGACATTACGAAAGTATCAACGTTAAAAGGGGCGCTTGATATTATCTGATGATTTATGAACGCATAATGTCTTTGAAAACATGGTTGTTCTGTGTAATCTCACAGTCGAATGATAAGGTCCCCGCATCATTCCTTGCGACCACGAGAGTATGCTCTCAAAAGCCTTTCCATATCTAATGTCAAACCCATTGCACAAGCACTGCGTCTGGTCGAAAAGCTTAAGCTATGTACCGATGATACCACTTAATGGAGGACAGTACTATCTGTAATGTCTGCCGCAGTAATCCACTTTAACTGGCAGATAATGAGGCTTCTCCTCCTAGTCGGTCTCGGCCAATACATGCATACGTATGCTTCAAGACAACATCCGTATTAGCCAATTCATCTGCTACATGCGATATCCGTGTTTTTATGGTCGCAATGATACGTACATATAAATCCAGAAACCATGAAAATGTCGGCATAAAATTCCATTTCTGCCGCTTCAGTCACACACAGATTGGCAGCAGAATATCAAATAACACAGAAAAAACAGAATCCTGCATAGGTCCTAAATAGCCGTCTATTGATTCCTTGTCTTTTGTATTTCAGGCTATATATATTGCACAAGAACCAGATATTCCACCATGCGAAGCACTTGGGTAATACTCCAGACATGACCTAATCGGGAGATGTGACGGACCAACATTACCGATCTGATCCGATCTGTTTCCCAGGTTCATACTCATAAATCTTGGAAGTCCCAAGGCCACGGACCAAATTGTCAATCCTGTGTGATGCAGGTCCCCTAGGTATCCCCGCACACAAATCCCCGTACAGCGATCAAACAACATCGGCTTTTCCTTGTCCTCAGCCATTTTTCTGTAAAAAAAAAAAGGTTAAGGTTACGTTCAATCCAAAGAAATTACATGAGATTCCATATTGAAAGGAACCAACCCAATAAAATATGTTCATATTTTTATTCTTAAATCAGATCAATTTAATACTGGATCAGGAAGCAGATCAAGAACCATATTACACACAGGATATATAGGATCATGAGACATGGATTAGATAAAGGATTTTTTTTTTTAAATCTTAAGTATAAAACAAATTCCTGGACCTATATGCCAAATCTCATTAAAACAGTCGGTCAGAACATTTTTAATAAAGACATTTTTATAAGGATGTAGACTGTAAGTTGGTTTTCCCTAAATTTGTTCAGAAATCTTTTTAACCATATCCTTATACATGTATGTGCCAAATTTGGTGGAGTTATCAAAAAAGTCTTTGATTAATATGATATCAAAAATGATGTATAAAATACACAGTTATTAAATACCATGGGACAATAATGGACTACTTTGAGATTTCAAGATTTCCATGTTCTTACAAGTGAAAATAAAAGTTCAACGGTAATTTTCAGATAAGACTTACCAGGTATGTATGATGCTTCAATCGTCCAATGCCTAATTTATTTATTTTTTATTGCGAATATTTATGTTCCGAGTGAACTTGCCGATTTTTTTTAACGAGAACATATATTTGACTTAGAGATTTCTGACAACTGACAGCACTGGTGCTTACCTGTACAGAGGAGATTGTGTACTGCTGTGCTAGTCACAAGGGCGTCTCCTTCTTCAGGGGTAGGCCGTTAGGTCGAGGGGGCCCCTTGTAATTGTTACTTGGGATGTTGTGCTCGTTATTTATCAGCGAGCCATTTGTCCCATTAATGATTTTGTCATTCCTTTCTAGAACTTTCTTAAACTGTCCGTTAACTCCTTTGATTTTGGGATTTGTCACAATTCCGTTCCGTTTTGGTTTGGAGTCTGGCGACCGCATTTCTAAAGCACTCTGTCCCATTATCGGCTGATCACACGTCAAAGCGTTTTGTTTTAACCGTAGTTTTTCTAAATTGTTTTGGAAATGTGCATGATTGACCAGCCACACTGGCTCCTCCGACAAATCGGGATTAGGATTTGTGATAATGTTTATAGTCGCCTTAATTTCCTTGTGTTTACAGTTGGGAAATTTGACCGGTGACGGCCCAAGAATGTTGAAATTCCTTTCAGTCACTGGCGAAAGTTTCTGCTCGTTTCCTACAATTTTCTGCACCTCTGTGTTTGGCGACATTGGTGGTGATTGTACTGGACTCTGTGGTTCACTGACGGGCGACAGGACACGGCTGATTGGACGTGTGCGGTGCCGCGCCATCGAACACTGTTGTAACTGTTGAGTGAAGGTCAGACAGTCTCCATTGGCCGTCGTCGTCGTCGTGGCTCCGCTCTGTGAGCTCTGATTGGTGGACGATGTCAGATTGCTAGATGACTTTGAGGAATTGTTAGATGCATATGACTTCCTTCGGTCAAATGTGGAATCTGGAGAGTCCGAGGGTGAACTGTTGAGCTGGTTGCCATTGACGACAACCCCTACACCATTCACTGGCCCAGAAACACATGATGGTCGAGCATCATTACTCGACGCTGATGAACTGCTGCGACTTTTACTACTACTGGGAAGTACGGCCCCAAACTCCTCCAGGATTTTACACACTTTGGAATGTCCACTTTTGAGCGACACCCTGACTGGAGTCCGTCCGAACTGATCGGCATGGTTTGGGTTGGCCTTGTAAGTGAGGAGAACCTTGACTACAGTTTCGTGCCCCTCCTGAGCCGCGATACACAGAGCCGTGGCCCCCTGGTTACATGTGTGGTCTACAGAAGCCCCCTTCTCGAGGAGAAGTTGCACTATGTTGTCGTGACCTTGCCAAGCAGCCGACTGCAAAGCTGTCCTCTGGTCATTGTCCACGGCATTCACGTTTGTGTTGTATCGCAGTAAAAGTTCTACAACCTCAAAATGACCTTGCCAGGCAGCCACGTGTAAAGCTGTGCGTCCTTCTATATCTGTGCATTCTACATCGACACCCATCTCTAGGATGAAGGCAACCATGTCGACTTTGTTTTCGAGAGCTAGGATGTAGAGAGTGGATCTACCATCTGCGTCCTTGTAGCTGATGTTGGTTCCCATGGTGATGAGATATCGGGCCACTTCTTTGTGGCCTTCAAATGCAGCCACTCGGAATGCAGTCTTTCCATCGTGTGACCGGTGGTCAATAAGTGCCATGTGCTGGATAAGACAAGTGACCACACCCAAGTGACCTTCTTGGGCGGCCAAAATGAGGGGATGGCGGCCATCGTTGTCAGTCTCGTTGGCACGAGCACAGTGGTTAACCAGCGTATCGCAAACCTGTAAATATACAAGCAGAACAAAACATGAATATTAGCAAGTGTCAGAAAACGGAATCTATCCCATATTGGCCATGTTATGATGGCTGAATTTTATCTAACTCGGGTAGCTTTCAAATGAAATCTTCAAAATATGACAATGCATACTTTAAAACTAACAGTCCAAATACATTCATATATACATGTATAATCAAAGTTGAACTCATTCTTTTGACAGTAATAGTTCATGATTTTGGCTATAGACACTTTCCATTTATTGGCTAGGACATTGAACAATTTGAATCAATCAAGATTGATAGTATTTGGTGTTAACCTTAACCCTTTCACCCCTATGTATATTCAGTAAACTCTACCATACATTGATCTGGTTGAGTCCATTATGGTCTACAGTGGTGAAAGGGTTAAGAACCACAGATTTAACAAAGTGTGTTTATTTATATTAATATATGGTGTCTCCACACCTTCTTTCTACCATTACATCAGCTTGAAAATCAAACCCCAATCATTTGTGGAAACGACACTTTACAAATGCATTGAAAATATTTTTTTTAACGAATTCAAATTTTAAAATGTTTCAATTTATTCAAGACTATTCTAAACAAACAATTTAAACATTGATAATACCATGTTATGATGTTTCCTTTAATATGTGTATAAAGCTATGTAATCCATTATGCAAACAAATACATGTAGGTATATTTATAGATATATTAAACTGAATGGAAAGAGTACTCAATACACTTAAGCTTTCTGTGTACCTAAGGGTACAAATACCGTCGGAAACGTTAACACTGCCCAGGGCTCATCGTACTTGAGAAGTTGACTGTGAAATACCTGTACTGATTGAGGTTATTATCGAAGGTGTGACCGACAGCGAAAAGGTGCGATAATATTGATCAACATTCCGTAGAAGTTTACTCAATTATGACACTGTTTTGACTTTACCAACATTCGGAGAGCAACAGGTCATCACAATAATAGGTACTCTATCGACAATTAAATCATTCCCAGCAAACAGGATTTTAACACCGTTCTTTTTTTTAAATATATCCATCTAAATGTCAGTCCAAACATAAGGGTTGAAGTAACTGATACCCAGTATGGTACTTAACCTAAATATCCAACAAGCCACATAACCTAGCTACCCCACATGATCCTACACAACATTTTACACATTTTATCCTCTACTAGCACAGCTAATATCAAATTATTTAGAGGACACATTCCCTTAAAAGATGAAGAATAATTGAAAAATGAATGGTATATATTTTTTCAGGAAGGATATTATACAATAAAAGGAAAACCTAACAAATTCTGCACCTGACATCTATTTTTTGGTATTAACTCAATCACCCCTGAAATTTCACAATGAACTAATCCAACCTTTGAAATGGAGGAGTTCAAATGTGTCTTCAGGGGTGAATGAATTCTGTACCAGACATCTATCTGATGGTATATATGCCTAAGCTTGAGTAATATTTGGTTTACGCTGTATACACCAAGTATATAAGAATTCAAATCCTTGACCTCTAGTTGGGACAGATTTTTCAAGAGTAAGCATTAAATCTGAAGAGTTGTGACATTTCAAAGCCCTCAGTTATAAGGCGTGTCGGACAGGTTTTGTCAGTGACTTGTAACTAATCTGTTACTGGAGATGGTCCTCCTCTCTAATCCTACTCCGACCATCGACCATCATACTGAAGCACTCTTCAACATGCTGTTTGTAAATACTTCAACCTCGAGACTTACTACCCATTTACAATATACATGAAGGAAATCAACAAGATTCTTAGTCTTAAAGCCATAGGTAGGACACGCAGGCAGGAGAATTATTTTGCTTTCCCTATAAAAGTTTAATTCATCTTGATTATCCTGCCTACCCTATGTGTATACCTACCTACCTACGGCTTTAACACTTGGGTCAGTAAAGGGGGAAACAAACAATTATTTAATGTTGGCCTTACATGACAGTTTACAATTGCCCTGTCAACAAAAATCATGTCCGAAGCTGTACAGGTCAACATTATCACCTCAAAATTACTGGTCACTTGTGATAAGTATACCTTACTTCCCGACACAATCTATCCAGCGAAAACAGGCCGATACATTTAAAGGTCTACCGTGACAACTTTATCGCCCAGTCCAGGGAGTATTCCTCTGTACAGCCTCGGGCTAAATCTGACCTGGAATATCTCCGCTCTGAATCAGCTGGTCTGATTAGAGAAGCAAGTGACCTATAACCTACGACCTTCTCACATGTGACCTTCCCACCTGTCCAGGGAGTATAGGTACAGGAAGTTATCACAGACAGCCAGACTGGACATCATAAAAGATTCACAGTTACTTCAAACAGGACACTGACATATCTGTAAACCCTGGATATAGACCTCCTTCCAGTACATGTGAACTTCTTATTGGGACTTGTTTTCAAATTATCTGGTTGTTCATTAACTCATTCACCCCGGAGGGTAAAATTTTGGGATGACACCTCTTTCATTCCAGTATCTACCCTCCAAGCTTTCGGAACTTGACTACTGACTGTTCCTGTTCGTGACAAACCTTTCTGGGTGCTTGACCAATACCAAGTCTAAGATATCCCTGGTCATGTCTGACCATTCTAGGTGCTTGACCAATACCAAGTCTAAGATATCCCTGATTATGTCTGACCATACTAGGTGCTTGACCAACACCAAGTCTAAGATATCCCTGGTCATGTCTGTCACCATTCTAGGTGCTTGACCAACACCAAGTCTAAGATATTCCTGATCATGTCAGACCATTCTAGGTGCTTGACCAATACCAAGTCTAAGATATCCCTGATTATGTCTGACCATACTAGGTGCTGGACCAACACCAAGTCTAAGATATCGCTGGTCATGTCTGTCACCATTCTAGGGGCTTGACCAACACCAAGTCTAAGATATCGCTGGTCATGTCTGTCACCATTCTAGGCGCTTGACCAACACCAAGTCTAAGATATCCCTGGGCATGTCTGTCACCATTCTAGGTGCTTTACCAACACCAAGTCTAAGATATTCCTGATTATGTCTCACCATTCTAGGTGCTTGACCAACGCCAAGTCTAAGATATTCCTGATCATGTCAGACCATTCTAGGTACTTGACCAATACCAAGTCTAAGATATTCCTGATCATGTCTGTCACCACTCTAGGTGCTTGACCAATACCAAGTCTAAGATATCCCTGATTATGTCTGACCATTCTAGGTGCTTGACCAACACCAAGTCTAAGATATCCCTGGTCATGTCAGACCATTCTAGGTGCTTGACCAACACCAAGTCTAAGATATTCCTGATTATGTCTGACCATACTAGGTGCTTGACCAATACCAAGTCTAAGATATCCCTGATCATGTCTGTCACCATTCTAGGTGCTTGACCAACACCAAGTCAAGGTCAAATTGACAAGTCTTGTATGACATCAGATTATAAGTAATGTAAGTTACTTAGGTCCGTCGCACAAAGTGCCAAAACAACTATTTAACTAAACCACAATAACACCAACAAGGTCAGACCACAATTGAAATCAAGCTCACAGACAATTGTGTGTCCAAGTAGCATAAGCCTATATATATACACACCAGGTAACAGATTATACTTATCTGATATACATGTATACACACCTTGTTTTGGTAGAATTCTTTACATCAATATTTCCTATACAGTGAAACCTACGTTAGAGATTATCGCAGTATGAAGAAAGACTTCCCTGTTGAACTTTATGTCAATGGCCGATAGCAGATGCAGCTTGTTGTTGATAGTATTTCATTCAATTAAGAAAACAAACATATTTTTTCTGTACAAAAATATGAATAATAAATTTGCTTATTGTTGATAGTATTTAATTCATTAAGACAACAAACATTATTTTGTACTGTACAAATATGAATAAATGCAAGGAATTGAAAAACAAAATAAAGCTTATAATAATTCCTTTCCCCAATATCAACAGATCATAAATATCAATAACATTTGTGACTCCCACACCTAAAGAAGCTAGCGTTAGGTAAGATCGCCATAGCAGAGTCCGACACAAGAGAAAAGGCATTGACTTGACGATCTAGCTATGGGTTCAAACTCACTTCAAAGCTTCATATTCATAATAAAACTGAACTTATTTTTTGAACTACAAAGAAATTAACGGATGTGCAATTCCACTTGCCAGACACCCACGGGCCACTAGATTTTGTCAGGGCTATTGAAAGTTTGCTAACATTAGCTATAACTGTTGTAGATGAAAGAAGTTTCCCCGCTTCATTCACTAATGGACCAGTGTGTCTTACATTCACCAGTGGTACAATACAGTTCCCCTGGAAACAATAAAGTTTCCCTACAATAAAGTTTCCCTACAATAAAAGTTCCTCTACAATAAAGTTCCCCTAAAGACCGCTGATACATCAGTATAATACACACTTGTGGTAAACAGGCAATCACACTGATGAGTATTGGACTGACCCCAAGACTAATAGGACCACCTTGACCCCTACTTAGATCTGACCATCCAGGCAGTAATTGACCAATTTGTCCATTACCACAGGTGTGTATTACTGTCTCACCTCAACAGCTAACATTTTATTGCGGACACTAAAAATCAAATTACCTGGCACTAAAACCCAATCAATGTAACCACAGGACTGCCTGGGGTTCTGAGTCGGGGAAACAAGTACATTAAACTACTGTAAATACAGAATGTACCGAGGAAATGGTTACCTCTAACTCATCCCACGATTTGAATACCCCTCCTCAACTCAAACATCCATCCTGACCTACATGTACATTATAATTATGATGCTGATCTTCATGTAAAGAGATATGAATAAGTTAATTTTTTTCCAGGACCCTTCAATTTCTAGTTCAGTGGGTTTTACAGCATAATGGCCAAAGATTGTTCAATATTTTGATGCCCTAACTGCACTTTAGTTTAATTTTTATTTTCAATTTTAATTAATTATTTCCCCATCAGCTTCATACTGGACCCTACAGATGAAAGTTCTTAATTTGAGCGGAGGCAAGTCTTTCAGTAGATGCTTGAGAGTATGTGTAATTTGACTCCCCCAAAATGAGCTTTGAGTCTTGTGTTTGAAAGCAAATGCCAACTTGACATGTGTTTTGACTTTCTAAATTCAGGGGGAAAGTTATTTCGTTTCTGAAAATGCTAAATGCCAACTAAAAATCCCTGACAAGAGATAGTAGACACAATAATTTGCTGACCAGAAACTGACCAGAAATTGTAGTGGCCCAAGCTGTCAGAATTGCTGCCACTGCCAATCAGAGCCAGCATCAGGGCATGCAGTGCTGGCTGTAGGTCGGAGAAATACACCATAACAACAGATAGCTTTACAGAACATAAATAAATAAACGTTACTTTGCCAAAAAGTCTCACCAAGCACTACAAGTATACCGTAGACCATTGTTATTTCGCGGTTATTTCACATGATGTTCATTCTCGCAAAAAATCCTGAATTCAAGTACAAGCATCTACTGAAGAAAAAATTTGTACAAATTCCATTAGAAGATAAAAACACTCAAGTTCATAAACATTGATTAACTTCCTCGCGAAATTAAAGTACGGAAAGGTTACGAAATTGATTTTTTCTGAAATATGAATAATCAATATGGTTGCGGTATGTTCGTTGCTGTGACATACAGTTTTGATGTTGGTGCATACAAAACTACTCTCATCTCGCTCACTTGACCATTCTGTATAATAAGGTTATTTTTCGCTGGTAAATAGTTATAAATAAACAATTTATTTCACAGCAATTATGAAACAAGTTATTGTTGTCCTGAATGTTTATCATAGCACACAAGGTCTTACTTAATGTGTGAGGAAACGGAGAACCCAGAGATTAAAACCGTGAGGTCGGGCAGGTGACTCCATTAACCTTTTGACGTCCTATCGGGGAATTGAACCCCCACCCCTTATGTTAAAGGCGAGTACGTTATCCACTGCGCCAGCTGGCCAACCCTTTTTATAGTTGAAATCTGTTGGGATATCTTCCCGAAGATTATATTATCTCAAGTCTTCAAACTTTAACTGATAAAATCATAAAGAACAGTAAAATAAAACGTAGAGGAATTGAAATCAATGATGGAAAAAGTTAGAATCTCAAAAAGAAGAAATCTTCAGTAAGCTTAGTGACTAACTGTATCTTCATTAGCATAAGTTTCTGTGTTGTGATGAAAAGAGGGCAAATATGTAAAAGAAAAATGTCTTTCTATGCCAAAACCCTGGAGGCTCTGTTCATGCACAATAACTCAACAGAGGAGGAATGCAGTCCCTCCAGTAAATCTAGGATTTCTTTCTTAACAAAGCCAACACAAATTGTGTCTTGAATATTTTCGTTTATATTAAGATCAAATCATTGTAAAAAGATTGTAAGGGTTTGAAATGCAAATGTTCTTCACTTACAAATAAAAAGAAAACAATCTTGAAATGAGATGAAAAGGAAGCAGTTCTTTTTGAAGACTATGTCACAGGCACTGCATGAAAACTTTGAAGATTAGTAAAATATTTTAGGAAATAGTGCTGAAAACTAACCATATGACTCACAATAAGTCATAACCTATTTTACTTGCATGTGGAGAGAAACGAACATTCTATGTTATAAAAGACAATGTATATTGTATAGTCCTATTTCTGTTGCTGTACCATTTAACATAGAGAATGATGTACGTCACAACGAATTGTATCTTCATGTGCTAGCTATGACTCAAAATAACACTGCATGATGTACATCCATCGCTATAACATAATGAAAAGATTTGTCTGGAAGTAAGTTAATTATGTACAGCATTACAAAGAATGTTGAGTACACAGCACCCATTCCAGGATCTGTCTGCCCCATATATACAACAAACACTACCCGTCTATAGCTGCCATGTCAGTATATAACTTATTCCTATTACAAGAGCAATCTATCACCAGCTTCCACATAAACATCAGGCCAATTACACTTCCAGGGCTACGTGTGTATACAAATGTACAAAACAATCACACGTATTAATGTGCCACTCAACAAATTTATCCACTTCCAATTTTGTTACAAAACGTCTGAAAGAACTTTTAAATTCAAATGAAGATCAGTCAGAAAAATTAAGGCTATATGCTTCCTTAGATATTAAACTTGAATTCTTGTTGCAGTTATATCCGTTTGATTTCGTCTTAACAGCATCACCAAGTTATTCAGTGTTATTAAAGTCTTTATCAACACATGATTCCATGTGTACTTTATAACTTAATAATAAAGTTCAACTGAAAGTTCAATTAAAAATAAAAAGTTTTAATTTGGAACTCTTCTAAAAAGGAGGTATAAATGTCATGGTAGCATATACGTCCTTAACTCATTCACCCCTGAAGAGACATATGAACCTCTCCAATTCAAAGTTTGGAAAAGTTCATTATGAAATTTCAGGGGTGAAAGAGTTAAGGATACATATATGTATAAAAAAATATTATGCAGTTATTGGGTATATATAAATATATATAACAGTCAGCATGCAGTCATCAACATTGTCGAGAAGGAATCTGTGTTATCTTATGTTGGCAGCAATATCAGACAATCCTATAAATATGTAGCATTGTAGAGCAGTACAACATCTCAGCCACGGTAGCTAGAGCATATTAGTTTCTTACTTCAGTACAACAGAACACCAAGCTCTCATCAACTCCATAAATATTCACGAACATCTCAAGGACGTTTACTGTACAATTCAATTTAGCGTAACGTAACTGAGCCATCACAAGTATACAAGAGGGACAAGAATGATTTACACTCAAGCCTGTTCTTAATCCAGCCACCACTTACCTGGTGGTTCCAACATTCAAGGAGTGTTTTAAATGTTTTATTTTTTATACAAAACTGTCGCAGTGATGCAGATGTCTTGTATCCAAGACTTTTTTTGGAAACAAGTCTCCATGGTACGGATGTTAAGACAAAGGTCTCATTCTATTTAACGTGACAGACAGGCAGAAAATCTGTTTAACTTGCCTTATAGATAATTTACCATTCAGTACCTTCAATCTGCAGTTTGGTATTACAATGTACTTTATGAATAATTAATGCAATCTGATATTTATAGCTTATTAACAGTAGGTGCAACCATGACTTGATGATGCAGTCAAACTTCAATAACTTGACCTATAGATAAACATATTTTCCATAATTGATGAAACACAATCCATTGATAATTTCGAGTCTGAAAATGTCAGCATATTTATATTTCTCAACCAACAGTGATTATCAATATAAACAGGTGTCGTCCAGCGTTGCCAATTGACAAATTAAGTACATGTAAACATAACGAACTCCACTATCTTTCCTATTAGGATGTGGGTCAGAGTCTCCAGTAGAAGGGTTACTTGGCTTGGCACTTACTTCGAGGGCGTTATGTTACAGGGTGGTTTTATGACTATACAATCTCTTCCTCTAATAAGCAATATTGTTTTATAGCACAACGCACTCTCCTATACCAAGTGATTCAATTATCACTTAACTATGTATACCCAGTAGCATTTGCTTTTGTACATGCAGTTGTAAAAGCCCTGAAAACATTATACCAATACCACCACACTTCCCATTACATGCAGATTTCCCCCCCCCCCCCATGTCCTTGACCACCCCATAGTGTGGTCAGTTGTGTTGGTCTTTACCCTTTTGTTTACTCTGTCCATAAATTGTGTTTCCTTTGTCAATACTTTACATCCTGCTTTTGACCTGAACGTGCCGATTAGGATATATTTACATTATATGATATCCAGTCTGTATGATTCCAGCCTCTAGTTATCATTTGACTGGTATCAGACCTGTACATGGTGATAAACCATTCAACTCGTGTAAATACTGGGCGGAGATTAGCGCTCCTGTTTACAGAGACAATAATCGACTGACAACAGAGATAACAGGGGCATGGGAAAATCATTCAGGCTACAGGTTTCAAATCCAATCTCATTATTCATTTATTTATTTCGGTAAGCAGTTCAGAATATTACGTAATTTTTTAACAGATTAGTTAAAAGATACAAGTGTATAAAGTTGCATTTAAGAATCTCAAGTGAATTGTGGCCCTGGAAACAAGCACTCGAATGATTCAGATCTCACTGTCCTCCGTATAATAGTGAGTTATGCAAAGCTCTGATCTAGGTCACAGTTAACAATATAGACTAGACTTCCACAGTCCTCCTTTTACACTTGACCTTCAAATAACATTCATATGCAAAAATGACACTTGACCTTCAAAAACTACATGAATACCAAGGTCAAACTGTCACATAAACTTTGCAGGATTCACCCACACTTGCTATAAGCACTACCCAAATGATATCCTCTGTGATAGATTATTTCACAGCAAGTGTGTTGATATAAGCAATGGTAAACATTTACCCCCACCTTCCTCCCCTCTTACCCCCCACCCCCAAACTAATTTTTCTTGAAGAATCCACTTTTCAGCAAGTCACAAACTTCACATCAGACAATTACCGTGCAATCTCTTTTCTCCTTTCTGGCAGTTCCTCATTTAGTTACAGATTTCAATGATACCTCCAATATATTTACATTAAACACGGAAATATCAGTCAAGGGGAGTGTTTCCACAGAACAAGTAGGGACTCCAGTATTTAGCGATCTGCAAATGCCTCAACCCTTTCACCCCTATGTAACTTTTGTAGACTCTACCATGCATTGATGTGGATGAGTCCATTGAAGCCTACAGTGGTAAAAGGGTTGAAAAAAACATTCATTTATGCCAACATTTTGGTTTTGAAGCACTCAAGAGAGGTACATCAGGTGGCCTTGGGCTGATGGTTACGGAATCAAACGACCCTTACAAAGCAATAAAGGCGATAAGAAACAGAATGAGGTGATAGCTGGTTTTTATCTTTAAAGAACGACAGGGAAGAATTAACACGCTTTCTCTGTAAGTAAAGTCAAAGCATCTATAACACTCATCCGTAAAAATAGTCATAGCGATAGGGGAAAGACGTGGGCTGGAATCGGCCCATTATCTCTTCAGCTCCAAGGTCCTAATTAATACTGCTCTTTGCTCTGCTCTTCGTAATATTACGTTAAATTGTCTTCCATTTAAATACTGTGGTACTTTCTAAAAAAATAAGTGCTACATGAAACCTGGTCTAATCATCATATAATTGATTTGAACATTTAATGTTTGTCAAGACGGTCCTAAATTATCTTCTTTTGTAAAAAAAAAATGCCAGATGTTGGCGTTTTATTACTCACGGCCAATATGCCGAAGAAAAATCATTATATTTAAATGGCAACACAATGCAAATCTTGCTCTACCCAAATAACAAATTATCACCTCCGACTCCAATACCACGACCTCTGACCCCAACACAAACAGCCGGAGGGTCACATGACTGTCAGTCTATCGGATGATTACAATGATCAGGAAAGGGTTATTGTTGAAAAATAAAATGTGCTCTGCTAATGTAAATAAAACCTTGATAGCTATTGTAGACCAATTCAATGGGCCCTGCTCTAGATTAGCGGACAATTGTATCAAATCGTTTGTTGATAACATGTAATATGTTAAGATCAATCTGTAATATACAGCACGTTATACAACAGTACGTTTTTAACATTAGAATTGATTTATGAATAAAACGTTTCCAAATCCTCAAATTTCATTTCGTAAGAATCTCGATATTGAATAAACGAATTCTTGAATATTTATAGCAATATGTATGTGAAGTATTTATAGGTAACATGAATTGTTCCCTTTAGTGTTAATTTGTTCCTATTGTAGCAGGTGAGAACGATACTCTAAACCCTTGACCTACATTTTGTTCATTCTTACACAAAACAAACAACAACAATGACATTTTCACATCAGTGATAATTTCAAAACTAGGTCCAATAATTTTGAAACGGTATCTTTAATAGAATGGCAGTCAGCCAGGCTATTTCAGCCTTCAAATCATTTAACCCTTTAACCCCTATTTAACTTTAGTAGACTCTTTCATGCATTGATATGGATGAGTCCATTACGGTCTACAGTGGTGAAAGGATTAACCCTTGGCCCGGAAACCTAAATATCGGTAGAGACTGTCAAACTCGCCCCTTGCTGTGGTTAGACCTCTTGGAGACTGCCCTAAATCTAAATACAGGTCGGAGTATTATAAATATCCATATCTGCATACTTGTCACAAAACATTTATGCATGATCAGCAGTTTAGTTAGCAAAGTAGGTCACATCATATACATTGTACTTTTCCCAACCTTTTTGTCATTGTATATGTGCATGAATAAACATTCTGACCCAAATTTTAAAGAAATTTCATTATGATATAAATTTTATAAGTAGAACAGATATAAAATATTACCCTACTTACCAGGATATACCGTACCAATAATTTGAAAATCCAACCAAATCAAAATATGATGAAAATATTTCGTACAGCCAAACCTGCCGAAGCAAAAAACAGGGAAACCAATATTTTCGCCTGGGATACTAGACCGGATTTTGCGTGGCGTGCTATCCAACAGCTATTAAGTAGGAATGCAAAATGTGAACCAAATAGAAGAAAAGGTTTTTATACAGGTTTCTAGATCATACAATAATTATTTGGTTTACGCCGATACCACAAGGAACCATCAGATTATTTTTGTATTTACTTAAATAGAGTCGTTATCATGTGGTTTATATTTAGTCCTGAATTTGTTTACCTTGATGACGCTGGTTCTAGCACCAATTTTTTTTAAATAATTTCTGAACACCAAATTCTTTCCACACAAAAAAAACAACAACTAAAAACCTAATGGGAACATTATGAGCAAGTAAAGCCATTATAAAAGCTGAAAAGCATGGAGAAATTTACAAAAATTGATTTATACGGGGCAAGGAAACATGTGTTAGATATTATGATTGTTTAAATGCTGTGTTATGGTCCTGATACCGGGAACAATTTTATAACATGATACAAAAGTTTTATAAAAATGCTTCGGACCGACGCTGTTTCTGTACCAATTGTATACCAGACCACAGTAGGAACAATCTAGTGGTTAAGTGAGAGAGAAAATAACTCCCTAATTTGTAAGGATGTCGAGACGCAGCGCTCCAGGTATGTTGCAAAGGAACGTTTTGCGCTTATGATCATCCAAGAGAACCTGTCTTCAAATACACATTACTTTTTGAAAATATATATGGCCAGGCCAAATAATTTATGTTTTTGATCAAAATATCTGACAAACTATAGCATACACTGGTCAGGTAAAACATATCATTTTGAGAATCATTTTTTTCAATGTCGTTCACTCATTCACCCCTGAAATTTAATAATGAACTATTCCAACCTTTGAATTGGAAGAGTTCAGAAGTGTCTACAGGGGTGAATGAGTTAATGAAGAAAACCTAAGCATTTTACCAGATGTGATTGCATAACAATTCAACATTCATACAAAAAAACATTAACAAGAAACAGATTTTTTTTTCTAGTTGGCCTAATTCCTAGCAGAAAGGTACATAAGTTACGATGGCATCTACCAAACATAACAAGAACGTCTAATAACAGTGATGTACACCAGAAATAATCCAGACCTGCCTCTAACATGATGACATCACGTTACTGACAGTTCCTGTGAGTTTTACTCTCCGACATGATTCTTTCATTTCCTCCGTCGTACTTGTTATGAGTTTAACCAATAGCATACAGGTGAGCTATTACTTGATGAAGGAAGACTGAAAACAATCTAGAATTCAAAGACGTAGATTATTCCTAATGGTTTCCAGCACTTCCTACGAATCTCAAGATATGCAATAATGACTTACAAGATTTTTACGATCTTCGTATCACATCTAGAACCAGACTCTTGTACCAATTTGTTTCTTCCTGAACTAGAGTTACATGACTTAAATCAAAGAATACATTATACATGTGATTTATGTTAGCGCTATCTCCCTTAAGGATATATGCTACCTAACACATGATACATGTGATTGTGAGTTTTCTCCCTTAAAGGTATATGCTACCTAACATATAATACATGTTATTGTATTCGAGTTCTCTCCCTTTAAAATATGCTTATACCTGTGATGTTTTAGAGTCATCTCCCTTAGAGGCATGTGCTACCTTAAACTAATACATGTGATTGTGTTATAAGCTCTCCCCCTTTAAGATATGCTAATACCTGTGATTTGTGTTCGAGTCATCTGTCTTATGTTCTACTGTAAAAATACTTATTTTAGTGGTAACCATAGTTCAGTACGTAATTCAGTAGACAACTTTGTTTTAATTTTTCCCCAAAATAGTGAGACTTGACAAGTCTTGTCAATATATCAAAAATTTCAAAAAAAGTCAATTTAAAATGATTGATCTCAAAATTTCCTGATAGAAAAAAAGGAGAAATGACTTTTAAATAAGAAAATTCCAAACAACTAGATTTTGATCTGTACATTTACTTCGTACATATATGCTCCCCAAAATTCTTGTGTGTAAATTTAGGTCAATATCCAGCCACTGTGACGACTAGGTCAAGAATCTAGTGTGACAAATTCCTATAAATTAGTTTTACCTTCTATAATTTCATGCCTCATTGTTAACCACTTATTACCAGATTGAAACCTAAGGAGAAATGATAGAAACCCTCACTTAAAATGTACCTGGTGTACAGAGTCTATAAAGACTTTATAAGCCTTTACAACTTCTCAATAAGCACTTCTGATACCTGGATAAATGACCATCCACCACCTGAATCGGGCCTGATCTGGGTATATGATACACTTAAACACACTATCAGTGTGACCTACGATGCAAAGAGTCATCATGACCTCGGGATTGCCTCCCAGAATCCATTATTCTGTGATTCACTGTATGTATCTCATTATGTCTATGTTAAGGAGATGATACACTGAAGTCAAGATGAGAAAGTCCCACAACGACAATCAGATCAGGTGGCTGTTCATTGACCGCATTCAATCGCCTTGGTAACTCAAGTGATGAATGGATTGACATTGAATTACTATAAGTATTGAATTTAAACTAAATTTAGATGCTAATTGAGTGTATCCGATGACACTTGACTGTCCCAAGATAGGTGACATTTTAACGTCTCTATACAGAGGTAATATGGAAAAGTGGAGCTTGGTTACACAAAAAGACCCCACTATGCATACAATTCCCTTTAAAGATCCATGAAATATAAGTTAGGAAACGTGATCCTCCGAGACCCATTTCTTTTTTAAATTTCGCGTTTCATGTTTCTGTTCCTACAGCAAATTCATGTCTGAAATGTAAATTCCTAATGTGTTGATGCATGATCATCAAAAATGTATGCCTGGTATATCCACCGACGAGGAGAGATTTATTTCCGTTTATTGATCGATCAGGACCACACTGGATACCAGTGCTAAAGTACAAGAGTACACAGACATGTAACCTATAGGAAATCATGGGACGAGATCTAAACAGCTGGTACAGATTTCAGTAGCTTTCTTATCTATTTCCTGTGGCACAACCAGAAATGTACAAATATGGCAGTACTCCAGAAATAGATGTATATTTCCCTCACATCAATCATAATCTCCAATCTTTTTCCTTTCTCAATATTCCATCATGTGCTCCGATAGAAAAGCTGCTTATACTAAGTATAAATATTCTTTCTGACCTAAATACATTTGACCTTTCTAGGTCATTTTGCAGACATATCTTGTCACAAGTAAACTGTCAATATTGATAATATCCAAATCAAACTAGGTCATGAGATAAAACAAAAAAAAATATAATATTTATTCAAATGTAAAGCAGTGATTTAGACCTCTTAATTTTGATTAAATGATATGTCTGATCAACTGAAATAGCATTTCAACAGCAATTGCCTTTTTATAACAATTTCCTGTTATCTGTCTGTGAACAAATAAATTAATTCTCGTCATTGCAGGTGACATATTCAAGCCGTGTTTTGGACTGTATACAAATAAATCGAAGTGTAGGCTAAAAATGTTTGTTACTGATTAATTAAGTAATTGTGTCATTAATATGTCAATGTCATTTAGTTTGGACAAAACACAAGTTTCCAAACCTATTTGATAATGTCAAAATAATTGTACCTTTATTCCCTAAATACATTCAATTATCACATTTAGCAACTTATATTTCAGGTTTTTTCGTCATTTTCACTGTCCACTAGGACACCTTGGTTGTGGACCTGGTCAGTTATAGACTAACATCACTTATAGGAGGTGATACCTGGTCACAGAGGGAGCAGTATCTCACCCCTCGGGAGATTGTTATACAAAGACAGTGTAACATTCCTGTCCGTTATATTCCGGTGGGCCTACAGGACTGATAAATGTTGTCAGATGTTGTTCCTGACTGCTCAGTAAAAAACACTTAAAAGCCTCCAGCTGTGCTTTCTGTCTCTGGGTGTCACCCTCAGCAATAAACGCATTTTCTCCTGTTTTTTTTTTTTTTATTTCTTTCATAGTTATAAAAACAGAAAAATGTTTGGCCAACCTTTTATTCTTATGTATTTCATAGTTATAACAAGAAATCAGAACAGAAAACATAAATGACACATGGGAGCTCTGATAACTCTTGAAACAAAACCCCGAAGGGAGATAACTCTAACATAAGATGGGGATATAACATCAACACAAATCACAGGCATTATGTTAAAGCTATCATTAACTTTCAGAGAGGTGATACATTTAAAAAATTCTCAAAAATGCCTGAATTCAAAAGATTATATACACAAACGTTACTTGTTAAAAACAGGAATCTAACAGTATTGAAAAGGTATAAAAATACGGAAACAAACACATTTCTGATTTGATTTGGCCTAATCAGCCCCAACAGCGGCTTGACTTGGTAAAAGACATTCGCTAATAACAAACCATATAGCCGGCATACTGGCACTGATTATACCACAACACTTGTAGACATGCTGTTCCCAGGTCCTTACACCTATATAACCCACACCTGCTTCAGTAGTTAGTGTTGTATAGCAATCTAGCATATAAAAACAATTAGAAGGCCCACTGTGAACGAGCCTTAAATCATCCGACCGACATCTAATGATACTTTTTTAGCAATATACACTATTTAAAGAGAACTTCTCCAGAACTCCTTCAAAGTGATATTGGATGAAAATGCAATCATCAATGTGCGAGAAGTGCTTTAGTGTAATGTAGAGTGTCTGTTTGTGTACACCAAAGCATCTTCACTGCAATTCAGTATTTCAAAATTGAAACCTCAGAACGTATCGACGTCAACACTCTTCAAAATCAAATCAGTACTTCAAGATTGCAACATCAGAATTGATTGTCTTTAAAATCAATTCAGTACATGTACTTCAAAATTGCAATCTCGGAATCTATCGCCTTCAGAATCAATTCAGTACTTGAAGATCGTGGCTTTTTATTATCAACTAAGTACTATACAGCATCAGGTTTTGTTGATCAGAACTTTGTTACCTCAAATCGACAGAGTGGTTGATATGTAGGGTATTGTACGGTACTGGTACTGTACTTAGATCACGGGGGACCATGACAATGAAGGATAGCAGAAGCATGTCCACAGCACGCTAAAGTCAGCAGATGAAAGAGGAGCTGCTGAGATAACTCATCACTCCTCTTCCCCAGCCACAGACATGCTTATATTTATCATTGTTCCATTTAGCAGCTCTGCAGACGAAGATAAACTTGCTCAGCACTCGCAGTGTCCTTTTCCCCCTATCCTCTACCTGGTACAGATTCATCAAATACAGGCTGTGCCGTCTTTGGTTATTTTTGTAGAATGTAATTGATGCCTTTCAACACAACAAGTATATTTTTCTTTTGAGAAATCACACCTACGTGATGATTTGTTAACAGTTTATATTTAGACAACACGGATGATTCTGAAATCATATTGGTGGTCTACCGTACTTCGAGTGATTTTCTAAAACATTTCATTCTCCAATATTATATATTCATACAGAGAACATCATCACCACGTTCAATGGATGATATAAATCACCAAAGAGTGTGCTTCACAAAGACCCACGCTTGATCAATTTCAAGGAAAACAAAACCAATGTTATGTATTTTGAATATTTTTCTTAATCGATCAAGCTAACAAAGCTTTGAATGGCAAGACCCACACAACTACCTATGGACAACATTTACAAAGTATGGTCGTCTTAATAACTACAAGTTAACTCAACTCTTCCAGTAGAATTGACTCATGATGACAACTCTTGTCACTTAACATACATCCCCCATAATCCCACTTAAACCGGTCCACATCAATGGATTACAGAATCTATTATGGATATGTAGGGATGACGGATTGCATTGTAAGCCTTGACTAATCTGTCCCAAGTTTCACAAGCTTGACTACAAACGAAAATAAAAATTAAATCTGTGATATTTTCATAATAATTAAAACTGAAAATAAATATTTACATATGCCAGGATTCAAAGGGAGTTTTGTAACACTATGCACAGAAATACTCATGTTTAAACGCAGGTTTTACCAACAATAAAATTGAATTTGAAAATGTGCCTGGTCGTATCACGAAGCTGATCAGTAGTTCAATTAGATCCATTCTGTATTATTGAGTCTTGGCTATCACAGCCTGGATGATACACACGATTATTGATATCTGGCCTGGTCATTTTATAAGGAAACCTTTAATATGTCATTCATCAAAAAGTCTACTTCCCATGAATAATTCAGGGACTGGTTACTGCAAACAATGGCTGCGGATATACATCTCGGAAAACTGCATAATGGCAGTCCATCGGAAGACTCCATGGTCGTTTGACTCCCGTGAAAAGATAAATGAGCCACGTGCTGAGAACAAAACAATATGGCTTCGAATGCATGGCAGGCCGATTCCAGTAGCTAGTATTACACATTATTTTCTCCGGGCAGGGACGATGAAAATGTCAATACCACATGATTCATTCCCTGACCTAATAATTTACCGAGCACACAGTGAAATTTCTCGGTGGATAAAAATAGGATCAATTTTAGAAATATTTTGGAGACTAAAGGTCAAACTCTTATCTACAAGGCCAACCCATTATTGCAGTTATATGAGATAATACACCATTTGTATTTTAAAACGTTTTACGATAGAAACAGCAGATGACACAATGGAGATGGCCCATAATTAGAATATCTCTCAATTACTGCAAACCCAAACCCCAGCTGAAATATCAGGGCAATTTCACAACAGTAATGACCTTTTCCAATTTTGCATTTAGTTACAACATCTTAAATTTTGTCCCTAAATCAATAAAAAGCAAATTTGACTTGAATATTCAATTAGCTTTAATGAATTCACCAAACACTTAGTAATTTTCTGTGAAATATCTGTCTTTGTGGTTTGGACAGGGTCTGTCATCTGTTGTATAGATCTTTGTCTCACAGACTACCATTGTGAGGAGACACACATCATAGACCGGCTTTCTCTTGGCTTGGAGAGCAATGTGTTATGTGACGGATAATTGCACTAATACCCTCCAACAAGACAGCTGACCCCACCCTCTAGTCGCAGTTGTGTGCCCCCCCCCCCCCCCTCCCCCTTGTTGCTATTGTTGCTGAGTTACATGCCCTAGGGACAATGTTGACAGTGAATTCTGCTTCAGATGCTGGCTAAGATAAGCTTCGTCTGGAACCTTAACAGTGTGGGAACCATTTAACACAGACTACTATGGGAAAACGTTACATCTTCTGTGCAATGTTACAAAAAAATTGTTTTCGTGCAATGTTAACATTAATAATACAATGCTTCAGTGCTTTATTGAAAACTGATGGAAACAAGTTCAACCACTTTTGTGGAAAATCAAGATACTACTTCATCCTTTTGCAAAATCTGCACGACATCATAAATAATTGTTTCTCAAACACAACAATTCATTTTTTATTCCCTGAAATACGATAGACTTTGTATTTTCGTATTAACGTCTGAAATGCAAAATGTAATACTTTTCCTGCTATTTTGTGTTTAACAACAACGATTTTAGTTTGTCTCCAACTTTCGTCACCAGTCTGTTAATATAATTACACAAACAGCCTCTCCCTCTTACATTCAAAATTTCCGCCACAACTGTTCATATCTTGTTAATTGAAAAACATTAATATGACAAGTACATTGCCAGACATACATATTTGTCTAAAACCAGCAACTGTTGATAATTATATAAATTACACATATAATGACCCTATTTCCATAATAATTAAATGCTACTACAACTACTCCATTGAGTCTCATGACAAACCTCATTTGACGGAGGCGGATATGAAGCGATTTCCATCGTATCAAAGTACACGAGGAACACCAAACACGTTTTGAATACATAAAGGAGATCCCGTTTACATCAGAAAATATCTGTCCCCAATTACCGGTCATCACAACTTCAAAAACTCTTTTGTCAACTACCATATAACTTTGTGAAATTATTTCAAATCAGGAAATTCACTCCAAATGTTCATCTTCTAGACCACTTGACTTGAAGCACACGTTTCCACAACATGGATTGGGGAAACATTTCTTGATGTCGTTAAATCATGCAGTTCTATGAACGAATTTCAAGTGGGAACGAAAAGTTGGAGAATTCAACACATGTATATTATTACATCCGATAAAATTTTACTTCACTTCCCTGAGAACATCTTCTGTTCAACAAAATAAATCCATTTCTTTTTATATTGAATTCATGATGACTTATGACAGATGATAGAAATTCAACAGGAATAGAAAAATATAATAGCTAGAACAGGATTCGAACTTGGATCCTCTGAACTCTAGAAGGACGTTCTAGATGTAGCCAACTGAACTGAAGTGACAATTCACTCAGTTAATAACTCATTCACCCCTGAAATTTCATAATGGACTAGTCCAACCTTGGAATTGGAAGAGTTCAAATGTGTTTGCAGGGGTGAATGAGTTAAAGTCTACTTCTACTTCATGTATAAACGGTAAATATTTATAAACACACCATCATTGGAAATAAAGGACTGCAAGAAATGTTGTTTTTTTTTAAATGTTCCTGACACGGTTCAACGAGCATTAGGTTGTAACATACATGTATGCATCTCGATACCAACAACCAAATCGGGGAAATTTTAAACTCCAGTTTCCAATGAAATCCAGCAATACATAACAATACAAAGATATTACGATAGATACGAAGCAATATAATGTCATTAATATGGCATGTAGAGGAGGGTACTGGCTGGTAGACTCGCACATATACGAGACATTCCTTGGCAAAGTGGCAAATCGTTACAAACTGAGTTGTAACTGACTAAGTAATTGGGACAAGATCAAACAACAGGAACAGTACAAGTGGCGGAGATTGGTGATATATTTGTATAACAAGGGTCCCTCTTGTATGATTCATACTACAGTTTGAGTCAGAAAATATGCAGCAATTCAGTTTTTCTTACAATATCATCAGGATGTATTGTCCTTCATTGTATTTCCACGCACACCAAACCATACTCTAATGTATGGAACACGCATACCTAAGCATACTCTAATGTATGGAAGGGGAAAGACACAAAAACAGTTCAACCAATCCTTGGAAATATCACTCCAATATATGTAAAATTACCGGTAATGTAAATATTTAAGATTATTGGGCCCCGAGACATCAATCCCCACACATATTTTTGTGCCCAGAAGATTGTTTTACCTGTTGTGTTTTGGAGATAAATGAATCTACACTAATTGTCAAATAAGTCCACATACCTGTGTGTACCTGTGTTTTATAGGTACGTTAATAAGCACATGATTAATTAAGTGCGACACCATTAACAAGTTTTGCCTGGTACTCAGGTAATTGTCATGGAGGTGTATCGGCCACAGCCCACCTGTGTGACCTTTGAACCCAGCAGGTGCGACCTATAGACATTAAGGCTAATAACGATACAAAGTTGATGAGTTTCAGCAATCAATAAGTTCTCAGGAATCGGGCGACATTACTATGTCGCATGTCAAGGCGTTATTACTCACAGTTAAAGATCGTGACTCGTTTAAATCTCAAACATTTCGTGTTCCTTAACCAATTGTCTTTCCTGAGCTTATAGCCAATTCCAAAAACATTTTTTTGCAAAATTTAAAACCAACAACGTTATTATACAATGAAGTTTAAATTCAATTTAAAACTTAAAATTGTTCATTTTATAAGGTTCTCTAAACACCTAGATCCTTTTTCATTAATGTGTCAATTCCAGAAATAGTTCACAGCATATGATACCGGTAACGTTACTTAACAATGAAGCATAAATTGAATTTCAAATCTCAATATAGCTTTCCAGACTTCAAATACCAAAATAACATAGCTTCGTCTTTCTTATGTCATTCCGTAGGCTATATACAGAGTAACACAGTGAACACTCAGACTATATAACGTTAGTGAAACTATTAAAGGAATACCGGAAACAGTTCAGGCCTGTAAAATATTTATATCAACAACACCCTATCAGATATTGATTATAACATTTTAACAGTACATATTACGGTATTGATCTGCAACAACGTTTATCAGCATCCTCATACAATATTCATCGCCCGTGTTGCAAGGCTGCATGATTGCTGCAAAGTTGAAACCCTTACATCACAAGTACACTACACACAGATTACCTCAATAAACTAATTCAAACCTCGTTCTTTCTTAACCTATTCACCCCTAAGGTCACTTTTGAACCTTACCATATCAAAGACTGGGCAAGTCCAGTTTTAAAGTGTAGGGGTGAACGAGTTCACCTGGAATGTTAACGATGTGTTAGACGACCTGAGTATTGATTTAGGATTTCTTTATGTTACATTCCGATAAACAGCTGCTTACAACAATAGCTAACCTGATGTAATATAGGATATAAACTGTTTTATTTGTGTGGAACAGACCTTGAAGTATGGGGGTAGTACATGCATAACTTGACATTGGTGCTTCGGCTGCTGTAGGGGATAAGAGGACAAACAAACCAGCCCAAACCGTAACATCAAATGCATTGTCCTGTAATAAGCCCACCCCCTTACTTTGAGCTAGAGATCATGTGTTGGTCCAATGGGCTTGTTGCAAAACAAATATGATAATCAGCTCCACAAATTCGTCCTAATTTTCCTTATTGCTTTTCCCTCAATTTAATGCCCAAAGATAGAAACAAAAGTCTTGTATGAACGACGAAATTGATATCATGTCCTTAAAAGGTCATTTAATTTCTCACCTATGCCACACATTCACCAATACGGATATAACAGTCCTTCATAATACCGTAGTCTATTTAACCATATGCTTAGAAGCTGTTTAGTCAGGCAAACTTAAACAAATTGTTCACCTCAAAACTCATTAATTTTATTTTATAACACTTGGAGCAAATTTAAAGTGTTTGAGACAAAGAGAGGGCAAACATTGTTTGTATAAAAACAAACTGGCCACCACCTCGAAACTCATTAATTTTAACACATGGAACAAACTGCCATTGTTCGAGACAAAGAAAACGTAAGTTTGTTTAAAACACATTACACGTCTTTAACTTTAAGTCATTATATCACACTATATCCTGTTTTGAGGTGATTAACAATTAAAATTTAAACCACACACATTTATTTCCACTATAACAGCGCAGTGTGTGGGATTTAAAACAGAGGAATCGTCTGTTTTATCAATTACGAAACTTGGTATGGATATCAAATCATCCACATCCTTTTTTATTCGTACAGGAAATCACCGATTAGGGGATAAAAGTACCCAGATTTACTCAAATGTATATCACTTGTAATTTTTTTAAACAAACAAACCTTGATTTGATGAAGACTTAATTGTGTTCCTTCCAGTATAAATCTTGTGTTCTGATTACCCTTGCATGGGACTCGGGGTGAAATATGACCCACATGGAATCAAATGAGTTTTGTTTTTGGAACAAATTATTTCATTTCATAGATTAATTTAGGGAGCCAGAATTTAACATGAGGAATATTTTAAAATACAATGCATTAGAACAACTTTTCTAGTCTAGACATGTTCGGGACTTAAACCAGCTGCATCAATCAGATTTCATCCATCTCAAAAACGGGCCCAACGACTTTTGAAATAGCCGTATTTGCCAAATGTGTACAATTATAATGGGCCCTAACGGCTCCAATCCATCATACGTTGTCTCTGTGGATAGCCATTATCATTGGCTATACAGACGATAATGATGGATGATTGCTACGGTTCATTTCTCTGGTATATATATACAGACGAACACACACAGACTCTGTCAATGTAAGAAACCAAACCTGTTGACAGATCACACGCCACACTCTCTAGATCAATGCCCCACAGATATTGGATGATGATGAAAAACGTTCAAACGAGTCTGGCAGAGGTATAAATATATCTTTGGTTTTTATCAGCTATAGTTTATGTTAATCTTTTAAATAAACTGTGATAAACATTTACAGATGATAAATGTGGATTAAATTTCCAGTTGGAATTTTTGAAAAATGGTTTTATCAGATTTGAAGGAAGGTTTTGACACCCACGACCAGCCAAGCCTATCATGTGACTGGGTGATTTGTACCAGACAGCTGCACTACCCCCATAAATAAGGTCCCCCCTTCACTTTTTGTTCACAGTGTATATACATCTTTAAATACACAGTATGCTAATTGACACGGAAGGCATAAAGAGGTACAAAGTAAATAAACTAAGAAATGTGCAAGGAACATATTTGAGTCAGTGTCCAAAATAAACCCATATATTTCACAGGTCAAAGGTCGAACAGATATCTGCAAAGACTCTTTAACACAAAGATCAAGGTGGCTACATAAATGTTTGTTTTTAATGGTGACAAACACTGAGCCTTCTTTTAATCTATCAATGGTGCCACATGTGGATTTGTTTTACATGATGAAAATTAGTTTTTTAGCATACAACAGGTATTAACGCTTTTACTATATTCCATGATATTAACGTGGCTGGAGACATCGTAGGGATCATATCTAGTTCAGTTGGTAATAATTCACCGTATATATTTTTTTGTAATTCAGTTGGCAATAATTTAATGTGTTGTAAAACAAAATTTCAAACTTGAATGGGTTATAAATGGATAATTTATAGAACTAAATTAAAACATAATACACTATGACGCATGAATGACATCTGCCTTTAATGCAACAGTGACACAAGCTGTCGATATACATGAACAGCTATATATGTATGAGGTAGATATGTAGACTATGGTTCCTGCAGTCCTTCACCAACACTGATGACAGCCTACTGTGGTTCAGTGCCCTGACAGACAGATTCAGTCGACATGTGGCTCAGTGCCCTGACAGACAGATTCAGTCGACATGTGGCTCAGTGCCCTCGCTGACGGATAATTTCGCAGTCAACATGTTCAGGGCCAACAATTCCTGTCTGATCAGTGGGAACCAGATATTGATAAGTCAGAAATAATATACATCGATACCACCAATACTGAACACTAAAACAAACTATAATTGAATTCTAATGGATTAAACCTTCCTTCATGATTAGATAACGAATGTTGCTTTCATCTCAAGCAAACTCCAATCAATGACCCGCTTCTTCCTTTATCACTGCCTGATCTTACCAATTCCTTCCTTCCCTTCCTTGCTGCCTATACTTAAATCAATTAAACCCTCCCTAATTTCATACATTTAAAGTCTACCTCTATTCAATTGACCATCCCTCCCTTAATTTATCTCAAATTAACTCCAATCAATGAACCCTCCCCTTCCTCAACTCTAAACAATGAACTTTCCTGTTCTTTCATCAATACCTAACCCCAATCAATAAACCATACTGTCATCAATGAAGTATCCCTCCCTTCTTTTCAGTCTATTTCCGATCAATAACTCTCCCCTACCTAAACTCCATTTAATAACACCTCCCTACTTTAATTCCGATCAATAACCTCTCCCTACCTCGACTCCAGTGGATGAACTACCCCCTCCCTTCATTCTTGCTCTACACAACCAATTAACTCTCCCTATCAAGTAATGGCCCCTTCCTTCATCTTCTGGGATCCCCTCCAGATTTCCTGATATCCATTCCTTCCTTATCAGCCACAGGTCTGGGCCAATCAACTCCATTCCCTTGCTATCCATGCTGACAAGGGACTGTGATTGGATCCGTGGAAGTCAGAATCCTGTATCTCACCTTTCATTTAGTCTAACGTTGACAGGCTGACCTCAGTAGGAGGATAGCCTTATCTAACTAAATCACTAATTAACTAGTTTACTGATAGCAGAATGTAAATATTCCCCCGTAATGTTGTGGAATGTGGGCCGATAGCATGTAAGATTACCCTATACTCTCACTAAATCTTGAGTTTGTCTAATCAGAGTGGAGTTGGGGTTACTTATATCATTGGTATGCCTTACGAGTTCGGTCAGTGATTGTGTCCGGTGACCAGGTATTGTGTAGGTAATCTGGGGGAGGCCCCTGACCACTGTGTAGTGATAGGAAACAAAGCCCCACAAACTTACTTATCATGACCAGGGAGGGAGCGTTGACTTTTGTAGCTTGACCACAGACTTGACAAGTTAATTAAATAGCCACTGTATCTTAAATATTTCACTAGAACATGGTTTATCTATTCTACATACTTTCATTCATAGCAGAGTTATATCTGTTCTCGTAATTCTTATTTCAGTTCTTGGATCTTAAAAATCATCATTCACTCATTCACCCCTGAAATTTCATAATGAACTATACCAACTTTTGAATTGGAAGAGTTCAAATGGGTCTTCAGGGGTGAATTAGTTAGGCACTCAATGACACAATAAACAGAGGCAGTGAATTTCAAGGTTGACAAAATGCATCTCCGAGCAGCGTGTACCATATTGTTCCAAGTCTTATATTTGGTGTTCAGAATTACCCCCTTAGACAAAAGTCAGATGGGTTTTTTCAATGAAAATAAAAGTAACCTAATGAAAGATACATTTTCTCTCTGTAAGCCGTTTATTTTCCTGTTGAATTTATTGCTCTGATAGTTGGAAGATATACCTGGTAAATGTTTGTACATCTTATTTGTTCACAATAAAATGAAATTAAGGGAGGAGGGTTTATTCAAATGGAGAAAGATTAAAGTAGGAATGGAGGTGGACAGGTACAAAAGCTGAGGGTGAACTATGATATAGGGGAATGGAATACGCATGTACTATAATGAAGGAAAAATAAACATAGGCCATAATTACTGTGTGAAAGACATTCTCATGGGAAAACGACTTATCAACACATATCTTACCATAACATTAAGTCTAACCAAACTCCCACTGACAGAGCATGAACTACACCGGCTACAGAAAGATGATATCAGTAGCCATGCCTGATGTCTACTGCATACTTTGACAGGCCTGGCTGGTAACCTGATGGTACTGTGTGCGATTGAGGACCTGATTCATCTGTAGAGGATGGTATCCTCTTCCCCCTCCTGTTACGCTGATAGCAGATCTCGAAAAGAAGATGCTATCTCCGATTTCTCTGATGACGTTTCTTTATCATTGCATCACTTAAAGCGGATGGACAATTGTTAAAAGATATGATGTTTCAGCTGAAGTTGAAATACCCTTCACAATAATGACAGTATTATACCCAAGGTGAAAAATCTAGGTCAAGGTCAGCAGGATCAAAATTTCAGAAATTTAAGATAACAGCCCGGATACATTGGTATACATTTGTATAAACCATTTGCATTTTTGCTTCTCAATTATCAACCTTCAAACTGTCGAAAACATTTTTGAAAAATGAGAAGTAGGTGAATGACCCAGATTCATCAAAACTATTATTGTACAGTTTGTCGGGCCTCACAATCTACAACTCATTCCAATTTTTAGGCAAAATATCTGGGATTTCAAATGCAGTTAGAAAACGGTCATAATCAACGAAACATCACTGACCCGTTTCTTCTTCTGGAAGGTCATTCCCGATAAAACTGACCAAACAAACCAGACCAAATATAGATCCTTTGATTCGCTGTCCAAGATCCAGATGAGTGCAAGCTTAGTCCGTCTACTACCAAGAGAAGTTAAATTTTCAAATTTATAATTTTAACAACTCATCTGTCAAGTTATAAATGTTTTCAGTTTTTTGTCTGATTTGATATATTTTTAGCTGATTGCAGCCGTGATTTTTGTGTTTATTTTCAGAATGGAATGTTTATAAAAATATGAATAAAATTTATTTTACATATTTATCATAAGCTTACAAATCTTGGTTAACTGGTTCTTTACTGTGTACCCTGTGACCAAAAATATTGCATATCAGACATGACCTTTCCCTATACAAACATTGGCCTGTACCCTCACAAATTCTTCCTTTGATGTAACTGATTGCATACTTATGCCAGGTATATATATACCAAGGATAGATCTCCCCAGCTGAAATGGCTCTGGGTCGAAAAATCATCAAAGACGCAAAACAATAGACTGCAGAATTATTGAAAAACTTCAAGGAAGATTTGTGTTCGCTAACAAATGGTTCTGAACATCGTAATACTTGGGGGTATAGGTGAACCGCAGTAGGTACTCGGTGTCTGCGACCTCAGATCACAGGTAGATAAGCTGTTTGAACCCCCGATCACAGGTAGATCAGCCGTGACTGATAGGATCCATATTTCACACCATAAAGGTGTACAGGTTATGTTTTACTCCAGGCAGTTTGTGTTACATTTGTATCAAATAATCCTTATGGTGTTATAAAGATGTTATACCTCTAGTTCAGGAGTATAATAGATAATATTAACACCAAAACGGGGACAAGTATTTTCCGCAATCATTTCCAAATCATGTAAATTTTTTCACTTAGCATGGCATTCACAATCTGACAGGTGTAATTCTTATTACTGCAACGTACACACCCATAACATTTCATAATGTTCTGTAGAAAAAAATAACAGCATTCACATTCTTCCAAGAAAAGAAATGATGCAAGCTAGATTAAATCAAAGACGAAACAAAGCCGACAGCTTAAATTTAATAACAATTACATTCCCGGAATGTATAAGGAGATATGTTAATTCTGAGATGAGGTAAAATATTACATCATGGATATATTTAGTGTCAAATTTTATCAGGAAGTTTAAGTAGTCTTATCACCTGTTAAGATGCACAGTACGCATGCACTGATATTACTGTTGTATAATTTACACTAACTGATAATGGTCACTTACATTAACAAAATACTCCTGCGCTGTAAAAAAAAATAATGTAAAGACCTAACCTTGTCTCAAGACATATAATAATGTACATCATGTAAGTACAATGTACCAGTATACCAGTAATAGGTGGGCTGGTAGTATAGACCCTTGTCTAATACCCACAGGGGTTCTTAATTGCAGTGAATCAATCTTTCCACTGTAAACGTCAATAACTTAAGGAATAAATAATGTACAGTATGAAATAATTTGATTTCCTATATACAAACACTAAACCATCCATCACAAAGAAATGTTATTCTGAGTCAGGTCAAATTACTTTAAATTCCTAGATTTTTTATCAAGATATGGGACAGTGTAAAAATATGTCACTTTTAACAAAAACATTTCACTCCGATCCTCAATGAAGAAGTATGATTGGATTTTTATCATTCCATTTTTAACCCTGAGGGGAATATTGTGGTTTTTTATATTATTGAAGGTATCTGACACAGATATGTCACGGTGTCGCCTTCTGTGACATACAACAACATATGGCTGACATCAACATCACTGTACACTGTGTGAAAAGATTCTACCCTCCGTTTATCAACACACCCCAAGCATATCAGCCAACACTTTAGTGAAGCTACTATAAATGTTTTCATAAATTCGGAGATTACTAAAAATACTAAACCATTATATAAATAAATGTACAATTTTCCTTAATTCATGTGTCTGAGTCATGGAGAAACCACGGAGCATATAGGACTAACCACAATATAAAACAGCAGATCCCCAAGTACAAATTTAATCACATTCTTCTCTCTACTCCAGTGGATGGACAAATTGATCTTTTATTGATAAACTCTCTGTAGTAAAAAGCCCTGATTTTACACTCACAAGATCACAATTTGCTCAATTCACAATTCAAATTGGACCAGAATAATCCAGTTGGAGAACTGTCTTTTTATTTATGCGTTTAATTTGATTTTTTTGCTCGGTCTTCGTGAACAATCAGAGTATCGATCATCACATTTCTTCCAATAATGGATTTTTTTTTCAACATATTAACCACAAACAAAGCAGTATTTTTTTTATCTCCCTTAGAATTTGCCTCTCCATACAAAAAGTAATCTAAAACACAAGCTGAGGGATCGTTCTCCTTATGATGACTCCTTGTAACCATGGCTACCAAGATATTACTGACAGCAAGGTGGTCAATGATGAGGCTCTTTCCGTGACAATGACAAAAAACAGCTCAGCTCCCTAGGTATTTATCAGAAGCTTAGCTCGAAAAGCCTAATCACCAAGGCCAAGGAAAAAATATATCAGTTTCCAGCTTTCCTACATACCATCCCTTCTTACTTGCCTACACTTAGACATTTATGGGTAATTGTTCTTCACAAATGATTAAATGTTTTGCCTTTCAACAGTATATCGTGCTTCCATTTCAACTATAATCTAGCCAATTTAGCCCATTTTTTCTATCTGCAGCCTGGAACCAATTTTAACACAACATAATTCTGTTTGGTCTCAAAAGTCATCAGATCACCAAATCAGAGTTCTTACAACCTTATCAATATCTCATAAAAAATCTGAAAAACGTAAGCATTATCATATATCTGCAGGCCTGCCGGTAAATGTGACACTTTGAGGACCAAAGCAAGCCAGTTATGACAAGGTTCCAACACCCACACATTGATGTACAGAGATATATATATAGAAACAAATTATGTCTATTATACATAAGCATTAGGACCACGATTTTCACACTGAAAAAAGATGAAAAAAAATCATATTAACAGGTTTTTAAGGAATTTTAGATGTTGTGACCTGCAAAGTATGTTCCCTGCACAAATTCCAAACCATCTTGATCCTGAAGTGCTAATTATAAAATTGTCCTAAAAATTGCTTCTTCATTCTGTCCTTGTCATCCTAAGGGCTTTTTCTTAAGAGAATGTCATTTCTACTTGTCAATCATATTTTGTTTTATAATTAGTGCGGGTCCATTTTATACTACTTCATTTATTTTCAGCTTGATCTTCTTATTGTTCCACTGATTTAAAATATAACACAATATTTCTCGAAGGAAGTTACCCCATTTCCATTTTTAATGTGTTCTTGGCAACCATTTGCACATCAAAGCCTTCCTTTTAACGAAGCCGTTTATTAAATTGCTGTCATGTCCTTTCTGATTTGGTACTCTTAGTGCTTTGGTGTCCAATACGACTCCTCAATCACTTAGTTCCCTAACGGTTCCTTCCATCAAACATTATTTTAATTGAAGAGTTCAAACCAGGGACCCATTTTCTGCCTGAAGGTTCTCCATGTTTAACATGTCAAAATCTTCATGTAATTTGCACTCATAACATTTTTAATAGTCATAGCAAACTACAAAAAAAAATATCAAGATATCTTAATTTCAAATTAGTCATATTTAATTTTTTGTCCACGAAAATTTGTCACAACAGCCTGTTACAGATTTAGAACCAGCTCTCTGCAGAAATCTGATAACGGGAAAAAATAATTTCTTACGTTTAAAAGAAAATTAGCGAAATTACAATAAAATAGATTAGGTGTACTTAATAATGCACACTAAATTTAGCAATCTGAAAATTTCTGAACTTATCTATACCTCAAGCTTAAGGACATCACAGCGTTTGAATTTGCCACCCATGTATTGTGTTTGTCTCTGGGATGTCTTATAACGAGTACAGGCCAGCAGGAAGGTTTTCGAAACGTTACTAGCTAGACATTCAAACAGTTTCATGGTATTTAAACATTAGAAAGTTTCACTTAAGTCCTGACCTAGAATGTAATGGTCTCGTTTATTGGCCTTAACTCATTCACCCCTGAAATTTCATAATGATCTATTCCAATTGCCTTTGAATTGCAAGAGTTCAAATGTGGCTTCAGGGGAGAATGAGTTAAGAAATGTACGCCCCTGTTATGTTATGTTTGTGTGATATACTTATATATTTAAGGCCAATTGTTGCTACATGCAAAAATAATATGCAAATAAAAATATCTCAAAAATACCGGCATTCTGCTGTACCCATACCAACAGTGGTGTATTAAAACATGATTTTAAAAGTATTGATACCACCGGCAGTATATACGAATGACATCAGCAGAACCTATCTATTTTAAAGCTAACTTAAAAGATTGTACCGAGTGTACACATAACCTACATTTAAACTAGAGTAAATATAAAGAATCAATACAAGTAATGTATTAGATATTGTATTACAGGTTTACACAGGTGTGCCTGTCTGGTATACTGACCTAGATTTCAGGTACAGGGGCCCCCTTCCCCAATGTCTAATATACATAGTGGACAAGATTTCAGGTACAGCTGTACCCCCATCTCCATTGTCTAGTAAATGTATGCATATGGGACAAGATTATGGGTACTCCTTTCCCCAATGTCTAATATACTGGACAAGATTTCAGAAACTCCCTTCCCCGTTGTCTATATATATACATGTACTAGACAAGATTTCAGACACTCCTTTAACAGTGCCTAATATATATACTGGAAAAGTTTCAGGAAGTTCCCTCTTCGAATTTCCCGTCGTCTAGTATATGGGACAATATAATGGGTACTCCCTTCCCTGTTGTCTCTATATATGTATATACTAGACAAGATTTCAGACGCTCCTTCAACAGGGCCTAATATACTGGAAAAGATTTCAAAAAGTTCCTTCTCCAAAATCTGTTCCCTGTCGTCTAGTATACTAGTATATGGGACAAGATCGTTACTCCCTTCTAGTCTACAGTGCCTAATATGACCTACGAAGAATATTCTGAATCTAATTTGCCATTCTCCACAAAGAATATAGCAATACAGTCTTAAGACCAGTAGAAGTATTAATCCATTACTTTTTTACATAAATGGTGACCTATTACAAAAATTGCTCGGAAGTCTAACCAGAAAAAGATATACGACACAGAAAAAGAAAAGTTCTTTTGAATTGATGATGATCAAATTTAAAAGTCAATTATATCCTGCCTTGACTTTTAAAGTTCAATGCACTCCTGACCATTGATTTGAACTTAAAAGACCTACTTAAGGCTGACCAGGTAAACTGGGACAGGTCTACGACATGTCAGATTGATTTCTTAGTCACAAGATGTCAGTAGTAATAGTTGGTAACATAGAGGGGGACGCAACCTTCACCTTGTAAAGCAGGACAAATTTGACATCTACATATATATATATATATCAACAAACTCCTTCTTTTGTTACGATAACTGGGTATATGTATCGCATACATTATATAAACGCTGGCCAAACAAAGCTGCCACACTTCTGCCGGGGTCTATTTCTATGTATATACCTCATTTTTCATAGTTAACCTCACCCCATTCGTTATTTCACAGACAAGGGTCATAAATATTTGGAAATAAACCTTTATTTTCCCCCTGAACATGAAGTCAAAGTCAGGAAATAAAAAAGCCCAGTACATATTTTACTGCCTTAGCAATCAATTTTTACTCAAATGCAAATTATTCTTTTAAACATATTGTTTTAATATTGGGTTTTTAAGTTAAATTGCATCAAACTAACGAAAGCTGTCTTGTCAAATATTCACGGATTATCCTAGAATATACACGGTAGTAACAGTAGCCTTATTATTAAATCGCAATGTTATTAGTAAGCGTGACACAATATGACAAGTACCCGTACTGAGAGCAGCCATAGAGCTAAACTATCGTTACATATACTGTGCTAGAGTCTAACATGACTGACTCCCATTAATAATAAATGTTTAGTGTTGTCAGCGTTTAAACCCTATCACCATTCGTTTGTTTTTGCTATATTCTTCTAGTAAAAAAACTAATAAAGATATTCATGACGTTCAGGAAAGCTTACGACTATTGTAATATGATTGGTACAAGGAAACCAAGGGAAAGGCAGCTATACTATCATGTTGTAATTAATATGTATTTATTCCAGACAAACAGAGAATTCAATTATTTTGATGAAAAATACTACGTATGTAATTTCATTCTTCACTTAAGGAATTGATATATGATATCTACCCCACCTTTGCATACCGAGATATGTTTTAGACACCTACGTACAATAGACTCACCGCGCGACATGAATATATGAATATAATGAAGTATAATGGGAAGAAGAGTTCTTGAGATGACATCCGTGACCCAAGTTTATTAGATTTCATAAATTCCACTTTGGGGCTTGTCTGTCAAAATTTCATTCATATTTTCACTTGACCTACAGCAACCCCGTCTGATTTCACTCTGCCCTATGTTTACTCCCACGTTAACTCATTCACCCCCGTAGACACATTTGAACTCTTCCGATTCCAAGGTTGGAATAGTTCATTATGAAATGTCAGGGGTGAATGAGTTAATGAATGGTAAACAAGTTTGAAGCACAGTAAATACCAGCTACTTGTTCAATGAAACCTTCCGACACTCTAGGTCCGTGCTTGGCAACCGACCAAAGATTTTCACACTCTTCAACACAAAAGTATTCTTGGGTCGGAACCATACAAATGATACATCAATACAAAACCAAGAAATATGGAAATCGCAGGAATTTCTTAACAAAAGTTAAAGCTAAAGAAATCACAATCCGAAACATATATGACCTTCATTCAACAACCCCTAAACCCTCCATGTGCATTCTGCTGGTAACCGACAAATTAAAGGCCCGGAAGCAAATATGCTTTGTATTGCATAGAAAAGCGCTGACCCTAAAACTCCATACTGCCTGAATACCAGAGGATCACTTCTGCTTCCTGTATTACTGACCCCAAACAAGTACAAGTTTTAGTGAGGAAGGAAGAAAACTTTAAATCTCGTATTAATGACGATGTATAAATTGAAAGAGGGCATAAATTCATATCTCAAAAAGCCGTAAGAGGTTAGACATTTAAATCTAGAAATCGATCATGATATATTCATAGAAGATGCATTAAATTCAAATCTTGGAAACCCATAAGGAGTTGGACATTTAAATCTCCAAAACTGATCAGGATATAAATTGAAAACGGAAGAATTACAAATCTCCGAAAGCCATAATTATTAAGTTTCTTTGGTTCCTACCCCATTGAGACTAAGATTCTAGTTCTTCACACCGTGAAGAAACTGTACCTGAACCTGTCAGGGACAAATCTAGACTTGAATCATTATATATAATTACCGTTTATGGGTAGTTTACCCTACAGTAGAAAATTTCCCTGTTCTTTGAAATTCCCCTTCTGTTTCCCTTAGTTCAACAGTTAACATGCATAAAACTTCAAATACCGGGAATTTAAAAAAAAATAAAAATAAGCTTAAAATTGTTTTTAAAATGAAATAAACTGCACACATGTATGTCGGACAAAACATTTATCTTTTACCTTCGTGACGATAGAGCCTTGTATCAAAATTTTAAATTTCCCCCAAAACTGAAAAAGGGTATTTTCCCCTAAAACCTAGATTGATCTGATCCCTGCCTGTCAAAAGTAAACTATCTGATTTTCTATGACAGACATCAGCCGGTCACATTCCTTTCTGACCTAGAGTGTGACTGATACCAACATCCCAACTGTTGGAAATGATTGCGCTGTCAGAGATCATCTATGTCAGGTAGGAAAGGCCCGACTCATAAACCACCAACAAAAATCCCAATTACCACCAGGGCAGGAACCATCACACCCACCATGCATGCATAATAGTACAAGGGTCGGCCATTAACAGCCACCAGATGGCAACCCTAAACCGACCCGTTCCAACAGTAGTTAATTCAGTATTCTGACAAGGGATTACCCCTGGGAAAAAATATTTGACCTATATTTTATTTTTTTACAACATAACAAAAATGAAAACCAGACCATGAGAAAGTCGCACATTGCTGCAATAATTGGAAACAGGTTCCGCAACAACCTCGCAACTTCCTGTCAGCAACTTGCTGCTACGTCTATCAGGAGTTTTTTTTATCACTTTCGCAATCTGACGCAATGTACATTATTGATATGGCTCTAACAACCCCAATGTTTGTCTTCACAGCGGTACAGTAAATGGGATAGTCTTGTTTTCCTTGGAGGAATGTCACAGCGCAACTATCTGCTGTCAACCGTAGTACAACTAATAAAACACTCTCTATATATGGGACACATGTGCATACCGTACAGTTTCTTTTTCAATACGACAGCTGGCACTCCAGTGCAAAAAAAAAAAGACATTTAAAACCTTTTAAATTTCATTTCAATTTTTTTTAAACTACCCCTAACTTTATTTTTTGATTAATGACATCTGAATAGTGTTATAGAGTTTAGGATCTTGATTAAGTAGCTAAAAGCTGGTGTATTCTGTAATGATTCAGTCAATTATCGGAGGAGAGCCTATTCCCCAACAGCTGTTTCTTTTCCTTCTTTTTTTACAATATACAAATTTAAAACTTGTATACGCACTGCCTGACATGTATGTCAGACGTAAACTGTGGGTATGAGTATACAAGTAGATCTTATGTAATGAATAATACCCTTGAAAAATCTTTTCTTACCTCAACGTGTCCTTCATAAGCAGCCATGTGTAGTGGGGACCAGCCGGCATTGTCCTTGTGCATCTCATCCAGACCGCGGTCAAGCAAGTGCTGGACAATTTCCACATTGCCCTGAGCCGCGGCAATACTCAGCACAATCCGTCCTTCGGAATCTATCGTATCCACGGCACAGCCCCAGAAAAGGAGCTGGTTCACAATCTTTGAGTGTCCCATGGACGCTGCAGCTAGTAATGGTGTCCGGCCTTTTTTATCAGCGTGATCACAATCTGCATCCGAATCCAACAATAGTTCACAAACGTCCTTGTGACCTTCACATGCGGCCACTAGAAGTGGGGTCATACCGTCCTTGTCCTCATGATTGACCTCTGCTCCCTGTTCTAAGAGGATGCTAACCACATCTTCGTGACCTTGACTTGCAGGGATACACAGCGCCGCGACGGACAATGCCGTACGACCGTCACAATCCTCGTGGTTGATGTCAGCATCATACTTTAACAGGTGGTTAACAATTTCTGCGTGACCCATGTAGGCTGCAGCAATTAGTGCCGTCCGCCCCTCGTTATCTGCTTTGTTGACATCAGCATTATGTTTCAGCAACTTCATAACAATTTCCTCGTGACCTCCCCATGCTGCGGCCCTCAAGGCCGTTCTCTGGTCAGCATCGGCATGGTTGACATCAGCGTTGGCACTCAGAAGTAAACTAACCACATCCGTGTTTCCACCCCAGGCAGCTGACCGAAGTGGTGTCCAGCCATCTCCATCTGCATGATCAACTTGAGCACTAGCCTTGAGAATTGCAGCCACGACCTCTGGATGGCCTTGTCTGGCAGCTAGGTTCAAGGCTGTTTGACCATTCTTATCAATCGCTTCCAATTCCACAGATTTTGACAAAATAAAGTTTACTAGTTCTAGGTTCCCTTGATGTGCTGATGTATGTAACAATGTCCGACCATTGCTGTCGATCTGATTTATAGGGATATCAAGTTCCATCGGAAGCTTAGGTTCAGCCTCGGCTTCCTCTATCATGCTCGCATGAAGACTTGCTGTTTGTGCCTCCTCCGAGTCCTCCGGAGGCTTGGCACCAGCATCCAGTAAAAGCTTGGTAACCTTCTGTTCCTTAGGCACACCTGCTGACAAGCTGTCCTCCACGTTAGCCTCTGACAGCAGCAATATCTGTACCAAGTGGTGATGCTGAAGTGGGTCCTGTAAATTAGCCTTCACCAGATGCCCGGCAAAATCCTGTACTTGCAGAGCAGTTAATTTGGGGCCATTTACCATGGAATGCATTGCCAACATGCCATGGCCGTCAGCAGCCAGGCATAGATACTTCTGTGTGCAGTGCTTCACATCCAGCAGCCACTCTGCGAAACTGTGATGGAACAGTATTTTGCACTGGTCGGGGCCTTCTGTTAGTATTTTAGATAATAACTTCAGTCTACCTAGGAATTCCTTCTCCGCGAGCGTCGTGTTTTTTGTCCTCACACACTGAAACAGTTCAGACTCACTGAGTGGCGCACGGGAGGCCAGAATCACATTCAGAATCGGCTGTATCTTGGTGAATTGCTTACGAACAAACAATCTTTGGCACAACCACAAATACAAACCATTCAATGTTCCGGGAATTTCACGAATTTCTCTCAGCATGATAAAATTCTCAGCCACACCATCCAACACTTTCTCTAAATATAGGAAACATCCATTGCTTTTAATGTGCAATTGGTTTAACATTTCCGCAGTGTCGCGACTGAGGTGCTGTCGTAACTCCTCCTCTTGGTCGAGGCGACACAGGATATACTGTTGGACATCTCGAACTACGTGTGATTTCCTCAAATCATCCAAACTAATTTTACGAAACCCTGTGAACAGTCGTGTCACCGACTTGCTCTGTTTACGAGATGAGCACACCAATAAAAGCCACTTAGGGAAATCTGTGTGATGATTGGCTAACAACTCGGCGATTGTTTTACTGCCAGTAGTCCTGTCACTAGTACAGGTTAGGTATGACTCGTCCACAGAGTCCACGAGCATGAACAGGGTCTGTTTTGGCGACTCTAATGAAGACAGGGGCTCCAACACGGCCCTCTGGAATGCCACATCGGGATTTTTTTCACATTCACTAGGGCTAATTAACTGTTGTATTTCCGCGGAACTAACAAGCTCCCTGTAACCACTGATCAGGTTTGACTCCCGTAATTGTTTTATAAGGTCACGGATAAAACAAGCCAGTGACAAACTACCGATGTCATGAGCTTGACAAAAGTGGAAGGACAGAATTCTCTTATTCAACACCTTCTGTTTGCCCTGTGAGGCTATCGGCCACACAAGTTCACAGCACAAGGCAGTTTTGCCACACCCCGGTCCGCCCATAATGAGCGCGCCACATGTTTTGGATGAGGGTCGGTTCTCAAGGCAGTGGTTGATTTTACTGAAAGCCCACTCCCGGCAGAAAAAGCGCTTGCCTTTCAGCAGACTATTAGCCATTTTTATATACCGCTATCGTACCAAATTAAACGAAATGATAATCATATCCAGATGTTGGAATCAAGATAATTTGTTCACATCCCTCCTAATTTGTGTTAAAAGTATTATCACATCAAAGTTAATCCTGATATTTATAATCAGATGTTTACACATTACACATAATCTGTCACTTTTGAATTAACGAGCAAAATAAATAATTATCTCACATCTCCGCAGGTAATTCACCAACATGTCACGAAAAAAACAGGTGTCGTTTCTTCCCCTTTTTTCAGAATAATATCCTGGTGTTTTTTGCGTCATCTGAAATATACAAGAAAAAAGGCCACATTAACTCAAATTAATTAACAATCCTGACAATACCTTTCGTCATCTGAAATTTAAAAAAAAAATCAATTAATTGTAGTTAAATATAAATCTTACCACAGGATTAAAAAAACCGCCTCACATTAATACAAAAGGTCTGTCCATCATACAGATATACCGGGTATGATTATTGCCGTAATCGCTATAAATAAGCATCTGTGTCCATATATATATTAAATGTGTATATTACACCATACTGGATTTTTCTTTGTAACCAACAAACCAGCAGTAATTTATAATCATAAACCTATCAAATTCCTCTGCCATACTAACAGACCATTACACATGGAGTAAATGAGCCATTCGTATGCAAATTATTCTAAATTTCGACGAAGTGAGACAATAGCCGTTAAAGGGTGTCGTAGCTCTGTGATTATAGATACTGTACACAAATGTGGTTTTAACATTTCAACCCCGAGATCTCCATGAAATGATAAATTATGTAATAAATTTATACATGTAATGCAGGGAGAAAACTCTATAAAATATAATTATGAATAAATAAATTTACCTAAAACACATATAAATGAATCTTTAATGCATATCAATTGCACCAAGTCTAGATGATGTATAATGAATGTTCAACTCATCAACAAAAAAATACCAGTAAAAACTGGCCGCTTATCACATTACCAGTTTAAATTAATACTTTTATTGATTTATGTGTGTGCAAATCATTTAACAAGCTTTTCAGATACCATATTTTACCTATAATAAACCCAGGGATACATTTCTTATCCATAATATGAACCTACAATTTATTAAGATATACTGATCAAGGGCTGGGTTTATACTAAACATGGGCTTAGCAATGAAACAGTAAACAACTTCTAATCACAAATGTGATAAGATGTTTATTAAAGAAATACAAATGTACACCCATAAATAAAGTATGATATAGATTGTCAGATTGTAGAGGTAAGGTATGCTAGTGTCAGATTGTAGAGGTTAGGTATGGCAGTGTGTCAGATTGTACAGGTTATTTATGGTAGTGTCAGATTGTACAAGCAAGATATGGTAGTGTGTCAGATTGTACAGGTAAGGTATGGTAGTGTGTCAGATTGTGCAGGTTGGTTATGGTAGTGTCAAATTGTACAGATAAGGTTATGTACTATGTCAGATTATAGAGGTTAGGTATGGCAGTCTGTCAGATTGTACAGGTAAGATATGGTAGTGTGTCAGATTGTACAGGTTAGGTATGGTATTGTGTCAGATTGTACAGGTAAGGTATGGTAGTGTCAGATTGTACTGGTAAGGTATGGTAGTGTGTCAGATTGTACAGGTTAGGTGTGGTAGTGTGTCAGATTGTACAGGTAAGGTATGGTAGTGTGTCAGATTGTACAGGTTATGTATGTTTATGTGTCAGATTGTACAGGTTAGATAAGGTAGTATGTCAGAGTATACAGGTTGTGTGTGATAGCATGGGGCAGTAATTGATTGCCTAAATCACATGAGGGTGTGACCAAAGTCACTCTAAGGACCATTATAATGAAATGTCAAAACCAGACAATGGTAGGACACCCCACTCAAGGGAAGCAATACATGACAGCATATATCATGACAGCATATATATATATATATATATATATATATCATTCCAGTTCTGAGAAACAATGAATAGGCTATAAATTAAGATATTAACCCTAAGTACCTATATAATGTTCCTAGTGCTGAAATCATTTGTGCCGTGATCACTGGTACAATAGCATAACTTCTATGTAAAGACACAAAGTCATCAAAATGGACGTGTCATCAAATTACTTGAACACTTGGAAGTCATATATCCTTATCGAATACATGAGAGCTTTGCTATGGGTTGACATTCCACTAAAATACTAGACATGCTCCCTAGTGCTGGCTGTTAGCCAGTGTTCCAGATACACTTTAATCAGGTATGTCCAAACCCTGACCCAGGGGGGGCACCTGAAGTCTCCTATAGACACAACAATGGTGCCCTGTTCAAACTGTCAGGATCCTGTACCAATGGAGAGGCAGGAAGTGACCCAGTAGGGTCAACGAATTGGTCAAGCTGACCAGTTTACTCCCAAAGGCAAGTGTACTTGGGTAATTAGCACCATCTTGACCACCCCCATTGACCTAATGGTCAACCTGGCCGGAGTAACAGGTTTGATACACAAAGTCACGGACATATAATTGGTTGTATTAGTATTATAATACAGCAACACATTACACAGGTACTCCGGACACTGGTAGGGTTCTCAAGACCCTATAGGATAAGCAAAGCGTAATGGAATCAAGCTAATTACCTATTAAATGAATACAGAATGCCAATAAATCTACCCCATTATAAATATTAAGTGTAATATATTGGTCTCTGTGTGTACAGTATATGTGTGAAGTCCATCAGTTGTGTATTGAATATATCTAACCTGACCGATATCGATGTGTATTGCCCGCTGTCATATCGGCCTAATTGGTCAAACGAGGCCAGAGGGTAGCTGATCAATACAATGAAATCTGAGTTGGACACGTTCAGTATAATATAAAGCACGCACGTGCATTTATTCCAATACATGCGCGTACATTCTTTTGATCCCCTGAAAATGTCTTTTAAACTTGATCTATTTATCCATGTGTCACTCCAAATTCACGAATAACGCATGTTACCAGATACGTATGAACGTCTCTGCTTTTATCAATAGAATTTGAAAGTAAGAAATGGCCGAGACGTGCTGTAGACGATCAATCATGTATGCTAAGTAACAGCTACAATACATGAACGTGACAGCAACATATACAAATTAAATTAGCACCACAACATTTACTTGTTCACTAATATATCATCAGAAACTATGGATAACTGTCACTTTTGATGAAGATAGCTGGAGCACCTGCTTTTATGTAGCTGACGTAGTGTTTACGGTCTTGCTAGACCCTTCAGACTGTTCTTGTCTGACCTGCTAACCCATGCAGCTATCGATCCTTACCTGAAACTGGCGATATTGTTCCGCGTTTCCTCCAAAATGTATTAAAAATCCATGAAAGATAAACACTAAATCCAAAATAAAGCTTAATTTGTGTACAAATCCCAAATCCGGGATGCTTGCTATTATAAAACCTCACCGCTATATATCCATTCACTGTTAGCCCGATGTTGTGTGGTTATTTTTATCGCGTGCGGACAAAGATAGCTAGGGGAGTGTCTACATTAGAATATCGCACTCTCATTGGTTGAGACGTTTCGTCTCAATCAGCTGTAACCCATTGAGTGACAAGTAACACTATTTTACTACGTGTGTTTATACGTGACTACGACAAAGAACGTTGACTTGTATAGTAAAAGTGCTTTTGTTGTAACCGTCTCATAAAACATGAATTCGTTTATACAAAATATGATGTATGGAACAGTAAACAATTCATGTAAGTTTGGACATAGCTACATTGATTTATTTATGGACACGTCTAGTTCATTTGTAAATACCTACAGTTTAATTTACACAATTATCATTGTGTACATGTGGTGTCTGCGTACTATCAGCCAGACATAGATCTAGAGGCCATGATAAACTTACTTAGTTCAGATATGGAGTCTGGAAGCTGGTCCGAACTGTTGTTCACAGTTGAGAAACTAACGCTAATATATATTGTACACATATCCGTGAAGATTTTTTTTACTATACAGTGTAAAATCATTATTTTTTTGTTTTTAACTTTTAAAAATAAATGTTTTGTGTGTCATTAGGAGGCTAAAGAGCACAGACGTTGTTATGTTGAAGTCAGTTTGAAAAGCTTAATTTTGTTTGAGTCAGTAGTGCATGGACCAGAGACGTATATAACGTATATATGTGTTATATACGTCTCTGGCATGGATGCAGACTGACCTCTTTGGTATATATATGTACGTGTCGTTCCGTTTTCAAAAAGTTCTATTTAGAAAGTTACTATCAACTTCCCAAGATATCCAACATGTAGTGCTCAGGGGCCACGAAAGTCCGGTACTTGTAGATAGTATAACACCGTTCTTGATGTGACGGTAATATCATTGGGCGTTTTGGGGGTTAAATTGACACACCTGGCAAATTAATACGTCACCCCATTGATCAGACACGTGCACGGATACGGCTATGTTCGCTGTCAGCGTAGACCAGATTTGACAGGCCTTTGTTTCAGTATCAGAATCCCCGTATGTACAAGTATTAGAGTCCCCGTATGTATAAGGGTAGAATATCTGGGACTGATACCTCTCAATGATATTAGTAACTCACAAGTGTTTGATATCTGAGTATCTACACGTTGCATCATTGTTCAAAACTTAACAGTGACCAAGAAAGACAGCCATAAATATGTATGATACACATATTTACGAGCTGGAACACATTTGTTGCATTAGAAAACGTGGTTTTTTTTAATGAACTACAAATAATTCAATACAACATCCGGTATGTCACTGTCAAGTTAACTCAGGTTCCCTAAAGGTAGTATATTAAGGCAATATGCTACCTTTCAAACTACATCTGTAATTTTGCGTTGGAGTTATCTCCCATGCTTATATCTTTTAATTAGCCTGATCTCATAACTAAGGATTGTCAAGTGTTGCTTGCGTGTGTTTTCCTGTGTGTAATATATAGTGACTCACAACAGGGACGGTATATCATCTATAAATCCCTGGTCTAAATTTCCATTCATAAGAAATGACCGAATTCTTAGCATAGAACTTTTTCGGTAAGGACATCAAAATGGATATCCTCAATTAGTAGCGGTAGGGTTTAGTTCTGGGCGTGAACGCCTGACCAGATGTATTGTAAATCTCTAGCCTTTGCGATCATTGTAAAGGTCGCCCCATAGTGACCTCACCGTGTCCGAATTACGTGCATCAGTGGGCCTTGAGGGCGGTCAAGACTGGACGAACAAGACACAGAAGTTGATAAACGTACAGTTAGCTTCAAAAAATTATTGAACGCAGAGTTTCATCTGCAAAAGTTCTATGACTATTAAAATTATTAATCGAAATCTTCAAACACTCAGATTCGAGATTTTGATACAAAAATCAGTACATTTATTACTTGAATTTCAGTTGATAAATCGCCGGTTTAGGTTAGACTCTTAAGCTGACAAGGCTAAAACTAGACAGCGCGGCTTACTTTGATAACGTAATCGCTCATTACGGCATGCTAATACCTGGAATAATCAGGACAGTAAGTGTGTGATAATAACTACAGCTACAGGTAGATATTACCTAGGGAATTGTTTGCATACCGGTGATAAAGGTGTGACTTCTAACGGTCATCGTAGTCAGTGAAGCGAGACGACGAGATACCGTGCGTAATAGAATCTGTGTGGATTTACGATAATGAATAGAGATGGACCTGTCATTACAAGACGAGGACACCGAAGCGTGTGATATACCTAACACTGATGCAGTGGCGGATCCAGAGGGGTTTTTTGGGCTTCAGGAAACCCCCCCACCCTTAGAATTTTCTTTAAAAATCATGTATTTTCACCATTTTCCTCAATTTTTCCCCACATGGAAACCCCCCCAGGAAATTTGGAAACCCCCCCAGATAGGTCTCTGGATCCGCCACTGCTGATGTGACATAACTCCCACAAGAGCCTATTCGTTCCAGGAACCCTCTCCGTAGTTTCCATTTACAGTCCAACGGATCGTAATCCCTACGTTTATTCCTTATACATGTACATGTGTGGTATTATTGTTTAGTTTGAGAAATATTTTGTTTCCTTTAGTCTGAGCAGAGACGTATAAAGTAGTATATGAACTAAGAACGTGAACTCTCCCCATCCTCTTTTTTCTTCTTCAAAAATCACCACATATCACATTACGCGTATACATTCCCAAGTACCCCCTTCCCTCCCCTTACTTTCTCCCTCCCATCCCGAGCACTCTTTTTTTCCGATCCATAGTACCCTCTCTCCCTATTCTGCGCATACCCCGTCACCGTCCTACCCCGTCGAGTACTCCCCCTCACCACGTGTGTTTAGCTGCACTAAGCGAGAGTGTCAGTCGGCGTGCCTGACCGGCATTGGTTGGAATCCAGGACGGCCTGCAGGGGAAAGGGAGTGTTTGTTATGACGTTGTCTGTTATCCACGAGCCTCAAGACATGATATGGTGTGAGGTTTTAGAATATTTGTTATGCTACTTAGCTTTTACCTGTATCATGACAAAAGGACACCTCGATTTGCAATGACAGGTGCGACGATCCACTAAACCACACATAATATTACACACTGGACTGACTTTTTCCAAATACGTTGTAAAATAATGGTGTTTTTTTTTTATTAAAACGGCCACGAGCAATGACGTCAATATTTTAATCGCTCGTTATGGTTTGAATGAAAGTACTTCTCCGTCGTAAAACTCCCAGACAGGTGAGGTGTAGAGTTCAAAACGATCAGTTTTTAATCAATAATTTGTTCTGACTAAATATACCCACGGCAGGGTATAGATGTCGTCTGGTGTCCCACTAAAGGTCACCAAGGACATTTGTCTCGAAATTGTCTTAATTCTTACATAATACATTGTTATGCATAATTAATATATGTTTAATATAAAAACACTAATTAGAGAGAGAGAGACAAAATCACCGTTTCTGATTCAAACGCAGCTATGCCAAGTCCCCGAGCCAATGATAAAGCTAGATCGTGAGATTGAACCCAAGATACGACACAAGTCATAAAATTGTCTTCTTTTGTATTTTGTATGTTACGTAACAAATCAATAAACACGGTGTATATATATACACGCATATTTGATCCGAAGGTTGGAGATAGGAACTACCTGTTGTAATAAAAAAAAAATGTTTGGGTTGTTTTTGTTTTACGTCCTATTAACAGCAATGTTCATCTAAGGACGTGCCAGGTTTTGGTGGTGGAGGAAAGCCAGAGTTCCTGGAGAAAAACCACCGACCTACGTCCAGTACCTGGCGACTGCCCCACGTAGGTCTCGAATGTTGTAATTAAAGTGGGTTGAGTATAAATAATTATGTATGCAAGAGCACGAACAACGGAAATAAAAGTCAGCCTGCCATATTGGTTCATAAAATGTGCTGTTTAACAAAGGGAAATCGTCAATCCTAATTTCAGATTGAAAAGAATTAAAACGTTTTACAGCAAATTATTATACACCTCACTCACATAGTTTTCAGGAAGGCTGTGATGGGTTATTCCCTGGAAATACATGACATTTCAGGATCGACGGTATGTTGAAAAGTTAAATGCCAAGGCTAATGGAAGTAGTTAAATGCCAAGGCTACCGGAAGTGGTTACTGTCAAGGCTACCGGAAGTATCAATGGCAACAAAACTAGACAAAAACCATGTATGACATGCTCAAATCTTCACATCTTTACTTGGTTTACAGGCGTGTGATACAGAAGAAAAAGAAGTCTACAGGGTTTACAGGCGTGTGATACAGAAGAAAAAGAAGTCTACAGGGTTTACAGGCGTGTGATACAGAAGAAAAAGAAGTCTACAGGGTTTACAGGCGTGTGATACAGAAGAAAAAGAAGTCTACAGGGTTTACAGGCGTGTGATACAGAAGAAAAAGAAGTCTACAGGGTTTACAGGCGTGTGATACAGAAGAAAAAGAAGTCTACAGGGTTTACAGGCGTGTGATACAGAAGAAAAAGAAGTCTACAGGGTTTACAGGCGTGTGATACAGAAGAAAAAGAAGTCTACAGGGTTTACAGGCGTGTGATACAGAAGAAAAAGAAGTCTACAGGGTTTACAGGCGTGTGATACAGAAGAAAAAGAAGTCTACAGGGTTTACAGGCGTGTGATACAGAAGAAAAAGAAGTCTACAGGGTTTACAGGCGTGTGATACAGAAGAAAAAGAAGTCTACAGGGTTTACAGGCGTGTGATACAGAAGAAAAAGAAGTCTACAGGGTTTACAGGCGTGTGATACAGAAGAAAAAGAAGTCTACAGGGTTTACAGGCGTGTGATACAGAAGAAAAAGAAGTCTACAGGGTTTACAGGCGTGTGATACAGAAGAAAAAGAAGTCTACAGGGTTTACAGGCGTGTGATACAGAAGAAAAAGAAGTCTACAGGGTTTACAGGCGTGTGATACAGAAGAAAAAGAAGTCTACAGGGTTTACAGGCGTGTGATACAGAAGAAAAAGAAGTCTACAGGGTTTACAGGCGTGTGATACAGAAGAAAAAGAAGTCTACAGGGTTTACAGGCGTGTGATACAGAAGAAAAAGAAGTCTACAGGGTTTACAGGCGTGTGATACAGAAGAAAAAGAAGTCTACAGGGTTTACAGGCGTGTGATACAGAAGAAAAAGAAGTCTACAGGGTTTACAGGCGTGTGATACAGAAGAAAAAGAAGTCTACAGGGTTTACAGGCGTGTGATACAGAAGAAAAAGAAGTCTACAGGGTTTACAGGCGTGTGATACAGAAGAAAAAGAAGTCTACAGGGTTTACAGGCGTGTGATACAGAAGAAAAAGAAGTCTACAGGGTTTACAGGCGTGTGATACAGAAGAAAAAGAAGTCTACAGGGTTTACAGGCGTGTGATACAGAAGAAAAAGAAGTCTACAGGGTTTACAGGCGTGTGATACAGAAGAAAAAGAAGTCTACAGGGTTTACAGGCGTGTGATACAGAAGAAAAAGAAGTCTACAGGGTTTACAGGCGTGTGATACAGAAGAAAAAGAAGTCTACAGGGTTTACAGGCGTGTGATACAGAAGAAAAAGAAGTCTACAGGGTTTACAGGCGTGTGATACAGAAGAAAAAGAAGTCTACAGGGTTTACAGGCGTGTGATACAGAAGAAAAAGAAGTCTACAGGGTTTACAGGCGTGTGATACAGAAGAAAAAGAAGTCTACAGGGTTTACAGGCGTGTGATACAGAAGAAAAAGAAGTCTACAGGGTTTACAGGCGTGTGATACAGAAGAAAAAGAAGTCTACAGGGTTTACAGGCGTGTGATACAGAAGAAAAAGAAGCCTACAGGGTTACAGGCGTGTGATACAGAAGAAAAAGAAGCCTACAGGGTTTACAGACGTGTGATATAGAAGAAGAAGAAGTCTACAGGGTTTACAGACGTGTGATATAGAAGAAAAAGTCTACAGAAGTAAATGATCCCATTTCAGTAGCTTCACATGATTGTACGTAATGTCATGCCCAAATGTGTTTGTTACAGTTACCGAAATCTTAGGGTACGCGTAGTACTACTTTGCCGTTAACGGCGAACAACTAAAAATCAGTAAAACATGGTAACAAACCCGTGTCAGGCGGAGGGTTATAAATATCTCTTTGATTATGACTTCATACGTGTATCGATAACTTAACATCAGGTGTTTGCTTGCTATACAGGTTTGGGACTGCCTGCTGCCGATACAGGTGTTTGTAACTCGATGCCGTCTTGATGACTTGAGTTATTGGCCTGTTAACGGATGTCGACAGGCTAACACTGCACCGGTGCACCTTGTGGTTTGTGGAGAGCGAGATTACATCGTCATGCTACTTACTATTCAGGCAAAGCGCACATATAGGTATACAAAAGTCCAAAAATGTACAGTAGCGATCATAGAATTGAATATGTTGTATACTGTCAATTATTTGAGCAATGAACAATTATATCGCATACTCATGTGTTCAATGTATATTGTTGTGTCCAGGCGCGTAACTGCCAATACACTAGTATGCAGGTGAACCCATCAAATTTTTCAAACAGAAAAAAACACTGCTTGTTGCACACTCTTGTCCACAGGGACTTGAGAATTTGTTACAGCTATATTTGGACCTAAGCTAAGGTGTTTAGAGTGGTTTTACATGTTTTGGGAGTTTAGATCAATTTTCGGTCAAAATGCCAACCCAATGATGATAATATACGAGAAGGGAGGAGAGATAGAGAGCGACAGATCAGGGGAAAAAATGTGCGTGGTGGTGGGGATAGGGGAGGATGAGGAATTCATACTGTCACTGTATGTCACCGCCAAACCCGCCTGTCGAATAGAACTGGAAAGAAGTTCACCCATAGATGTGACCCGTATTGTTCAGGATGCCAGGGAACATCTCTCTACTTCCGCGACCTTGAAACAATTTGCGCCATCCTCCCGGTAACACACACACAGTCCCCGATCTGTATTGGCATGTCAAGGAAACATATTTCAATGTAGGATTTGATTACATCTTAATTACATTGTCGTATTTTTGTATCATGCAACATTGGCAATGACTTAGCATTGCAACGGTTCCAGAAACAAACAGACAGTGCACTGCTCAGTATATAGGAGCTGTTACATGAAGTCTCGGATATGGGGAAAACGGAGAATGTAACATGCATAAATATTTCACTATTGTATTGACTTTAGAACCAACCCATCAAAACCAACCAGCCATAGTACTGACGGCATGAGGATCGCGTGTCAGCCCATCTATAGACGTGATCGCTAGTGATGTAGCGTCTAGTTGTGTAAGACAAATGAACGGGTTGCGCGACAATGTGACTTCTATTATGCTTTACATATGATTTAAGTCGATTTTGAAATGCCCTCAATGCATAGCTACTTAAAATCAGTAAGGCAGACGTAAAATGTGTCTGGGATCCATTTGGTGCTTTTAAACACACCAATTGCTTTGGTGTTTTTTTTGTTTTACGTCCTATTAACAGCTATGCACATTTAAGGACGTGCCAGATTTTGATGGTGGAGGAAAGCCGGAGTACCCGGAGAAAAAACACCGACCTACGGCCAGTATTGGCGACTGCCTCACGTTGGCCTCGAACCCGCGACCTAGAATGTCAGACACCTTAACCACTTGGCCACCGCGGCCCTCTTTAAAACACACCAAATGTGACAGTATGGTAGATAATGAACAGCAAGACATTGAGAACAAACTGAAGGGGTAAGAGTATAGTGGAAATGTACAAATACAGCAGCAATTGCTCTATGAAAAAGATCACATGTGAATAGTCCATATTTGCAATGGGCAATGATGGATGAATCAGCATTGTGGACATGCCAAGATAGATACAGCAGGTCTGTAACAAGGATTTAAAAGAATAGTCACCTTTTGCGACGTGTAATGAGTGAACATGTCAATGATAAACATTTCAAGTAGCAACAGTTGCCCTCCACGACGTGAAGTAGACAAGGAATGGTCGCCCCTTACAAACATGCAGTGGACGCAGCAGGTGTATGATAACAAAAAAATCAAAATTCGTCCCGTACGACATGGATAAAGAAACTCAATTATAAATATTTCAAGGAATAGTCGCCTCTTACGAGGTTGTGGACACAGCAGGTTTCTTATACAAGAAAATCCAGAACGACGCAGACACAGAAAGTCAATTATAAATACTTCAACTAATAGTCGCCCCTTATGCCGTGTAATTGGTGCAGCGTACCAATAATAAACACTCCAAGTTACAGTCGCCCAAACCAAGTGCAATATATGCAGAAAGTTCATGATAAAGACGACAAAAACGTATGCACTTAATATTATTTCCAGTTTTCAGAATATGCCGAAGTTTATGCACTCAGAATAGTAATATTTGAAGTGAAACAGACGAATCCGCAAATGTTTATCTACTTTCTATAAAGAGTAATGTAGCGTGGTCGTTAATGAACTGTTTCCTCACCAGGAAGCTCAACTATGACCGACTTACGCTGGCAAAGCAAACGTTGACGTGATGCAGAACTATGATATAATTTAATTGGGAAACAAATTCCACTATAGTGTTTAAATGGAGGGATTTGAGAGCATCTGTGTGACTACCAACTTGTACCAGATAAAAAAAGCAAAACTTTTCTGGCTACATTTGTATATTGGTCATCTTCGACCGGGCTTTGCTGAAATTGTTTCTTCTAGAAATATTTCATTCTATATTCCTGTATGTGAATCGAACCAGATGAGTTGGGAAGCAAATCCTTTGGGAAGTCGTTGATATAAAACATGCTATTGAAAGATGAGTTCTTCTCAATGACGACTCCTTTGCGAACAAGACTGATCTGGAAATTTTCATACACCTCCCCAAACAATTGAACTTTCATCATATGTAAATTTCGCGTCCCCAAAGGTCTTTCCAACTAGTTTTGCCATTGGTTCAAATGACGCAGAATTGATCAGAACTCCATTGCCTTTTCATGCTTAAGATTGCTCGTGTGGTGTCATTTTCTTGTGGGTAATGTAATAGATTGTCAGGGAATCACGTGAGTATAGGAATACGTATACGTACATATAACGATTTCAGGCCGCTCAAACCGTGCACTCATCAAACGGACACGAAAGGAAGATACCTAATACCCATTGCAATAATTTCATTATGCATGAAATGTTTCGTTTTTGAAATGAATATCGTTCAAAAACTATTACTATGAAAACCGTTTAAATAAAACAGATGTGATATTGATCGAATTACAAATGCAGGCGTTGCGCATCGCTATGTCGCTAGGACGAGTGCACCGATGTCAGAATATATACGTTCTGTTTGTTTTAAGGGTTTTACGCGTACACGTTTCACGACGGCTTTCACGTGCGATGGGACCACTATCCCATCAGCTAGGTAGTACCAGCGCATTGAAATGTCAATGTGGATCACAGAACCGTTAAAAACAGAAACAAAAATTACTACCACACTTTTAACACACAATGACAAAACCTTAACTCAAAGTTCGATGCAAAGAGACAGAAAAATAGGAGGAATCGAGACAAAAAGGATAAATAGATCAAAATGGAAATCAGGAACAAAACCAGCTGACTAAGAAGGGTAAGCTTTTCCTACACCACATGTGGTACCCGTCATGATGTCAACATTAAATTAAGGCGGTATGCTTGTCTATCTAAGACATACTGAACTCTTCAATCAAGATAGGCACCAACATCTTTTACAATCGCAGTTGTAAACCAGGTCACAATAGCAACCGTAAACTGTCCTCATGCAGATTGAAGTTTTTTTCCGGAAAACAGCTCTGAACTGGCATTCAGTCCTGACAATGAGCTAGAAAGGGGTGTCGATGGAGACACAATCGAAAAGAGGTAATAATATGTTTTAATGTCAACAGGGTACCACTGTTATAATGTTAAATTTAACACAGCAGATCCATTTTTTCACGACTGATTCATTTTCTCAGATTGATGTTGACAAGGTTCGCGCTAAGAAAAATCGAAAAGCTCGAAGCACTGAATTCGGATATGCGTGAAACTCAGTTATGTAATTTAACCACTTTCAAAGTAGGAGCAGATGTTTGCGAGTCGTCCTATTCGACCATGCGTGGCCCGTGGCCAGCCTCTCTCGATTAGTTGCACTCCTGATGGAGATCTAACACGAAGCAATTTGATTCCAGGCTTCAAAACATGCAAATATTTTCCGACCGGTTTATGTAGTTAGCATGTTGCCATGTATTGTCTTTCGTTAGAAAAAAAAGTAATACCCTTGTACCTGTTAAATGCGAATCGTTACCGTGCCGATAAATTTACACAACACCTCGTAAAATAAAAGGCAAGGTGACTCCACTTGAGATCATGACCAAACTTTATACCACAGTTTACCGAAAAAAGCTCCCAATTCGCAATGATGAAGCACGACGAATAGGCATCTCAATTGATCCGACTCAACCGAGCATCCACAAGCGTGATCATATTGAGCGCTATAGCAATCGCGAACTAGGTATTGTAAAATTGGCAATCGAAGCGTGAAGTATCATGAAGGGGAACAAAGTGTTTTTTAAAATCTTTCAAAAGTCAAAAGTTCGAATCATTCTAGCTGCATAAGTAGTATAATGATCAGAGAGAAAAAAAACATTGATATGTATTATTACCCCGGCTTAAAAATCTTTAAAAAAGTGTCTATTCCCGTGAAAAGAAAGAACACACGTTTACCAGTGTCACATCAGTTAACTCATTCACTCCTGGAGACACATTTGAACCCTTCCACTTCAAAGGTTGGAATAGTTCATTATGAAACTTCAGGGGTGAATGAGTTATTGTGTCTTTGGTAGACAGGCTCCACATTGTACAATATACATCAATTTAGCGTGCGAGTATTTGCGTGCATGTTGCAATGATTTCTTTCCAGTTTTAACATCAAAGAGATCAAGCTCTTTTCAGAAGCTGGGTAAAACCCAGAATCATATACATGTACTTTAATTATGACAGGTATTTTCTCTTATAGCATACTGGGATAGTTATTACAAATCGAACCGGCGAGACATACGATGTTATACGAGTACTCACAAACCTCTCAAAGTCTCTTACAAATATCTATCTCTGACATGCGATGTTGTTACCTATGCATTGCTGTAGACCTCGTGGTACAAATAAGCGTCTTATTAACCACCCGGCCGCACGGTCAGAAACCCTGGCCATGCAATGATATTTTCCCATTATTTTTGGGGACACATTTCTTCAGCCACTTTGCTAGGCACGAAGGAGGACCCGTTTTATATAATTTTCTTCAATCATATGGTTAAGCGCTGCAGCAGATCAACATTGTTATTTTGATGTGTCCAAGTCATTTTTAAGGAATTTGCCGAGATACCCAATTTTTAAAATTGGAGAGCCATATTCAAGAAACCGTCAATCGTCATCATGATTCAAGGTGTTTATTTTGTCTTTCTAGAGAATCTTTGTACGTTCCCTCAATCCACTGCCAATTCTCTGGACAAATGAAGGCAGTATTGTGAGGTTTAAAGTGTGTCGACATCTATAACGGAAGTCATGATATACAAAGCAAGCTCTTGACTACCGACTTAACTGTGACGTGACAACACCGTTGGTAGAGATGCACGAATGGTGCTATCAAGAAAGGGATAGTCAGATATAAGAAATCGTCATTTTTTATCTTACAGCGTAGGAGTAAGCCATCTCTGCAAAAATATGAGACATTCTTTGCTTTCTTCGTTAGGCTGAAGAGGAGAACTTTTTACCGTGCTTATGAAATGTATCATCTGTGCATCGGCTTAATACTGTCAACTGTTTGAAACATCTTATTGAGCCGAGACAAGTTTTTAGTCTCTTGTTGCCTATCTACTGAATGCGTTTACAAATTTGTGCTTAGTTTGGACACGAGATTTTGGCTGAAGTTAAACGACAAGCGAACGGCTCTGATGATATTCACAGAAACAGCAGCTTTTTATTAAAGTTTGCGATTAATGACGTCACAGCAGCTCACCACATGTCATACGACAACGATGTCTACTGTTAGTGGGTCACTCATAGGATCTTTTAACACGACACCACAATGAAATGTATAAAGTTGGCACGACACCACTACATGCCACATTATCGGACAATTAATGGGATAACCAGAGACGACACCCGACCAGGTCGCATTACTCTGACAATACGCTAGCGAGAAACCAACGAAAGGTTGACAGGGGTATACAAAGGCTGAGAGATACATAGTGTTGCAATGAGAAGAGCAGATCGAATCGTTTCGATAGGAGGAATACACAGAGAGAAAACAGAGCCACCAGGGAAAACCCTGATGCTGATGCTATTCAAAGATATGCAATACGATGGTATACCAGAATTTGATTTTATAATACCCAAAGAAGACATTTGAAAGAAGACACTGATTGTCAAGTAAAATAGAAAATATACCACAGCATTTACACTGAAGACACAATCACATCTCAAAGTCGACTTTTATAGGCAGTGCCTAAAATTGTGGACATGAACCCCGATAAAAACGGAGTTGAAGCATGGGTAAGTGTTTCGAGCGCCATATGTCGCACCCGTCATGGTGTCTACCGTCAAACTCTGGAAACACACACGTTACGATATATTGTAAGTCACAGCGATGTGTGATTAATCATACTCGTGCGCTGTTATGTCATAGTTGGGAGTCATGTTTTGATGATAATAGAAAGCAATCATCAACTTAGATTTACAGACTCACCCGATAGAAAATCCCTTGATAAGAAACCCACTGGTCAGCAAGACCCTTTTTCCAAGAAAGTAAAATAGAATCTGGAGTACCGCCACTGCGTTGAGTAACTGAAGCTATACTCTGCGACTGCTTTGCGTGACAACTTGCACATTAATGTCGCAGATAAGGGTTGCATCTAAAGGAAGGCATTCGCTTATTTATTTCACCCATAAGACATGTTTGCGTTTACGGACTATTTGATATCACATTAACAAACAAAATGGAAATAATCAATGCATAATTGGTGTCTGTAATGCCATTTTGGGTAAACAGTTGGCTGTTTTTTATTATTCCAGTGAGCATGCCTCTTTTAGATGGTTACTAATGAGGCTTCACAATATGATTCGGATCGGAGGCTTTCTTTTGTCCTCTGCGTCATTGCAGAGAAATCGATAGATGATGCACCTATTGCAGAACTTGAGATTAATATTTCTTGCTATTTTCTACCATTTTTTGTAATATTTTAAGTCTGGTTTTCTTCCTGTTATGCATTATTTGAGCATCCATCTGCAGGTTAAGAAAAAAATGGTCTAATTATATCCTACACTAAAGGGTGTCATCCGTGTCCTCTGCTGTGGGAACATTGAAAAAACAAGCACTGCTCTGATCCACTCGTTGCAATTCATATTTCCCCTTTTTGGACACTCTCAACAATGAGTTCAACAATAAATTCAGCCTCATATGAAAATAAATAAATAAAATTAAGTCGGCCAAGAGCGGGGCATTTTTTGCCAACAATCTTGCCACCGAACCAAGAATGGATGGAAGTAATACATTTTTTGGTTTAGAATCACAGATTCGTATTCTCCTTTAAACAAAGAATTAGGTTCATGTGAAATGTGTTTAGTAACAAAATATGAGGGATGTGAATGCATTAACATTGTAACAATATATGTGACTATATATGAACTTAATATAACGTGATGAAAAGAGCCTATATCTGAGCAAAAAAACAAAAAAAAACGAAAAAACAAATTAGGGTCAGTTGGTATTTCGTCTTTTGAAAATTTTAGAATGGATAAGTAGGGTTTCTTTGGTTATCAGGCAAGTCTAGTTCTTTCTGCAAGCGGTCAATTTATCAGTGCTTCCAGACAAGGTAAGTAGATATTTTGTCTGCCGATAAAACTTAATATTCATGCAGATCGTTGGGTGGAAATGCGATATATGGGTCAAAATATTGCATGTCAGGTTTAATCTTTTTGAAGCGTGCTTAACATTTTGCAGTCTTTGTCATCGAGTGAAGAAACGGAAACAAAAATATTGTCTAGCTGCAAATATTTTGTATATCGCTTAATAGTTTTAGAATGTCAAACGTTTTTGGCGGACACGAATTGAACTGAACACACATTTAACCTCATTCCCAGTCATCTGCTTGGATGTACAAATACAAAGGAACATCAATAAAGAAATATAAACACATCGTCTAAATGTGTTGTACAAACGGATGGTCATTGCTGTAAAGGTCTTAAGATACAGTACAAAAAAACAGTGCACTTTTCAACTGACACTTGTTTGTGATAACGTGTTTTGAAAAATAAACCGACATGTACTGAAAAACAGGGATCATTGTTTATTCGCAATCTGGGTCACGCGTTCTCAAATGAACCTTCGTTCCTGGTAAACAGGACTCAGTTATAGCAGACCTAATACTTAGTATTCTCCGAGATCTACAATACGCTTTGTTTATCAGTGTGTACTTCTTAATCATCCTGAACTGATGTGTTTGATACGTGTACTTTTGGAGAGCATACCCCCTCTCCCCAACCGCAGTGGTACCATTTAAAGTGCGAGTAAAACTATGTCCTCTTAAATCTCGATTAACTGACTACATCCTGTACGTCTCTTTGAGAGAACCCCCGATCCATACAATTTCAATATATCAGTACTTTCTAAATATTCAGGAAAAAAGGTGATGTTCCTATTTATTCTCAATATAGAATTATCAGTGGGTTGTTTTCGAGAGCATCATCTGTTGATTGACTAGAACTTTTACATTTGAATTGAAAGCATGAAAAACATCATCTTTGGCTGCCATGGCTATTCAACATATCTGAAAATTTCGCTTCTGTGAGCTCCCCATCGACCGTCCTCACACTGATGATGACATACTTTGGATGTTTGGTGTTAAAATGCTCAGATCATATGAAGACGAGGACTTTGGGATACCACGCCGAAAAGAATGAACGGGGAAGTTAGACAAGAGAAAAACACGATTCAAGATGCAAGATCAGTTTTTTGTTTCCTCAATGCCTTTTTAGAGGAACACAAAAGATAATCTCCCTTTCTCTAACAATAAAATGCAGTAGGCCTCTGCAAGACAATTCTTTTCCCGAGCTTGCAGGGGTGACACTACTAATACACCACGACACCAAAAGCAACAACAACAAATTCCAAAAAATGCCCTTGTTGATTCCTATGACAGATCTAGTACGTTTTAGTGTCCTTTTCAAGGACAACTCGCGATCGTACCCGGACGTTTTCCCATATATAATGATGTTGTTGTCGAAATGTTTGTCCTAAAATGAATATTTATATTATATGATTGTGTGTCCCTGTGACGTAGAAGTGTCAAACTGTTTTGCCGCCCCGTGGTCTGCATTGTTTATATTTACATCGCCAAGATGGTAATCGGAGACCACGTGGTGTTACTGTCAGTATCATGACAGCGCTTGTCACAGAGGGCCCTGTAAGACAATATCCCAACAGAGACCCTAACACCGACCAATTTCACGCTGAAATGGCTCAGTATATAGCTCACCTAACACCTAGCAAGAAAAACACATAGTTCAATCAGTTTAAATTACAAAACAAAAAATATCACAAGTCCCGATCTCTTTTACAATAACACGAATTGCGTGCTAAGAGATATTTAATATTTTTGACTTTTTGAAGTGTACCTAACATATGTTTCTGATCATCTGGATGATGGAACAAGGCATTTTATAAATGATGTCTTCTCGATAGATTTCCGATAGCTTTCTATTAAATAGCATGATACACATTATACTATGCAACAGGAAGATGGTCATGACAAGCACCTGTATATGCAGTACAGGACACACGTGCAGGTGCTGAACTTCCAGGCAGATGAGGTCATCAGTCCACAACCCCAGCTTTTATCACTAAATATCATATCCCGAACTCGAATGCCATTATCTTTATTAAAGATTTAGTTCATATCTTAAAGGTTGACACCCAGCAATGTTTGTCGCATTGTGGTGGAATCATATCTCAACACATCTGGACGACAGTGGCCTTTTTCTTCTGTGTCGTTCAAAACTGAAACCAAGGTTCACACGGTCTTAGTTCACGCGTGCACGCTTAACTTAAAGTACGAGTTACTTGGTGTATTTCTCGATCAACTCTATAGAGAACTATAGCAATTTAAAGATTTCATCTAGACATCTTCACAATACGAGGACTTGTACGAACGAACACGAAGTGACAAGTTAGAATTATACACCGATAATGTGATGACGACATCTAGACAATCTTATTTTTTCAACGACCTCACCATGACAGCAAGGAAGGATGCAATGAAAGAATATTGAAGAAAACTGATCGAGACTTACTCAGCAATCTCATTGGAAAGATTGTCAAACGTATATAGTGTGCACATATTGCGCTCATTTACGTCACAAAATCGGCTTTTCCCACCAGCTTCTCTTATGACTTATTTTTCAAAGTTATTCATAACTCTAGCAAATCGTTTCCCCCTCTTGGTCCCGAATGACATAGTGTTGATTGCCCGTTAAGAACAGATGTATATCTCATCAAGTTTAATCAACATAGCAATTTATCAAGCATCACAATACAAGAACCAAAGTTTTTGACAGCATATGCATGGACATATTGGGCGAGGTCCCAAACACGAAGGCGGCATGTGTTACAAGTTTCGTACATGTAATGAAAAGTTCATCACAACTGGATAAAGTGACTCATAAATAATCCGGCCCGAACAAACTTAAAGGAAACGTATATGAAGTTACTTGGGTGCCATTCAACAGCATTTTCACCCTTTGTTAATGTTGTGTTTCTCTAGTTACATGGCAATGCTAATAATTCATTTGTAATTCACTACCAGACACTGAAATTAGATTCACACGGGGAACCTACTTAATAAACAGGGTTTTTTACAGCTGTGAAAATTTACTTCCTTATGACTTAAACACTCTTTAATAATATGACGTCTAGAAGGAAGCCACATGAGGTGCAGGGAAGCCTTAATCTTCCGAAGAGCTGTTTTCACCCTAAGATTTATTTTTGTGTGTATCTTACGGAGTTCCTATCGTTTTCCCCGTTCATTTTTTCACCTTTTTGTACCAACTAGGTTTCTGATTTTGTTATTTGGTGTAGCAATGAAAAAGAAGAGTCAATATACGTGCAACAGTATCTGTTTAGAATCAGTTATTGCTAAAATATTTCGTTGTATCAATTATCTTTATATTGCTGTTGTAATTTAATCAGCTGATCAGGATGATAGACGCTAAGTTTAACATCATGTTATGTCTTCCTTTCTCGTGCTTATATCATGATCTTCAGCAATGCTTAATTGAATTATAACTACCAAATGTAGGCACTATCCGTTTCCTGGTATTTTGGTTCTAGTCTACAATACAGCGCTCATTAGATCAAGATTTAATATGGCTGAACATTTCTTAAAACATTTTTATTTTAATATATCCGGTGAAGAAAATCCTATATTGTCTCAACTTTCAGCTGATGTTATGACATGTACACTACTTAAGTTTTGCTGACGTCTTCACATTTTTAAAAATCTGTAATTGACTACAACGTCTCCCAATCCGGTATATCATAAACGATATGGCTAGGTGAAGATCGAGAAATTGAGTTATAAAGAAGTCAGCAGCCTATACATATTCACTTATAAAATGTGCTTCTTGTTTAATGCCTTTTCTTCTTCGTTCGGAAAATAATCTATTTCCGGTAAACCACTTTAAATCTCAATTTAATAAAGCCATTAATTTATCGACAATATAAAACGTCTTAAAATAGTAGTTATTTCTGTAAACAGTGAACCTCTCTTGCTTCCTCCAGCACACGACGTAGAAGATATATATACTCATATCAGCCAATCTTGTTATTTTAAAGTTTAATTAACATGATATTTCTATATTAAATTACATGTTGAAATTGTGTAACAACTGTGGCTTTCTCAATATGACGTGTCAGCAGATTTTATTCAATATATTGCTACGCTCTCGCCTTAAAGTTTGTGTAGTAACAACTAACACTTCTGTTTTCTATATAAGCTAATCTACTAAATGGGTTCCAGAGCTGCCCATTTGGCGTAGTAATCACGTTGTAGAAATCAAATGAAAGTACAGTGTTTTCCTTGTATGCAATGCTATAAACGTCTCCCAGCAAATGTTTATTTTCATTTGGAATACTTATCGTAAATCAATAACTTATCTCAGCACTACGTTTTCATTCATGTTTCATTCATGTTTAGGCCACCGAGACATTCTATACGGTTACCGCTACGTACAACAAAACAGTCCAAGGTCATTAGCTTGTACCAGACATCAGAAAAACTCTTGGGAAAAATTGACAAGGCAGCGTTCATGGGCTTGGATGACCTATTGCGTACTCACAATCTTCTACAAATATTTGATTAGGGTGGTGTTCTAACATGATAAATATTGTAGACTAAACATTTGCTGCACAACTAGCAAGGAGTGTCCCAATGATCGTGTTTGTGTTACCGGAAGTGCCTTTCCCCGTTAAGGCAGTTTCTTTAAGTAATAAAACTTGTTATCAACACTGCAAACAAATAGAACTATGCAGACGGGAGAAACGAAAAAGCTGTTATTCATGTACATATACTGACATGAAACAATATCGATTGATATATTAGGTATTGACGGTCTTTCAATACAAAAGGTCTGCAAGACTAAACGGTGGCTATTAGCTACATCAACACGCAGTTAAGCAAGAGGAAAAGCAACATGGGGAATATCTTTTTTTTTTGTAAAATAAAGGTTCTATTGCGTCAAACAAAGTATTTAATCTTTTAGCGTCAATACTAAGTATATGTATGATTGTGTCGATTCAATTTGTATGTCGTCAACAAGAGGCCCAACGGCCCTGCATCGCTCACCTGGTATAAAACTCACACTTGTAACCTTAAAAGTGATCTATAATAAAGCTACAGGCAAAATATCAGTATTTATGATTAAAATTCGTTCAAAAGACCCTGTTTTTTTTTTTTAAACATTTCACCCCTGTGATTGAAAGTCGAACAAAGTCATTATGTTGAACACATTGTATAGCCTTTCATCTCAGGATGCAACTTGCAAAGTATAAACATCCTGGGACCCATGGTTATTCATAAGAGGTTGTTTAAAGATTTTAAACAAATTTGACCCCTGTGACCTTGAATATAAGTCAAAGTCATTCACTTTAACAAACATAGTAGTCCTTGATCCCAGCATATGCTACTAACTAAATATCAACATCCTGAGCCTTTTGG
>NW_018406672.1:1786053-1905988 GCF_002113885.1 Mizuhopecten yessoensis
TTTGGTTATTGAGAAGAAGTTGTTTAAAGTTTTTAACATATTTGACCCCTGTGACCTTGAAAATAGATGAAGGTCATTTATTTGAACAAACTTGGTAGCCCTTCATCCCAGTTTGCTTCTGACCAAATATCATCACCCTAGGCCTTTCGGTTATTAAGAAGAAGTCGTTTAAAGTAAAATATTGACGCCGGACGACGGACGGACGACGGACGGACGACGGACGCCGCACCACGGCATAAGCTCACTTGGCACTTCGTGCCAGGTGAGCTAATAAAAAGTGCATGGCGTCAATACAAAGTACTATGTCGTCAATACAAAGTACTATGTTTATCAATACAAAGGACTAAGACCATCAATACGAAGTACTAAGACCATCAATACAAAGTACTATGTTTATCAATACAAGGTACAATGCGTCAATACAAAGCAATATGTGATCAATTCAACAACTACAGCAACACCACCAAAGGACGAAGTCAAAGCTCACACCAACAATAGCGATTCAGAAGATATAGAAATAAAAGGAAAGACATTAAGGGTCTCTCCACAAGAAGGCATTATTCTATTCAGGAATTCTGAGGCGAAAATATTTGCCCCTCGAACACTAGCATAAATGTTTTACTGCCTACACGTTTCTTCCAAAAGAGAAGCGTCTTTGCTTCAAAATCTAATTAAATTTTATTAATAAACCAAACCTTAAATTAATTTGTGATATACGGTTACAATTAATGCCGTTGGTCAATACAAGAATGCGATAATTGATAGCATGTTATTGTTATTAATCAGGAACTATAACACTTCGTCGGCATTCGGGGATTCGGGGATGTCTTGATCAGCCTGATTATGAGGAACTGGATTGCTAAATCATAACTGATAATCGAAATACTGTGGTACCTGCTCTGGAACAGTAAAATCCAACAATTTTGTTTTGTCTATGGATATTGCTGTTCTATTGCTAATAAGACTAACGCAAAACAAACAATTACTACATCACATGTAAGTGCTGGTTTAAAAGAGCGTCATATTTTGTTCACGGCAGTTTGTATACCCCTTGTACTATGAAGTGTTGTATAACACAAACACAATGTACACAAACATTGAAACATGTTCCGAGGAAATAAATATCCAAACTGATGGCATGCCTGCAAGTTGCATCACTGGCAAACTTTTGTTGAACGGTCATATGGCGAAAAAACGGTGTTTTGCTTGCAGAGGTCTCAGGTGACGTCACATTGGCAGATTCTATACTTCAACAACCTTTTTTCTGCGTAAACGCCCAAATTATTATGAAGATTATCGGCTTATACCGATTTCTTTCACTACCAGCAATCATGATTTTGCTGGTTTGCGACGAATGTAAATCTTAGTGTACGATAATAAAACTACGGATGAACGTCGACAAAGGTTAAAATAAGTCATTATTATGATCAAAGAGTTAATTTGTCATGCTTATATGGGAGAGGGCTTTTTTCGTTACCTACTCAAAACAAAAATAATTTCAACGATACCTACCATCAATTCTATAACTACAACATTTTATTTGACAATTGCATCAAGGGTCTCCTTCACCGGCATCGTAACTCAACTTGAAGTGTCACAGTTCAAATTTAGTCCGACGTTATATATTACCACGAGTTTGAATGTACATTTTTGTTTACCAAAGACCTATCCTTTACAGTAGATTGATCGACATTTCGTATTTACTACGTGTCATTTGATAAAGATAACGGAAAACTATTTTTATTTTATTAAGAATACTGTACTTGAAAAGAGTAGAAACACGAATTGGCGGTAGCTTTTCCGAGACAAAAATATAAACGGTATCAGTGTTTGATGATGCGGTTTATAAGGACCCCTTCCTCAATTTTCGATGTCGGGCATTGGAAGAACAAAACATTTGGGGATAGGAGGAAAATGCAGTCTAGAGGAGATAATCAAATATCTCATATATGTATAACCTATATTCTATTTGCATCAATCATAGAGTACATGTAACATTGCAGATCTTTACCAGTGTTAAGCGCCGCGTGTTTTGTGTCTAGGAAGAAGGAATTCCCAGAACTGTTGACAGCAGGATTTCCTGCCTGGAGACCCGGGATTCGGCAATGATCGATCGGATTACAGTTGTATATCATAGCATTGTCTACGATGGCCGAAGGCAGCCAGGCACTTATGACGCATTTATACTTCGTTTGTGTACCACGGTACAGTTTTATATGGTACCCAAACGAAGCATTTGTACTTCGTTTGTGTACCGCGTTCCACTTTTGTGTGGTTTTTAACTCTTCAGTTGAGGGTTCACACACAGGAAACGTCTTGTTTATAAAAAAAAATGATATTTGTTAACTAAAGAGTGTTTATTTTTATGCGAATTATATGTATTACGAGACTTAAAATTGATATACATTTGTCGTTTACATTTGTTACATGCCCCGGTACGTGTTTTGTTTTGTAATTACATGTACCTTACCGATTCTCCCCCCATTCTCTTGGGGCCCATGTTTAAGTTCAACAATATACAGAAGTAAAAAAGGATGGAAAAGTGAGCTATAGAAATTGGTGACAAATAAATTATGTTAAGGAAAAGTGGACCCCATATCTTAACTTGGCTGATTAGGAAGCAAACAATACATATTGTCAACGCCATCCATGGATTTAATTTTGCAAAGAGTACGGTACCATGCCGTTAGCCTCAACTGTTTGGTAACATTATTCATCGCAATAAAACATATAACAAACTACGAAAAGTCAAATTAAACTTTACTTATTTGGTACTCGTGACAATCGCTGGTTTATAACAATAGAATAACCATTAATCTAACAACTATTTTAATAATTTTAAATTCCTAAATGAATGGGTGCTGTAGTGCTACCGTACAATTCCTAAACGTAAGGGTTGGTTTTATATCATATACCTGTGAAACAATGTGAATGCTGATCATTCCAGAAGCTTTAGTGTCAAAAGGCTAATGTCTGTTTAAAACTATACTACGGCCTTCGGCTGTAGAATAGGACAGAAACGTACAATTAAACTGAAACGCAAAAGTGTACGAGAAAGTGTAACGCGGTACACAAACGAAGTATTAATGCTTCGTTTGTGTACCACACAAAAGTGTACCGTGGTATATATGCTTCAAATGTGCCTGGCCGCCTTCAGCCATCGTAATTGTCTCGCTAACAGTACTAGTACATTGCATGATACTAGTGATTCTTTATATTCAGAAAATCTCTTGCCCGGTTGACATATATGATTCTTTCTCATCTAGCTAGTTGATTACTTTTTGTCCAAATCTCTGAAAATCTTACATTCATCCCTACGCATTTAAAAGCGAAGCCTCATTGGTGTTTTTCTTTTCGAATAAGGCAGTCGTGAATAATGCACTATAAAGTACAAAAGCTCCAACATGCAATTAAGGTCTAGAATCTTATTTCGATCGATAGCTCACAAGTCGTTTTACAAGAGTGCAATGGATATGATGAACAACGTACAAGACCAACCCACACAACTCACATTTAGTTGACATTAAATATCAACTGTATTGAAAAAAGAGGTAAAAGAAAACATCGAGGACGCTCTCTCCGGTTGAATTTTACATAAACCTAATGGATGAAAATGACTTTTCATTTTGTTTGTTGTATATATATCTATATACAAAGGTATTGAATTTAAGAATTTTCCAGTAAAATAACACATCTGTCAGAACATCGTGGGAATATTATGTTTATGAAGTCATCACATAGGGCAGTTCACTTACATTCATTTTTCACATTTATAAAGTTGTCAAAATATATAACCATGAAATTTACAAATTGAAAAAAGGCTAGCCTAGATCAGGTCCATTAATCTCTTGGGACCTATAAACGTCAGCAGCGAGTGAGATGAAGATATGATTTCCCAGTCGGTGGCCCAGGACCTCCAGTGCTGTTGAATCGTTCGGGTGGTCAGCGCAGCGTCCAGGGGCCAGAGGAGCAAGGCAGCTTTACAATAATTAACAAAAAACTAAAATGTCAAGGGTTATTTCAAACGATCCGATATACATTAATAAAACTTCGTGTCTTAAGACTCAAATTGACATCGGGGAGATCAGAAATTAACCCTTTCAACACTGTAGACCATAATGGACTTGTCCAGATCAATGCATTGGAGAGTCTACTCAAGTTGCATAGGGGGGAAGGATTAACAACGCTTTCATTGAAGATGACAGGTCAACTTGTGAACCCCCGAAATACCACGCAATGATTAACGCACGTTTTTGTTTTGTTAAAAAGTGTTGAAAGCTTAACTTTCTTGAAATTCTGACAATGATGTATTGAGTTATATTTGTAACATACCGGCTTATACATTTTAGCTAACCATGCTTTTAAGAAAATCTGAGGAAATGTTTATACAGTTACCATGTGGGGTCAAGTTGTAAGTTTAAGAGATATATGTTTTCTACAGTAACTCGATATTGAAACCAATGAAAGTAAGCTACGTAGTAGATTCCAAGATTGTTTGGAATTTATGCATGTTACTGACTTACGTAGACGGGTGCAAAATAACCCTTTTTGTTCAAAAGACTTTACAAGAATGATTTTATTATTTTTCTTATCTTAAGTGTATAATAATGATATTTTTCGTAAAAGTCATGTTTTTGGGGGGTTTATTGGATGTAAATAAAAATAAATTTAACAACAAATATATGTCAAATACTGTAAAAAGGTTGTTAAATAACCATAGACAGTAAATAGAGTGTTAATTATATTGCTCTCCTCAACATCAAGCCAAGGGAGTAGAAGTACCCGGCGGTCTATAAATAAATACAACACTGCACCTAGTTGACTCTGTACCAAGCTATAAATATTTTAGTCTATATATCCAGCGCTCTATTCCTGACGAAGTGTTGCTACTGTTCGTCAGGACTACCTGCTGGTATAGAAACATAATACGTCTGGAGTTCACGGAAGTAGTATGAACAGCGATAAACACCCGTCACTGGGCATATTGTATTCAAAAACCGAAAAATATTGTAACTAGACTTCATATTGACTCTGCGGTTTAGAAGGGAAGTTGGTAATTTTTCTCTCTGTTTATTTAAATAAATTTAAACCAACGTAAAATGTATCAAATTTCATTCATTTAGCTATCTTCATTTCACATTAATTTCAAATCAATGCACTGAACCAAAAAAATGACACAAACTCGAAAGTAATATCCTTAAGGCACAACTTCTTGAAGTTTGTATTCACTATTACCATAAAGGAGTGCTTAGGTTTGGGCAGTGGGTTTGAAGGTTCATGAACAAGGTATCATAAATTATCACTATTTGCACTATTCTTGTGGTGCATGAACCATAGCAACACAGTAATAACAGGATTTTAGTACTGCACTGATGAGCTGCTACAAACTGGAGTGTATTTCTGAGGAATATCCTGTAATCGACACAAATGACAATTTAATCATTGACGTATGATAACATGTCAAACTTGACGGATCAATCAATGCACGGCTGTATCAACTCGTACCTCCAACTGTCGACGTTTATCACTATCAACCTTATTGCCCTTCCGAGTAAAACAATTAAGATTTTGGACTATTTTATGATGAAACTAAACACGAAAACATGTTCTTTTGAGAATCAAATGTGTAAGACGTAAAATCGATCGCAAACACCAGTAAGTACAAGGCACCTGCTAATGTCGCTGCTACGACGGAGAAGAATCCAACTGCAAGATAGATGCCCACGCAGCTATTCACCAATCAATGTAAATAACACTGTGGCATCCTGCAGACAAAGATCGCTCCCTACTAGTGTTACGATAAAAAGTATTGCCTGAAGGTAGATAGCATGCATTGTCTAAAAATTTACTCAGAAAATATGTGATGAAAAGTAGTAGATTGGTAGATAAAAAGTAGTAGATTGGTAGATAAAAAGTAACAGCAAGCGAGTTTCAATGTTAACAGAACTCCTTCACGAGTTTGAGAACGTTGAATATAACTTAATTGTCCAAACAATCAAGAATGAATTTCACTTATAAAATTCCTTAATCACATAATTGAGCGAATTAACACTGTCCATTAACACTATGATTTATATGTAAATTGTTCTATATACATTTAAATGTAAATTCTCTACACTGTAACCTGTTTGCGAGAATAAAAACTTGTCATTGTCATTGCGACAGATTTTTAATGTATCAAACAACTGTTATCTTTGTGACGTGGTCCTCTAGACAATGACGACTGTTGCAAGACAATCTTTTTGATGTTTAGATCCAACATATAATAAATATGCCTTCACTCAATGCTTGCCAGACACCATCATTATAACACATGTATTTCCTGTAAAAACAATCTTATGTCGACAAGATAAACACAAACACAGCAGGCGAAGAAAGGTTCACACTATCCCTCCTCATTTCCACAGCGACTGTTAGATGTCTGCAGCCAGTAGTGATGTATGTGGCTTTAATTACGGTGAATTTCTAACCTTGGAATGGTGTATAGTTAGTCCTTAGTGGGAAATATAGATGGATCGTTGACGAAACCTTGAAAACTATCAGTGTCCATTCCTAAACGACTGTTTTATGACATTGCAAACCCCAGCTGTGTATTACTGTGTCTACGTCCTTGGAAGCCAAATAGAATGGCGGTTTGACCCTGGCTTCTGTGTTAAATATTCTTTGTCAACAACAGTTTTTTATGATGGAGAGTGTTTCTCATTTCCCGTCTCCAGTGTTGAACAGTTGGATCACTTGCTTACAATAGAATGGGATAGCCACCAAATATAGCAAACTTTTGACCTACTCTGTTTTCCAGAACACCGATAGTTCAAATGTTGATCTTGTTCAATAAAATTCACCAGCACGTTATATTTGTCGTGGGACAAAAAAACAAATACTGAAGCATTTCTACAATTCTTAGATGACGCAGATCTTGTACACCTACATCGTCGGATACCCACGGCTGATTTCGCTTTCGTTACTCAGTCATCACAGTGACGTGTGAGTAGCAAAGCGAAATCAGCCGTGCGTATCCGTCGATCGCATACCAGTATTTTTAAACAAACATTTATGCAACATAAAACGATGATGTCTTGAACCATATTGGTTTTATTCAAAAATAAGAATAGGAATATATTTGGGGGGAAATAGGGTAGCTGCTTGATGATCGAAGATTAGATCTGGGCTAGTAATACCACAATTACCTTTAATCATTCTTCTGAACAGTAAAATTGAAAACGGTTTTACAAACTTAAATTATCTGAAGATCTTGGCTATATAATTGATTACACCTTTATCTTGACTTTTCAAGGATATTTGAGATAATTGTGAGAAAATGTTCACAAATGCTCAAATACGTCAGGGGGCACTTTGTTACAATACATAAAGGTCAATTAAATACTCCGACACTCCTCCAAATACAAAATGCCAATTTCTTATGTTTCAAATACAAATTTATTTGGACTATTACCGAACGAAAAAGGCATCCACAAAAAGAACAAATTAGGAATGAAAAAAAGGTTGCAAATCATCAAAGAATGATGGCTCATCAAATCAAGAGTAAACTGAAAATATCAAAAAGAAAATAAGTAACAAAATTAATAGAAGACAAAACCATCAAAGAAACAAATAAAAAGTATTTATTAAAGCAAATAAAACAGAATGTCAGGACTTAATAAATACATTTTAAGTAACAGCATCCGTCTTAATTAAATTATGTCAAGTTGCGGTTTTTATTGCATTTTAAATCTCTCCTCCTTTTACCCTTAATACACTGACAGACACAAATTGTGTCACATCTTTAAGTTTACGTCACATCTTTAAGTTTACGGTTGTTTTTTTGTGTTATTTTCGTGCATTTATCAAAAAAATATTTAATACAGGACATATATTTGCAAAATATATAAATTCGGTATAGATAGGAACTTCAAAACAGAATTACAACACACCGAAATTTTTAAATTGCTTACAAATACAACAAACAATATTTATATTCATATTTACCTAATCATATGTTGTCACTCGCTCCGATGGTGGACCTGTAAAGAATGACACAAAACAAATATAAAACAATGCAATTGCATTAATTGCTTATATTCTCAATTATTACGTTGCTGATACATATTTGACATAGTGCATCTGGACAATCATCTTAGTGCCAATAGGTCTGCTGTATCTCACTCCATGATTATATAAGACAACGTATGTGGGCCGCCGGAGAATTGTGTTTCCTTGTATATATTCTGTTCAGAGGACATTGAACAACGGATCAGGTTTGCTCATCATAATACCACGGAACTACGAGAATCAAATACCATTGCAGGACAAATTATTCTACAGTTCTTCTATTGACAATCTCTTTTATTGTTCCTTTAATGAAAAAAACCTGTTTCAACTTTCAGTATGAAGCAAGCACCAGAACTGAACGAACTGTGTTGTCAATGGATCTTGTTCCTACCCAAGGTAGAAGGAACCACTAGCACTAGGTGTTTTTTTCTACCGATATTTTTATAGATATCATTCCAAACCGAAGAATGTGGCAATCACTATATACACTTGATCTATCAGTTATTGTTCTGTTTTTTAACGAGCACTGTTTACTATCCCATGAAAACAACAAAGAAAAGCGCTTGACAATCCAGTTCTTCTATTTTTTTTCTTCGTTAATGGTTACTCCTCCTATCCACAGAAAAATTAAGAAACAGCACTGGAAAAAAGGTTCCTTTGATGAGAACAATTCCTACCCAAGAATGACACAATCACTAGGAGGCGACAAACCAGTCCCTACTCTGTTCAGTAAATGAACACTTCATTCTCAAGGACAAAGAACGTATCAGCACTGGACAAAGCAGTTTATGAATTGTCTCCTTAATTAAATTTGCTAAGGAAGGGAAACAAGTAACAGCGCTGGAAAAACCAATTCCTGTACATACCCTTTCTCTCACCCAAGCATGAAGCACTTGTACTATTTTCTCCAAGGAAGAAGAATGCACCAGCACTTGATCTGACCAATTGATTAAAACTGTTTCTACGTAAGAATGAAGCAAATACCAGCACTTGGTAAACCAGTCAATGTACTGTTCCCTATATATGCACTCTTCCTTACTAACGATCCTTGATCAAGGTCAACAAACCAGTCAGTGTCCTGTTCCTTAAGTAAACAATGTTCCGAATTAACAACCATTTATCAAGGTCAAATCCAAATCTAAGTTTGACTAGATTTCAAAAGAAAACCTATCTGTTGAATCTCCTACATCTCTTTGGCCAGATAAGCTCTCAGAAATCGTGACCCAGAACCACGAAATGATATACATCTCAGTGGGCCAGTTGAGCTCAGAGAGAATGCAGCGCTGACCCAAGACCGTGAGAGTAGGCCTGGATAGTGTTGCTAGAATCCCTATTTAACCCAAATACAGAGCGAAGTAATCAATATAAAAGCCTGACAGCTTTTTGAGATACATTGCTTATATCATCTAATCAGTGATTTTGTCCCTAACTTTCCTTTTTCAACCACAAACAGGTGATTCTTTTATATAAATACAGACATTTACCTGTGAAAAGACAAGGGCATGATTTTTGAAATGGGTTATTTCACTTGTAATGCGGTTATTACTAAATTTTGCATCATACATGAACACTTGTTTCCAGATATGATCACCATCTAAATAAATAAGTCAAAATAGGAGCTGGACTTATCTGATTATTCCAAACATGAGCTTTTTGTAGATGAAATATACAGTAAATCAGAGATGATTCTCAAACAGATAAAATAGGATGCATGATAACATGATTTTCCAATAGAGAAAATGTTGTGTACATAAAAACTAGGTTTTCATGAAATACCCTCCAGGGATCAATAATACAGAGAATTCCTAATACAGAAAAATATATTAATTCAAAACACGGAAACAACCTGATACAATACAGAGATTTGAACCAATGATTATACTAACAAGGCTTTTCTGCCTGTTACTACCATAGCTACTTGATCTGATGCGGTATGTATATAGACAATGGGCTGTCAATCTGAGTTGAATGCCTTGTACACTTTCAGGGACACAGATAAAGGTCTGTAGTGTTGTGTCAATAATCACTGATAAATTACCCAGGGTATACTATATCACACAGGTACAAAGGATTGCCGTGTACAATAGATAGGGCACCTGTTGAAAAGCCAGCTTCTCCCATCACCCAAGGTGGAACTCAAGTAGTTTCACAGCGGGTAGTAAACAAACAAGCTGTTGATAACGGATATAATAGCAATTCCTCAACTGTTAACATAGGACCTGATAATTGATATTCTTAGTCCCCTACATCGGTTACTATAGCACTGGTACCCATACCTCCCTGGCACTGTATCTCCTATACACACAGAGCACACGCCACATGGCAGCTCTTGGGAGACCCCTGGCAATATTTATTGCAATATAAACTTTTCAGGTTTAGTGCATTATAAACTGTTCACCTGATGATCCCCAGTGGGGGTGAAGCCACTTGAAGACAGACTTTTCCTCATTTATCTGAGGATTCATCAAGTTAATCACATTCTTGGCTCTCGCCACAATATACCTTGTTGCGTGTTAAACAAGGGTTTATGTAACCAAAATATAATCAGATTTAAGTGGCTGATAGTACAGGAATCCCACAATGTATTGGGTTTAGGTTACTGTGGAAGAAAACCACAATATACCTTTTGTAGAGTTAGTGAAAAGATTAAGAGGCCTAGTAGGCCTGTATTGCTCAACTGTTTCTTTTTGATTTGTTATCTGAACTAGACAAGAAGTGTTCCTGCTAATCTTGGACCGTGGTGGTCATCTCAGATTTCTTATAAAGGACAATGACAATCATGTATGCATACAACATTTGATTAAAATTATTCCTGTGAGATTGAAAATTAGTTAGAAATGCTTTGACCTGTTAGAGGACAGTGTGACAATTCCTGATTTTGAGTAATGGCACTGTGTGTCATGTTTGGTGATCATTGGCTTAGAGGAAGTTCAAATCAGCAACTAACTAAGCAACTGATTTTAGTTAACACTACCCTAGTAGAACAAAATGGGTTTTTTAACCAACACTGAATCCTGCTCTTTGCTCATTGAATTTAAGATTGAATTCCCTTAGCTCTAAAAGTCTCAATACTAAATTTTCAAAATCTGAAGCTGTTATGCTGAAAAAGCTGAAGACAGACAACAGACTCTGTGGCGTCATGCAAGGCATAGCTGGTCACTGGCCTCGTGGGCAAGGTAAGCTCACAATACGACAACTTGATGGATCTTGGAGGAAACACCTACACATCTTGTATACATGTCTCCCAACAGGTCTTCATTTTTTAAGATCTTCGCCACTACCTACTAGGTATATATAAAACTTGACAAACAGAAGGCGGGATGGAATAAATAACCCTCTATTCTAGTATGAAGGTCTTACTCTGGAACTCTAAAACCAGCTGGTGTGCTTGTAGCTACATCCATCACAACCGTAACTATCCCCGTAATTGAAATCCAAAGTGCGAAATGAGTAGGGAGGGGATGTTATACAATTTCTAAATTCTGATTAGAAAACACTATTATTAGATCTAGAGTCCAGTTTCTTTTAGAGCCTATCTGAAAATTCTGGCAAAAAACTTTTAATTAAGATTTTATTCCTCAACCCTTTCACCCCTATGTAACTTGAGTGAACTCTACCATGCATTAATTTGGAAGAGTCCATTATGGTCTACAATGGTGAAAGGGTTAATTACTGGCAAGAAATAAAATGAAACTGACATCAACATTTTTTTTAAAAAGGTCATCCATTTTTGGCATTATTGATCTTGAATTTAAAAAATAAATTATGTCAATTATGAGATAGAAAACCTGCAACAATTAATGCATTTTTTCATTTGTATCCATTATTTCTATGATACACAAATATGACTTTCCAAGGAGTCATAAAGTAGTTTCTATTTTCTAATAGATTTTTCTATAGATGGAAATATCAGGTTTTACTTTTTATTACATACCAAGTCCCTTTCTACACTCATATTGTTACGAATACAAGACAGTACACGTAGTTGGAATATTTTTATCATTTCTATTTCCATCTTCTTTTTCTCTCTCGAACTGATCCAAACAATGTTGCATTTTATAGCCAAGAAAATGACTGGATACCTCTCATCCTTGTCATACTTGCCAACTTTTTGAAATTTCTAGGGGGAAATTACGCGTGCTCAGAGTTAGAAGCATGTGAATAGAATAAATGTAAGTACACCCTAGGGGAAGGTAACACTTTTAGCCGACATCTTTTGAGCTCTTCTTTCAGATGAAATCATAAAATCTTAGGAAATATCATAGTCCAGCAATTCACTGGTTGAGAATGCAGAAATGTAAGGGTCCAAAGCCGGGAGTCTCCCTCCTAAATAGGGAGAGTTGGCAAGTAGGCCTTAAGCTTTTCTTATAGATTTCATTGTTCTGTAAATTTGAAAGGATAAGGGTAAATCAAATCTATTTTGCAACAGAACAAATAAATAGGTTATTGACAACAGTTATTGATTGTGTATCAAAGGCATTTATTTTTCCAAAAATGTTATGCTTAACTCATTCAACCCTGAAGACACATTTGAACCCATCCAATTCAAAGGTTGGAATAGTTCATTATGAAATTTCAGGGGTGAATGAGTTAAGATCAATGCAAGAAGTTTGATTTCAAATGTCCATATGCTGCCCACAACAGACACTGGAAAAAATTGAAAATCCTCATTCTATAAATAGATTACTATAATGAATGTAGCGTATTTTCTTTTCCTGGTACCCCGGTCTATCAACAGGAATATCAATAAGTACAATTGAACATTCTGCATATTAATCAAATCTCCATCAATCAACTATTGCACAAATTAGTTCCCTTTTTTGGGGGGATATGTAAGTTAAAGCCTTTCACCACTTTCCACCATAATGGACTCATCCAGATCAATACATGGTAGAGTCTAATAAACAAGAGTACCGCATGGCGGAACAATATACGCCCGTCGAATGCCATATAGGGTTATATACTTTCTTACATTGATATAAGATCGGCATCATTCTAAGAGTGGTTAGCTGACATGCTATAAAAAATTGTAGGAGAAAATACTGAAATGAACAAATGGCAATAACTTTTGCCCAAATTGTCGAATCACAATTCTTTTACGGGAGACACAAATTCATATCATGATTATAATGTATACCAAGTTTCAAAGAGATCGGTCGAAAAATGTAGGAGATTGCCGGACACACAAAAGTTTACGCAGGACGGACAGACAACCCCATACCATAATACTTCCGTCAAATTTGATGGGCGTATAAAAATACATTGCAGGTGAAAGGGCCAATTCCTTTCAAATATTTTTTATTTTGACTTTTAACATGTTTTCTTTTTTTTCAAATTAAGGTTATATGCGATAGCATCAAAAATCGCTGAGTGCGATAGTTTTGGAAATGACGACTTCTGATTGATAGAATAATGACCTATGAAAAATGATGTTAAAAGAAATATTTCTGCTATTTTGCAGAATTTGTCATTAAATTATGAAGATGGCACCTATTGTTAAGACAAATAGAGTAAACAAGAGGCACAATGGGCCTGCATCGCTCACCTGTTATTTATCTAACACTTGTAATCTTAAGATTTCATAAGACCCTATTAAAAGATTTAAACATATGATGCCTCTGACCTTGATTGTTGAACAAGGACATTAGGTTGAAAGTGGATCAAGGTCAATCATTTGAACTAACATGGTAGTCCTTCATCCCAGCATGCTACAGGCCCAATTTCAGTACCCTGGCCCTTTTGCTTATTGAAAAAAAGTCGCTTGAAATTTTTACGACATTTGACCCTGTGACCTTGAAAGTTGGTCAAGGTCATTTATTTTAACACACTTGGTAGTCCTTCATCCTAGCATGCTACAGGCCTAATTTCAGTACCCTGGCCTTTTTGGTTATTGAGAAGAAGTTGTTTGAAGATTTTACGACATTTGACCCCAGTGACCTTGAAAGTGGGTCAAGGTCATTCATTTGAACAAACTTGGTAGCCCTTCATCCCAGCATGCTACAGGCCCAATATCAGTACCCTGGGCCTTTTGGTTATTGAGAAGAAGTTGTTTGAAGATTTTAAAGACATCTGACACCAGTGACCTTGAAAGTGGGTCAAGGTCATTCATTTGAACAAACTTGGTAGCCCTTCATCCCAGCATGCTACAGGCCCAATATCAGTACCCTGGGCCTTTTGGTTATTGAGAAGAAGTTGTTTGAAGATTTTAACATATTTGACCCCTGTGACCTTGAAAGTGGGTCAAGGTCATTTATTTGAACAAACTTGGTAGCCCTTGATCCCAGCATGCTACTGGCCAAAAATCATCTTCCTAGGGCTTTTGGTTATTGAGAAGAAGTTGTTTAAAGCAAAAAGTTGACGCCGGACAGACGGACGACGGACGGACGGACGGAAGGACGGACGGACGGACGGAAGGACGACGGATGCGGCACCATAACATAAGCTCACTTGCCCTTTGGGCAGGTGAGCTAAAAACTAAATCCATCAAGCTGTGGGTAACTGAACAAAAAACATCTCACAAAAGGTCTAAACGGTTGATTTTTGCTATTGGAAGACAATAATAAGATTCACAAACATTTGTTTAGAAAGATAAAACCACTAACTCAACAGGTGATCTGTAAGTCATCCGATCATGGTGTAGTAACGATAAACCACAAATATGACATAGAAATATGGCAAAAATTGGAGTCATGCGAGTTACTGGGATGCTTGGGTGAGCCCATATTCAGCGAAATCGCTACATACAATGTCCCTTTGTGGTCTTCTCGGTTATAATCTGTCTATAGACTCAACAATATACTGTTTCATAATCCAGAAATAAATTTTTCAGAAAAAAAATATGCAAGTCACAGCTGTTCCAGTTTTATTCAAAATTGGTTCAAAATCAATTAACAAGATTAAAGTGGGTTAAACTTCTTACAGAAAATCTGTTTGATGTGTTCTGGGCCAATCTGTAACAAACTGCATGAGTCTGACGATATGGTAAGACCATGTAATTTTCAAATTCCTTTTTTGAAAAATTGTGCCGATACATGGATATTTTGTGTATAATATTTGCTCGTGATGACTTTGATTCAAAGAACATGCCGATATAAATTTCAGTTTTATTGATCATAAATGTATAACAGAATTAAAATTTACCATAACATGGCATATTTAACCTAGAATATCCACCAAATACCGTTTATCACCAGAACAAACTAAGCATGTGTTCTTGATAGCATTTGCAATTGCCTCCCATTCTAATTTAGCTAACAGTGACCTTGACCAGTAGCCGTCTTGGATTTAAGGATCCAGGTAATATGACCTTATTCATATAGGATATCCACAGAGTTAGTACATCTGACAGAATATATAGCCCCTGTTCTATGTTTAGAAACAGTGACCTTGACCTTTGGAACATCTGAACTCCTATTTACAAATCTACATAGAACTGAATATCATCTTGTGAAATTTCAAAAAATTGACACTTCTAGATTCTGAAATAATTTTCAGAAATGAAAGCAAGGATGGACAGACAGACAGACAGACAGACAGACGGACAGGACACTGGAATTAGTCTAGTAACCTGTATCACCAATGTTCGGCCCTAATAATTCAGGATATGTTTTCTCAAACCTGTTTTTTCCTTTCTTCACATGTGGCAATAAATTTTACTGCAAGATACCCGACAAGGAATGTTGAACTGTAACATCAAATACTAGAATAATGAATATGCTGTGGACATGTTAAAAAAAAACACAATCATAATAAGTCTTCAATTTTTTTACTCAACACACTTAAATAGCACAGCTCCTGTGAATTCATGCAACTTCAGTTAGCTCATAAATCTCTGAGAAGTAGTGGAGAAGTGGTTTAATGTAGGTCAAAACACTTTAAACTTAAATACCAGATTAGCAAATCTTTAAATGGTTCAAATAAATTTTAAATTCTAATACTCTTAAAGTGTCATTTTGAATCCTTGAACACCTATTCAAGTCGATTACTGAATAGTTTAACGGTAAATTGACAAAAATAGCACCGTTATTAAAATAAGATACGTTTTTTCCTTACGTATACAAGTTCTCTAAGCTCAGATTTATATTTCTAAAATTATCAGATTTTGACCACAGATTAACGCCACCTAAAAAGATTAACTTCTAGCTGATCCTCAAGCTCTTAATACACTCCAGCGCATACACGTCTTTGTCCAGGCATTTCCAATGCAAATACTTAACACTATTGAATGTTTTGTGCAACGATTTAAATCTGCGGAATCTAATCGGTCATACAAACAATGTCTGATTGACACTTGTCATCTGTGTAATGAATTGCACCTTTAAACTGCAGTGAAACAGGATCTAGCGGTACCTTATTAGAGACACTGGGATAAACCTCATAGTTCAGTTTCTGACAGCTACTTTAAATTTTTCAACAAGGCTATTTGAAAACATTTCATAAATGTCTGATTTGGTTGGGGTTTTTTTTCCATTAATATGACACAAAGTAATTATAAGTTGAGCTTATATGGTGTCACAAAATTTCTATTGTGGTATAAAGAAAATCTTTTTCCTGTCAAGGAAACAAAACAGCTTTTTTTTATTTCATTATTTTCATCGAAGCCCTGACATAATTTCTTTTTTGGCTAATACATGTATATTTGTTTTCCCATAAAAACTGCGACATGAATTGATTTCTTGTCAATCATACATGCTTTAAGCCCAGGCTATCTGCTTTCAAAACTTCACACGATCCTACAGAGATTGTTACCAGTCTATAAATGGAAAGAATATTTATTATACTCGGTCAGACCTAATTTTTAAATCTTTAACAAGCCTTCCCTATATGTTATATAAACTACAGTGTTCTTTCATTCTTTTCCATTTCCTTTTTTTTGCCACCCTTATAATTCCTTTCTGACCCTAACTTGATATTAGCACACAAATTGTTAACTTGTATTTATAAATACATTTTACAGACACTACCCTTTTATGTCCTCTAAAACGTTATTTTATGAGCCTAACATATAAATATTACACTCAACATGGTTATTACTGGTAATGAAATCAATATCAATTGATCTCCATTTTATCCTTTTTATTGCACACACAGAGCCTGAATTAAATTTTTATTTTCATTAAAAATTGGTCACCTTCCACATACCCAGTTTTCACCATATCAAGATTTAATTTCACGATTCAAGATACCAATGTATGGTCGATTGCTACAGAAAAATACAAAATCTAAGCATCTGAAGCAAAATCAAAAACTCATCTTGTACTTAAAACCTTAGAAATGTAAATGTACCTGCTGCTAATACCCAATGCTGAAACTGTAAAACCTGCCCATGCATCCTCCCCAGGATCCGATCGGGATATGATTTATTTTTTTACATAAAGGGACATAACTCCGCTAAAGCGTCCAAATAAAATACATGTCACACAGTTATAAAGTTTTGTTGATTTATGAAAAGAAAAAAAAAGGGTATTTTTATCTTTACACAAAGGTACATAACTCTGCAAAAACATTTTAAAATGAAAACCATCTTTTGCTATTAATAGCGACAAGAAATACTGAAAGCATGTATTATATCGTGCTGAAATTGAAGCTGTTCCCAACACATTAGTTCCTTTTACAAAGAACATAAATCTACCACAAAAAAGGTTGAAATATAGATAAATAGAATACATGATTCACAGCTATCTTGCATTCTGATGAAGTGTATACATGGTTTCATTGATATCAATGTAGTACTTAAGACAGATACCTTGATTCTAATATAAACACCTCTCACCAGTCTCCCCTTAACTTCATAGTGGTTGAATACATGCATAATTATAATTCAATCAGACTTTTGCAATATCAGACTCAGAAGCACTTGCAGGCAAACAACCTGTGCATTAAATGTTAAATCCAACCCATGGCTGTAGTAGCTTAACAAAACACGTTTTATTAAAGAGAGCCGAAAGTTTGCACCAATATCTCTCAGGTTATTTCAAGAAAAAGGTTTAAGAGAACAAAAAAATATTTGTATTATTCTTTCATGGATGATGGTAATTGAACATCCACAGAATTAATTATATCAAGTACTGTTCCCGAAGACTCGACGACACTGGTAGATTCTATTATAATGCCTCTACAAAAAGAGGAGAAATATCAAGTAATTGACAGCAGTAACAGAACACCAATAAGATTGTTTAGCTAAAGACAAATTATACAATAGCTACAATACAATCAAATCTAGGAATCCCATCATGCATTGCAAATCTGACAATGACCAAGATGGGGTTATAAACTGGTGAATCGGTAATTATTCGGAAATATTAATTTCTGTCCTTATGTCACCAAGGGAGATCGATCTGTAAACACATTAGACAACATGAGAGCTTGGATCTGTGATAGACATATCATAATCAAAATGTATTTGTTTGATATTTTTAATATCTATAGACTCTAGACAACTAAAGGACAACCTTCTGTGATAAATGACATCTCGTAAGGGGGGTAAAATCTGTCATTCCTCTTTCCCTTTCTTGTCCAGTTTTTAGTGCTTACCCTAAATTGTTTGTTTTTTTGTTGACAATCAATGTAAAAGTCTGAAACAATGTCTATATACAGCTTTTGTAAAACGTTTTCAAAGATGTCAACCTCTGAAACCCTCCAATGAGGGAGAATAAGTGTGTGAAACACGACTGAAACTGCGTTGCTCAATTTATCTTTCCCTTTTTATGTATCAAATAACTCCTAAAAGCATTTATTTGACTCAGACACCCCTGTTATGATCATTACACACACCCTGCAGTAACTAGGAGATCATGTGATCACAGGATGTAGATTTTGAGTTTGTGTGAGTTTGGAATGAGGGAGTTTCTATGGTAAATTTTGGTCAAAATGAGGGGGTTTTCCTCCTAATGAGGGAGGCTTGACAGCTATGCGTTTTGCCAATCACACTTAAAGCTTAATACTAATTAAAAACCAAAAGCAAACAATTATTTTTTTAATGCAAAAATCAAACCTCATGTATATATATATAATTAAATGAATGCAAATAATGATCTGCCACCTTTTAAAGTATGAATTCATGAAATCAGATCGATACTTCTCAATAAAAAAATCTAGCTCGGGTATTTCGCCAATTGATCATAACTAGTAATTACTAATTAGAGTTATACAGTACTAAACACCTGTGTGGGTATTGGAAGTGGACCTTATATATTTAGGTCAGTATGCCATTACCTCCGGGGACCAGACTATCTGTCGTCGGTACCTCTACCAAGTGTCTCCCAACAGGTGTCTGAACACGATTTTTATATCCTCAGTTGTTTTGTGACTTAAATATGCCAGGCCACAACCAATTAGTCTCATAAATGCAAACGGGCGTGAACTGCATAAAAAAATAGCATGGGTCGTCCAAATGTACAACCTCTGTTGAGATATGTGCATTCTGTGAGTGTGTTGGACACCACAGTAGGGCAGATATCTGTGTTTAAACTGTACATCCTGTTAAAAACACATAACATGGAGACAGTCTCGTGGATCTAAAATGGCAGAAATGACAGTTCAATTTCTTTTAATTATTTTATGATTTCCGTTTTCGAACGATAAAGGGAAATTTTTTAAAAAGATGAATAGTTTATTTAATGCTGAATTTCAAACTATTAGTTTTAGTCTTGTCCATCCCTGAAGGCACACATGATCACAGGCAACTTTTCAATTTTCAATTTTTATTGTTCCTCAAATAATACAAATTAAAAACACCATGAAAGTATAGAGATGTCAAGGTCTATTTAAATTTTAATAGGATTTTTATGAACAAGAGGCCCATGGGCCTTAACGGTCACCTGAGTCTACAGTATTATTTTTTTTGTTGAAATATGTACCAATTTGAGTAAAAAATAGTATAATGTTAACTTAACTTTGTCTAGGCCATGAGCTGATCATTCCTAGACCAATTTTAAGTGAGATCGGCCTATTAGAATTTAGTAGCAAAATAGCGGCCATGGCAGCCAAATTGTATTTCTGATTGACCCGAAAAATAACAACACTTTGTCAGGACCATGAGCTGATCATTCCTACAAAGTTTCAGTTCAATCGGCCTAGCAGAACTTGACTTTAAGTTTGAAATAGTTTTTCAAAATGGCGGCCGTGGCGGCCATATTGGATTTCTGAACGACCCGAAAAATAACAACACTTTGTCAGGACCATGAGTCTATCATTCCTACAAACTTTAAGTTCAATCGGTCCAGCAGAACTTGACTTTAAGTTTGAAATAGGTTTTCAAAATGGCGGCCGTGGCGGCCATATTGGATTTCTGATTGACCTAAAAAATAACAACACTTTGTCAGGACCATGAGCTGATCATTCCTACAAAGTTTCAGTTCAATCGGCCTAGCAGAACTTGACTTTAAGTTTGAAATAGGTTTTCAAAATGGCGGCCGTGGCGGCCATATTGGATTTCTGATCGACCCGAAAAATAACAACACTTTGTCAGGACCATGAGGCGATCATTCCTACCAACTTTCAGTTCAATCGGTCCAGCAGAACTTGACTTTAAGTTTGAAATAGGTTTTCAAAATGGCGGCCGTGGCGGCCATATTGGATTTCTGATCGACCCGAAAAATAACAACACTTTGTCAGGACCATGAGGCGATCATTCCTACCAACTTTCAGTTCAATCGGTCCAGCAGAACTTGACTTTAAGTTTGAAATAGGTTTTCAAAATGGCGGCCGTGGCGGCCATATTGGATTTCTGATCGACCCGAAAAATAACAACACTTTGTCAGGACCATGAGGCGATCATTCCTACCAACTTTCAGTTCAATCGGTCCAGCAGAACTTGACTTTAAGTTTGAAATAGGTTTTCAAAATGGCGGCCGTGGCGGCCATATTGGATTTCTGATCGACCCGAAAAATAACAACACTTTGTCAGGACCATGAGGCGATCATTCCTACCAACTTTCAGTTCAATCGGCCCAGCAGAACTTGACTTTAAGTTTGAAATGTAAAATGTTAACGGACGACGGACGACGGACGACGACGGACGAAAACGGATAGCAATAGGTCACTTGAGCTAAAGCTCAGGTGACCTAAAAATGCTTCAGCTGATTTCATAAATTTGATGAAATGGAAACTTGCATGAGTTTTTTTTTATACATCACTCCACCAAAACTTGATTAAGTTCCCGCTTTTTTTCAAACTTTGATAGAAAAGTCAAGGGAAAACAGCAACGGTTCTGAATTTGCCATGACGTTGAATCATTCTGTATGACATCAAATCAGTAAAATGACATGTTTCTTAAATTATGAATGATACATAAAGCTGATACATATAATAATTTCTACAGATAGGTATTGACTAAATCAACCAAGAATTTAAATAAAAAGTGTTGTTCAAGTATACAGTATTTACATGTATACGTTCAGCAAGATCCAACAAACTGAAGCTAAACACTTCCACTATGTTGACTGTAAATTGTAATGTATTCGTACATGTGCAGTGAGTCCTTGATAAAATCCAGCGGAAGATTTTGAACATAAACTGTATGTATATATTTATTACAATTGACATGTCATCAACTTCTTTCAATAGTTGAATTTGAAACTAATTGACGATGTCATCACTTGTATACGTATGAAATATTTTGTTGATAGGAGACGGCTTCATAAGTTGCTATAACTTGTGCCAAATCCTATGTACCAATGTTGGACAATAAAATATGTTTAAAGTCAAGTTGACTGAAGGCCCTATACATAAACTGTATACAAGCCAGTAAGAACACCATACATATACAAAATTACTTAAACATGCCCTGTTGTAAAAACCTTATAAGGGAATGTGCTATCAAAACTTAGTATAAGATATATAAGATATAAGATATAAGCTATAGATATAGATATATAAGATATAGATATATAAGATATAACTATACACTGTACGGCCTAACTATCAACTACCTGGTAGTCGTGTACGGTTTTTTTGGAAGTAAAATATTTCCTGTGTATTACTGGTAAAGAATCTTTGGACATAAGACTGAGAAATGATTTTTACGGACTAGTACGGACGGTACAGGTATCAGGCAAGTCACATTAGAAATTGTAATTCATTTTTAGAATTTAAGAGATCTGCAAAGCAATTTAAATTACTTGAAATGATTTATGATTTCCTCCCTTATCCTGTATTTTATACATGTATATTTCTTAAAGCTATATATAAATATTGTACATTTTATCATACATTGTATCTTGACCATAATTATGTAAGATGAGCTTCATGCTCAATATGTTATCAAGAATAAATAAAGCCTTTATTATTATTATTATTATTATTATAAGTCACTTTTATATTTTACACTACACACAATACATGTATCTACAAACAAATGTGGGATTTTGCAATGAAAGAGACACTGGGGTGCTCATTATACATTATACAGTACATGTATATATATTACACACTACGGCACATAGGATTGGAATTACACATAGACTACCATCCAAGTGATCGTGTTGTCAGCAGATTGTGTTTTTATAATGTACCAAGTTGTCTGTAGACACAGCTTTTGTAACATCACGTGCATGTGAGCAAGGGAATGTGTCATGTGGGTCTGACCTTTGACCCCGTTGCCTGGCAACCCTTCAGGTCCTGTCACAGAGTTATAAGCAAGTAGACAGGAGAACCATGGCAACAATGTCTTGTCCCAGTTTTTTTTATCTGTTACTGTGATATGATTCTGGTTGACAGTTTGATTCCCTGCTATGCTCTGCCCTCGTGACCTTGCTATATTTGGTGACCTTCAGCACGTATGACTTGTGTGTCTTGGTGCCATGACACATTTAGATGTTTGGCTTGTGTACAGAAGTATGTTTGGTATGGTGTCTTTGTCATGGCAACATGTATGGTTACCATGGTTACACAAATATATTTTTCTTTGTTATGTGAATATATGCAATAATCTACATGTTACAGCGTGAGAAACAGTAAGTATAAGTTTGTATTGTTTTTCATGGCGAGGCATTTAAAAAACAACATAAGGACCAAAACATACCCCACAGAGGTGGACAAGGACTTGACATATATGATGTCAGTGTTTGAGGCAATAAAAACGGCACACTCAAAAATGTCTTTTCTTTTCATATACAGCTGTGAAATCAAGCAAATATAATACATACATTTTCTGTATACATGCATGTACATGTTAATACATGTTGTGCACCATTTTTTTTTATTTTAGAACCTTTTACAAGCGTTTATTACACAAAGTTTGGTAATGTTATGTGAAGGACCTCATTATACGAACAGTTTACAGGCAATGTCGATTCTGTTGCAACATCAACAGCTTTCGCAGATGTACTTGAATGCAAAACGATCATTCAGCTATCAACATAATGTTTACTCTGCAGCTTTGTAAAGCTGTGCTCAGATGTGCACATTTTGTCAATGTTCCAAAAGATAAGAAAAAAAAAAGAAAAAAAAAGAGCGATTTAATCATCGACTTCGATGACTTCAGTTTCATACAGAAACAACAGCAAGATACTTGAGTACACTCATTTCATTGATCGTCAATTTCCCATGTATTGACACTCAGGCTGAATAACAAGTACATATATGTATATAGGGAATGTCAAATGAGCACGGAAATTATTAGAGATAATGTCCAGCTAGAGGGTATTCAAGGCTGCGACCTTTGACCTCATAATCAGCAGTTACACTGAACCAATAAGAAGTTTGCTTTAGGCTACAGACAGACTTATATAAATTGTGCCTTGTTTACTGTCCGTAACCAATGGCAGCCAATGATTGAGCAGTTTAGGGCCTTGACGACCTACTTAGTAACGACACAAATGGTCATCCTTGACAGTCGCCGAACAAAAACACTATATTTAGTTGCCTTGAAATAGATTTTGTCCATAGTAATTGTAGGGAGTCCTGTCCCTGTCAGATGGAAAACATATTTTTTAGTTCCAACACATCATCAGGTACAATGTAAATTTAAAAATAACGTAAACAGTAACGTGTAATTTCTTTAAAACTTGAGTAAATTTTAAAATGTTCTTGTAGAAGAAATCCAACTTAACACATCAGAATACCCAAATTTATCCCCACACAGCTTATAAATGCATACATCACATCTCCTTGCTGCCCAGAGTTGCTATTGCGTTGAGAGAGTCTGACAGCATTTGAAATATCCGCATTTGATTTTTATCCCAAACAGCCATGTTTTGTCCTAACAATCTGTATGCAGCTGGGGCCTTCAGACACTCTATCATGTCTGCTCATATTTGCACTACTCTTGAACGTTGCAGTGGAACATCCGTTTTTTTCCTGGCACAAGAGATATGCAGCATCAATATCTTTCCTATAGCAACTCACCATATTTGACCTTAAAAACACACCTGGTTTTTTTTCTGTACTTGACCCTTAAGGATATACAGTTGTGTTTCTTTAGTTTTTATATCTGTTCATTTCTATTGAACTGAAACTGTACTTGCCAGGGGGGATAACTCTCGTGTTTGCGTCTTATAACAACAAAAAAAGAAGGATATAGTGTTAAACCTTCGGTTTATTTTGGGTTTTACATTAAAATAGAACCTTTATTTATCTGTCAATACAATTATGAAACAAGTTATTTCAGCTTATATTAATCTCTCTTGTTGGCCCGATTGTTAGTGCACAGGGGGTCTTAATGTGGAAGAAAACCAAAATACCCGGAGAAAACCGTGGTCGGGTAAGTGCATGACCTCATACCTTTTTCACGTCAAATCGAAGAATCTAACCCCGGCTGCCTTGGTGAAAGACAAGTATGTGCTACCCACTGTGCCACCCAATAACCTTTTTTGCCACGCTTTTAACATTGCCACACCTGAGATGGAGTCACACGAAGACAGTGTCAACAGAAATTGTCGCCCATCAAGGACCACTTTAGGTGCTACCTCACAGAAATGTCATAACAACATGACAATACGTTAAATGCACTGTATTGTAAATCACAGTCTTTGGCATTAGACGAACAAATAGATTTATGATGTTTGTACAAACCTTATATACTAAGACAAAAAATAATTGTGAAAATCAGTTGAATGCAGTGAACTGTGAGGCTTTTTAGGGTACAGGATACTAGTTATAATGTCAGCTATTCCTTTCTCCCACACCCACTATAAGTTTCCTCGCTCACAACTCAATGGACAAACGTGCTAAGCATTGGAAGACAATATTGATTGACAGGGTATCACACTGGACCTGATTTCATAAGTTAATCTTTTAATCATGATGTCACATATATAAACAATGCTTTACAACAGGTAAAGATGACCATGGCAACGTCGTGCTGGCCGGGTTTACCGCTTTAATCAAAATCGTGTTAACTAGTTTCAACACATTACTCTTTGCATGGACACTGGATCTCCCACTCCCAGTATTTAATGCTTTACAATGTTATCTTCCATTGTGATACACGATTCATGGCAATTGTTTCCCCCCATCAGAAACAGACATAAATATATTTTTCCAACGAAAACATTAACATGTGGCTTTCGTGATAACATAATTATGGACGTTATTGGAGCCTTGCGTCTTTATACAATTTGAGATTAAACTAAATCCAGTAAGATAAATATAACCAACCATCATTTGTTAAAAGAACCTATATTTATAAATATACAAATTAAATAAATATACAACATTTGATATAGCGCCCTATCTAGCTAACATAAGCCACTCTAAAGCGCTTTACAGTACATAGATATACAATTTTTATACAGTCAATACAATTAGCATATATATATTAATCAATACAATATTGAGGAATTCGCAGGAGCTGCCTTATCAGGCGCTAACTACTAGTCCTATGCCACCTGGCTAATATCTCCCTATGTGTGTATGCCTGTATGTGTGCTGGAGATGAATTGTGTTCTGTTTGTAGTGGGACCGTGCATCCAACGGTATCATTTCTAGTGCCATTCACTTGAATGCTACAACACAGATACCGCAACACCCACCCCAGACCATTTTATACTCCACCTGGGTTGTTGGAGTTGTGTTGGCAGGAGAAAAACACTTTCCCTTATATTCCATGCGTACGGCGACTTCGGGGATCGAACCCCGGCCGCCTGCTTGGAAGGCGGGAGTGTTAACCACTCGACCAATCCGCCACCTAGGTCAAATACGGTAAAATTTGTCTGGACAACATAATAAAGATTTCATTTTTTTTAAAGTAAAGGACAATACACGTGAACCTCACAATATTATTTATAGCCTGTCCAATCTCAAGTCTGATGCACTTATTCAATCTGACACAATCATAAAAGCCGATTAAAATTCTGACAAAGTCTAAACAAGTCAGTATGGCATCAACAGGAAGCGACAGTAAAAACAAGACATATTGGAGAATTGATTTTCAATCAAATCCTTGTGAAAAAGTAAAAGCCCACAGTAGGTATGTTATAATATACGGGAACATGAAATGTCCATTAGTATTTTTGTCATCCCTGCATTTTCACAATGGCCTATTCTTTGGATTGACTGGTACATGAAAGTGTAAGTGTTACAATATAGATTAATTTTCACACCAACTATTGTATACATCTATTTTCTTGTGAAAAAAGCCTGGGCCTTGCTGTCCTTCTCAAAAGAATGTAAGAACTGGCCCCATGTTTTTACATTTTATCCTTAAAGTAGAATTATTTGGGATTTTTTCAAAACCCTGGCATCTGAAGGCCTTATTTAGAAAAGGGGTTACAATCCATTGAAAGAGACGCTAGACCTTATACAGGCATTTCCAATTAACAAAGTCACCCCTGAAGACACATTTGAACTCTTCCAATTCAAAGGTTGGAATAGTTCATTATGAAACTTCAGGGGTGAATGAGTTAAATCTGTTGTCTATAATTTCTAGAATAAAGATTTAAATTTGAACCACCTCTGTCAACTTTTTGTAGATTTATCTGTAAATTACCGAACCCTTGTAATAAACTGTGCGGTCAATGACACCGTTACGATGTATGAATTACTAATTTGTATTAAAACAATGTAAGACGATGGATTTCAAACATTTTTGCTCACTAATGAGCTACACAATATATATAAATCCACATGTGACCAGAAATACATTCTTTTCTAAAAGTTTGAGATCAATTTTTTATTCCTAATTGTGTCCATTTCCAGAGAAATTGGAATCATTGAGTTTCCAATCTACATATATCAACTTGTGTCCAGAAATACACACTTTTCTATAAACAAATTTAAGAAATTTTCAGTCCTATTTGTTTTTAGAAGAATTAAAATTAGAATTAAACTTCTAAAATAGCATTATCTCACAACTCTGTAAGAGAGTCAGAAAAAAACAAGGCGTTGTTCCATTCCAACTGGTTAAAAGGGGTGGGGTGGGGGGTGGGGGGGGGACTTAACAATGAACATGGGCTCATATCCAGTCAAATACGGCACACAGCACAAAATGTGCCATGGATCGGGTCTGGATAGTGATCAGCTTGGAGAAGAACTTGTTATGCAGTGGATCAGGTCTGTGAACTCCTATTAATGAAGAAGGTCTCCGGGGTGTCAGGGTACCGAGAATAAAAAGAGCGGAAATTTATGAGAAAATCAATGGAGAAGAATAGATGGCCACATGCATGCACAACGTGACAATTAGGCCTACACATTTTTGAAAGTGATCTGCGAAATCAATATACTGAACGATGTGTTGTCTGGAAAATGTTTTATGCTGAAAATATGAGCTTAGTAATAAGTATAAAACGGTACTAAAATATAGTTATCTTCCAACCCTTTCACCACTGTAGACCATAATGGACTCATCCATATCAATGCATGGTAGAGTCCACAAAAGTTACATAGGGGTGAAAGTGTTAAGGTCAGAAATAGGAAACTGTCATGGATTAAAGTGTTATAAGACAGTAATGATTCTTACCAAAGTTTGATCATTAAATATTCAGTAATTGACTCTCGATATAAGTCTCGTACTAGGGTACATGACCATGCTAAATCGTGTGTATTGATTACAAGTCAGATTAAACCAATGTCTGAGACAGATGTTTAAAATTTCCCGACTTTATACATGTATCTGGATCCAGGTGGTAGACACTGATCATGACAAAGCAGTCACTAAATGTTTCGAAAATCTACCATTGTACTGAAACAGCTTCCCTGAAGGAGGATGCAAACTTCCTAAAATCTACCAATGCAATCCAGTTGTCCCTGCCTTTCTTTTATACACATCTGATGTTCATAGATAGTTTGGTCATACAACAAGAACAGTACAGTCCTTTTCACATGAACACATTCACCCCTGAAATTTCATAATGAACTATTCCATCCTTTGAGTTGGAAGAGTTCAAATGTGTCTTCAGGGGTGAATGAGTTAAGGCTCCCATGGCCATCCGCCATTGCCATAAGCTGTAAGTGAGTGTTGGAAACTATCATTTCCGGCATGACTATATATATAAAGCTTTGATAAACTATTTCTTTCAACAAAACCGTACCTTGCAGGACGTTTATGGGAAACAATAAAGATGAAATGAACTATATATAATCAACAACTGTGTTTCGATTGTAAAATTTCTGCGGGACTTGAGACCGGGATTCGAACCCTTGACTTCATATTGATATACTATCGCTCTAACCAATTGAGCTACGTGGCCTATGGAAGTGTCCCGGCCGAACGTTGTTACAGTTATATCGAAACGGAAGTTATAGAAAGGTTACTTTTAATAGGGGAAAAAAATAGAGCAGTTGGACAGGGACCCCGAAGAGTCAAACCTTCTAGCTTTAAATCCCTTACCTTACAGCTGGTACCCTTATGGCTGGGGTGGGTCGGACATAGCAATACTCTATACAATGTTAGTCTATACAATGGAAACCATATGGATCCCATATAATGCCCTAGGGTACTTATTTGAACAAACTTGACAATGCTACTTTGGGGCATATAAAAAACCTGGTTCATGTAGTTTTTAAGAAAGAAAAAAAAACAGCATTTCCGCTTTAAAAAGAACTTTCCTTTGTATTTCTTTTTTCTGCACTTGCATACCTTTAAATTAAAAAAAAAAATCTAGCAATTTCGAAATCAAATATAAACTTGATATGGCGTGGTGCCATTTTGTCAGTAGGTGGTCTATACATTCTATATAGCATAACAGGATGGACATCTGTGCCATATCTGGTTTCATATTTCGATTCATACATATTTTGCTGATTTTTGGCATGACTCTCAACATATATCATATTGTACTCTTTTATATTCTGATCCTGAATCCTATTTATGGAACCTGAATTTCATACAGATTTGAAATGTACTACTTAGTGTGCATTATACTCCCATGAACCTGATTTGACCTCTTCCTTCCTGTTACAAAATTCTGTCACTTAATTTTAAATACTTCAGTACTGGACCCTGTTTAGAAATGTTCTAAAACTCAGGGTACTGCCCCAAACATTTCCATAAGAAAGCAATGAAAAGTCATAAGTGATTACGTACCTCAAAAATGTTGGTAAAACTGGGTCCTGGACTTGTGTTACCATATTTAACATAATTATCATCCCATCCCCCTGTTTAACTGTGGTATTTTATTACCATATATATACAAGAAGGAAAACCGAATCAGTTTTCTTGAGGTGTAATATTTCTGTTCACTTCAAGTCGCCTCATCTATTTGAATATTTAATCAGCCTCCCCCCCCCCCCCCCCCCCCCCCCCTCGTTTTTAAAACAAACCAGATTGATGGAGACTAAACATCGGATACTGCCAGATATACTGCCAGTAGCAGTCCTCTACAAGTTTAGCAAGAAAGGGTAGCTAATAGATGTAATATACAAAGAAAGAACTTAAAATATAAACTTTATATATTTTACTACAATTAAGTTAATATATTATATTTATCACTCTTGTTAGCCCGGATGTAAGCGTGTGGGGGTCTTAATGTGGGAGGAAACCGGAGTATCCAGAAAAACCAATGTGATCGGGCAGGTGACCCCAAACCTTTTCACGCCCCATAGGGGAATCAGACCAACATATACCTTGATGAAAGGCAAGTGCACTACCCACAGCGCCACCGACCCACCAAAGAAAGGACTTAGGTGGAAACTCATATTCTGTCTTCATTTTGCGTAACAAAACTGGAATTCCCTGAAAAGTACCAGTGGAAACCCCAAAAGCCTTATGCCTTATAATTTATACCTGGAAACCAACAGGAAGTGTCTTTAGTCATCTGTCATATTGTGGTCTTACATTATAATAAAACTCATATATCAGATTGGGTTGTTCGTTACTCTTTGATTTAAAACGTGGAAACAGCCGATGTCATCCATGGTCAAGAGCCAATATCAATCAAGAATAGATTTTCTGTTTTGTTTTGCAATAACAACTTGTGTTGTGCAGTCTATTATATAAGCTATATAAGTAACACGGTTCAAAACGAAGGCCGAAATCCTGGCACACGCACTACATGTTCGTAATAAACAATACTCGTAGGAATTCCGAGAATCAAAGATCAAGGTGATTCCAATTCATAAGTATGTTTTGGAATTTTCGTGAATGAAACGTTTCGGCTTTATCATCGTCAATAGCTAATTATTCTATTTGAAATATAATGACTCATATCGTTAAAAAAACATGCAACTTCCCCATTGAGAAATTTGTGTTGATAGCAGGTACTTCGTACTTTAATCCCGATTTCAATCTCGGCGTACAGCCAAGGCCCCGGCAGACAAGGAAACATTAAAGGCTGTACATTTGAAATATTGCAAAAAACATTTGTTTATTTGCATGTTATTTCGTTGATTCCGTTAATAACACGCTAAAATGTTGGACAAGATATTTCGGTCAGGATAACAACGCTCCGTAGTCCTAATTAACACCTGATAAGGCACATTGCTTCGTCTGATATTGAAGTTGTGTGTGCGATATCTCAGGTTATCTAAGTCCGCAAGCAAGCTTAGCTGCACACGAGGTTCAGAAGACCCGTCCATCAAAATGACAAGTTGGAGTGACAGGAGAAGATAAGGTTGGAGGCAGCTTTACATTCTTCACAACACCGCAACTCATTCATTTAACTTTGTTCATTCATGGATTTTATGTTAATTTGACATTCCCTTTACATTTATTCACACAATTTCAGATGCAAATTTCTGCTGATTGACAAGAATTCGTTGGAAATGACTTGATGACTTGGCGGTACAAATTGGATTGTTTCTCTCCCATGAAGCTTGTTCTAACATGTTCATTGTTTCAGACATTTCAACATTTGTGATGACAATCTAACAGATTTTTTTCCTGAAACTACCTTTATTAGATGTATGTGTATCTCCTTGATATTCGGTATAAACCTTTGCCAAGTAAGCATTTTTTGCCAGACGTTTTATGGAATGCGATTACATTTTTTTTTTATTGTTTCAGGAGTTATTGTCTAATATATGCATATCTCCCACGATGCATATCAGCCACAATGCTACCTTATCAATTAAGCTACATAATGTAATTACATAATCAATTTATTTCATAATCTACTTTTTTAAGTATCATTCTGTTAAATCTTCATACTTTAATATCAAGACATGCATTTCAAGTTCAAAGTTCAAAGTTGTCCTTTGAACAGGTAAAAATTCCGATGAAGCTCGGCCAAGAATTACGATAACGATACTCATCACCTGACAATAAGGTGTTAGCCCATAACATCTTAATTGATAAAACAAAGCCTGTGACAGAATACATCTACACGCAATGAATATTAATAGCACATACCTTACCACTAGCATCTTGTTATCTGATTGGACGAGACAGATTTGTCGACTCACATTGTTACGTAATTCATTCTTACTGACTTAAAGCTTCCTAACAACGGGGCTATAGCATACATGTATGTATGTAAACAAAGACATGCGCGGTACAATTTTTACAGGCGTGCAAAAAGGACAACATTTCTATTTAGCATAATAAAATGTATACCACCTTCACCCTAGTAAACACACCTGCTCCTAAAGGTTCAGCCAGACTTTTATTCCATAAGATTTCATTTGCATTTAAGATAGCATACTTGATAACTTTTCATTTTTTATAAGAGAAACCACTCGGCAAAAATCTAAAAATATCCTGAAAAGTACTGACAATAATCTGTAGTTGACAAAATAATAGTATTTTTTTTTTTTTTAACAAATTTTAACAAAAAGGCAAGATGAAGATTCAATTTGGTTAAGTTTGTTTGTATTTTTAGGTACTTTTAACAGCTATAGTCATTTAAAGACGTGCCAGGTTTTGTTTTGTTTTGTTTTTATATTTTCTAACATTCTATTAACAGCTAAGGTCATAAGATGGCGTGCCTCCATGTGTGTTGTATAAGCGTGCATGTGTGTAAGTTTGCCGGAGACGTCCGGGTATGTTGATGTACTTTTGGTGGTGGAGGAAAATCAGAACACTCAATCAGAGAAAAAACTCTGCCAGTACCTTAAGACTACCCACCATAGGCCTTGAACCTGTGACCCAGTGTTGGACGGCTAATGACTACCCACCATAGGCCTTGAACCTGTGACCCAGTGTTGGACGGCTAATGATCGTAGTTGCTCAGACATCTAAACAACTCTGTCTCTGCTGCCCCACAGGATGACGAGAATTTTACTGTTCTAGCAAAAGACAATGAAAGTGAAATATCAGGATTCTCCTACCGAAAAAGGGAGGTTTTTAAGTATGAAATACCTGTGATTTAGTATGACTTACTTACCTATCTGTTATCAAAGTAATGAATATCTGAACTACATACCTAGGTACACCCATTACTGTACTCACCATCTAGTATCCATATTTAGACTCATTGTATAAATTGAAAGACATGATTGACGGACAGATCGATGGACAGACAAATATATGAAACGTTGCAAGAGATAGAAAATGATTAAGAAATGAAATAAAGGGCCATAACACTGTATATGGCCCTTTATTTCTTATGACAAAAAAACCCCATAATGGCTAATTTTATGATCCTTTACATCATACATACCATAGGACAAAATTTTAACCCTTCACACTTTGTCCTCTCAAGATATTAAAAGGGAAAAGAATTATTGCCCTCAACAAGCTTTAGAATTAAATATGAACAAAGGGTTGTAACTCTGTATAGTATTTGGGGCACAATACCTGAATTAAGTTTGTGACATTTTGCATTTTTCTAAGATACATATAAGGTAAAGGAAATTTGGTGTATGTCTGTGAAAAAGAAGGATGTTATGTACTGGACAAAATATTGTTGGCATCAAGCCAGACAACGTTATACATACCATCGAAAAATCACTCAGGAATTTCCAAATAAAGATCTAGCAATTCGGGGTCTTTCAGCAAACTTGTTTTTGCATGTTTGTCTAAGTTTAGCATTTATCATAACGTAAATATTTGTGAGTGGGTGAGAGTGATTCTTCAAAAACATAATGGGTAATTTCATTATCTCAATTCTAACTGAAATTAACATTGTATTCTAAAACGCTAAAATTGAAACCCCTTATTGATATCTATTACAAAGCATTATTGATACAACAGCTCATAATGTGGGCAGTAAATTATCAACACCGTTTGTAACGAGATATAATTTTCGCCAACTTCAAAAGAAAAAACAAAGGACGATTGTTGCAATCAATCTTAAACCCTATTATTCAAACGAATGAATATATGCTAAAATCATTAAATCTGAACTGGCGTTTAAAATTCTAAAACTCAAGGTGTTTAAATGAGTTTAAATATTAATTTACGACCCGAACAAACAGTTATGTATGTGTAGACGTTCCGGTCACAGCCGCGACAGTGTTTGTTGTGAAATTTCCTATATTCTTGAACTCTAACATTACGACACCTAAAAAATTGGAATTCGAACCTTTCTACACCGCACTTAGAACTAGACATTGCTTACACTAAATGAACCCTGTAAGCAGACCTTATTGTATTATCCCAGACCTTGTGTTATCCATGACATCATTGCCTAAGACCTGTCTGCTTACTCACGATCAAGTCGAGTCAAATTGCTATTGCACCAGTGGATCCACACAACAAATAACACATCTACAATATACAATGGTTTTTCTAGTGTACATATGATGATTAAGACATTTAAGAGTTGAGACAAGAACCCAGTACTTGTCTTTTGAGTTAAGCGTCATTATGTTGCTAGTCAGGTTCACAAAATTACGCCAATCCAAATATGAGTTGACGAAGCTACCTAAGTGTCTAAATGTTTCAAAAACCTCCAGTGAACCTGTAGTTTAACAGATATTCAAGACTGTTTCGTGGAGAGTTTCGGGGCATTTTGTTGGTGAAAAATGTTACCTAGTTTGCAAAAGGAGTAGTGGGAAGACTACAACCCTACAGAGGGGTAGTGTATTAGGTAAATATGGTACCTGGTATACAACAGAGGTAGTGGGAAGACTACGACCCTACAGAGGGGTAGTGTATTGGGTAAATATGGTACCTAGTATACAACAGAAGTAGTGGGAAGACTACGACCCTACAGAGGGATAGTGTATTTGGTAAATACGGTACCTGGTATACAACAGAGGTGGTGGGAAGACTATAAACCTACAGAGGGGTAGTGTATTTGGTAAATACGGTACCTGGTATACAACAGAGGTAGTGGGAGGCTACAACCCTACAGAGGGGTAGTGTATTTGGTAAATACGGTACCTGGTATACAACAGAAGTAGTGGGAAGACTACAACCCTACAGAGGGGTAGTGTATTTGGTAAATACAGTACCTGGTATACAACAGAGGTAGTGGGAAGACTACGACCCTATAGAGGGGTAGTGTATTTGGTAAATACGGTACCTGGTTTACCACAGAAGTAGTGGGAAGACTACGACCCTATAGAGGGGTAGTGTATTTGGTAAATACGGTACCTGGTTTACCACAAAAGCAGTAGGAAGACTACAACCCTACAGAGGTGTAGTGTATTTGGTAAATACGGTACCTGGTATACAACAGAGGTAGTGGGAAGACTACGACCCTTTAGAGGGGTAGTGTATTTGGTAAATACGGTACCTGGTATACAACAGAGGTAGTGGGAAGACTACGACCCTATAGAGGGGTAGGGTATTTGGTAAATACGGTACCTGGTTTACCACAAAAGCAGTAGGAAGACTACGACCCTACAGAGGGATAGTGTATTTGGTAAATACGGTACCTGGTATACAACAGAGGTAGTGGGCCAAGACTACGACCCTATAGAGGGGTAGTGTATTTGGTAAATACGGTACCTGGTTTACCACAAAAGCAGTAGGAAGACTACAACCCTGACATACTGGTGTAGACACAGACACAATCAACATGGAGTTTGTTACATGCAGCTAAAGTAATTACAAATGTAACAGATTTTTTTTTTTTTATTCTCATCTGGAGAATTAAAGTTTCAGAGTACAAAAACACTCTGTAGCTGGTGCAAGACATGGATACGTGACCAATTCCAATTACAGACCTGGTTTCAAATTATCCAACTCGTTCCAAACTTAATTGAATCTAAATAGATTAATTTATTCTTTAGAAGCCTACACTTATAGAGTATTTGTTAGTTCATCCGATCTTATTAACATTCCTTGCCTAATTTTGTTCATATTTCCATACTTAGCAAACACATCTTGCAGAAGTTGTTGCAGACATATAGACAGCTCATGTACTTGACAAAGAATCTGTCTAAAGACTAATGGTCCCAGGTTCGAATACCGATTCCTTTTAATTACCGTACATATTATACCAGGTAAGAAATGCAAACAGAGATATCAGTAAAGGTAAAAGTAAAATGAAAACAAAATTCTTTATCATAGTACCATACTTTAATTGCCAGCTCTCCCTATTTTGGAGGGAGATGCCCGATTCTGTACCCTAAAATTGAGCATTTTTAACCAGTGAATTTGTTAAACTATTCCTATTTTTAGATCAGTTGATTTCAACTGAAAAGCATTATCTCCCCCATGGAAATTTCAAAAAGTTGACAAGTATGGAGTACCACAGTGTGATAAATTAGAAAAAATATTTCGTCATAGTCTTGTTGTCATATTTACAACAAAGCAAGTCAACATATTTTTATTTCATCTAGCCAAGCACGATTTATCACCATATTTGGCTACAAGAGGGAAGAAAAATCTTTCTGAGTCAATGGCCCATAGAGCCAGAGCCTAGCTCATTCACCCCTGAAATTTCATAATGAACTATTCCAACCTTTGAATTGGAAGAGTTCAAATGTGTCTTTAGGGGTGAATGAGTTAACTCTGTTTCTGTGACAACAAGTGACTGTCAGTCAATGACTTTGAAGGATTACTTCCCAGCCGGCTGAGATACTCATTTGTACAGCTGGGTGGACTAGAATAATCTGGTTAAAATACACTTTTTAAGGACAAAACAACACTGGATATCTGTTGTCAGCACAATTCAAACCAATGCCCTTCTGATCAGTTGGAAAAATAAACCATGTGCTGTTCTGTCTGACGCTACTGAGCCACCATAAATTTTACGCACAAGACGTAGAAATTAAGCTGATGTTTCATATACATCTGGTGTCGATTGGCCTTCAAATTTATTTCACACATTTAATTTATTTTCATAAAAGCAACATTCAACAACAGAATTGCTGACTTACAGTATATAGTTTTTAACAACAAGGGTACGTATTATCTACTTGATCACAAAAAAATATGACCATACCTTAAATTCCAACAGACGTTATCAGTCTGTAAGTGGCCATATTGGATGGAACCTCGTTTCCACTGCAGTGGTAATTTGCCTATGCCACGCCTCAGTGGTCCTCAAAGGGACCAAGCTTCTGGACTTATATATAGAACTACTGGAGCAGATTACATCATCATTATGCGGACCAGGTGCTGATTCTTCAAAGAAATACTTGGACACCCATTTTCAGCTTCATTTGATATCCGAATTCCACTGCAGGTGTGTTGCTTACTGTAATCATTATTATCCAATATAACTTTAACATTCTATAGAAAATGTTGTTGTTTTTTCGTAATTTTTTATTTATTTAACGACAAAGAAAACAGTGGGACAGAAAAAACAATGGAGAATCAATTGCAGCTTGACAGTCAATACCAAATAAATGAGTGTCATACCAAAATCTCGTTTACTGTATAGCGATCATATTTTGCGTGGGTTTTGATATTCCGCTAATTCTTAACACCAGCAAAATTATCGAAAATGTTAACCACTTTTCGAACCTTAATTCTTACAACAATACTGAAAATAAATACAACCCAACGCTGTTATGCAAGCTTAAACGAACTCAAATCAGATTAACGCCAGACAACTGAGCAGTCCATGTAAAAACAACACTTACATATAAGTGGCCACAACATATTTATGTGTACACAGCGAATTTTAACCTAACGAATATGTACTGGATACGAAACTGTGAAATATTGACCCTGCGAATTTAAAGCGCTATATATCAACCAAAAATTACTAAACAAACCCTGCAGGAAAAGGTCACCAGTGCCTTCATCATCCCAGCTCAAATCAGGTATGAAAAGCTCAAAAGTAAACTGCAAGATGTTGCATATTTAATCAGCAGAATCACTCCCTATTGGAGACTTACTGTGACACAATACCCTAACCATCCCCTGATTCTGACCTACATGTAAGATTTTTATGTTCTGGAATGACCTCCAAACCCTCCCCCCACATTATGGTACCTCCCATTCTCCCTACCTTCCTATACACACAGCTCACGGTTCAGTTGGGTCCAGATCTGTTAGCTTAGATTATATTTCATGCAAACTTGTAACTTAAACAATATCTTACTGTCGAACTTAAAAATTATTACATATTATCAAATATCTTCAAACAATCATTTGTATTTCATGCACCATCATCCAGTTTTATCTATTCGTTAAAACATTGATGTAAATATTCCAGTTGAACATTTTGTAAGTTAACTTGTCATTAAATGTCTATGCACCAGCCAGGTCTTTTTTCAATGTGTTGTAAGTTTCTGTTCATTTTGTACTTTAAATTCATTATTGCATCTTCATAATCAAATATAAAACATTTGGGGTAATTAACATGAAAAAACATGCAAATTGCAATTATATATACGGGTACCTTTCCCAGTAAAAATACTGGTATTGCTTTCCAAAAGAATAGTTTTGGAATATTATTCTGGCATATATGTATTTTATATATATAAGTAAGCATCTACTTCCTTCAAAATACAGGGCCTGTATCGCTCACCTGAATATGTTTAATATAATTGGTATGAAGTAAAGATATAGCACTCCATGGTAGGTGCTGTAAGCACATATGAAATTTCAGAAAGATCCATCCAGTACTTGAGATATAGCGAGAACAAACTTCAAACAGAGCCCCACCCCTATGCCCCTAGGGGGTCATACCCACCGTTTATACAAATTTGAGTCCCCTTGGCCCAAGGATGCTCCAGACTAAATAAGGATGAAATCCAGTCATTCGTACAGAAGAAGGTATTTAAAGAATTTGCTATGTTTCCCCTATCGGGCCCACCCTTCTGCCCCCAGGGGGGCCACATTCACTGTTTATACAAAATTGAGTCCCTTAATTTTGCCAAAGATCCTCCAGACCAAATTGGGAAGAAATCCCTTCATCCCTATGGTAGAAGAAGGATTTTAAAAGTTTACCTCTATTTCCCCTATTGGGCTCCGCCCTTGGAGACCACACCCAGTGCTAAAACAAAATTGAGTCCCCTTGGCCCAAGGATGCTCCAGACTAAATTAGGATAAAATCCCTTAACCCCTATGGTAGAAGAACGATTTTAAAGGTTTTACCTCTATTTCCCCTATTGGTCCCCGCCTCTCTGCCTCCAGGGGGTCAGACACACCGTTTATACAAAAGTTGTTCCCTTTTACCTAAGGATGCTTCATACCAAATTTGGACAAAATCCTGTCATTCCTACAGAAGATGAAGGATTTTGAAGAATTTGCTATGTTTCCCCTATTGGGCCCATCCTCCCTTCTGCCCCCAGGGGGGCCACACTCGCTGTTTATATGAAATTGGTTCCCCTTCAATCAAGAATGCTTCAGACCAAATATGGACCAAATCCTTTCATTCCTACAGAAGAAGAAGGATTTTAAAGAATTTACTATGTTTTCCCTATTGGGCCCCACCCCTCAGGCCCTTGGGGGGCCAGACCCACCGTTTATACAAAACTGATTCCCTTTCACCCAAGGATGCTTCATGCCAAATATGGAACAAATCCTTTTATTCCTACAGAAGAAGAAAGATTTTAAAGAATTTGCTATATTTCCCCTATTGGGCCCCACCACTCAGCCCCCAGGGGGGCCAGACCCACCATTTATACAAAATGTGTTCCCCTTCCCCCAAGGAAGCTTCTGACCAAATATTGAACAAATCCTTACATTCCTACAGAAGTAGAAGGATTTTAAAGAATTTGTTATATTTCCCCTATTGGGCCACGCCCCTCAACCCCCAGGGATGCTTCTGACCAAATTTGGTCAAAATCTTCTCAGTTGTTCATGACTAGTAGTGTTTTAAAGGAAAAGTTGACAGACGGACCATGGACGGACGGACGGACGGACGTTAGCCGACGGACGCTGCGGTATGGCATAAGCTCACCATGGTTCTTTGGACAAGATGAGCTAATAAAAATTATAAAAAAAAAAACATCTGACAATATTAGTGAAATGCTGGTCTATACAAAGATTAATAACTTTCGCTAGAACAACTTGAATGTATTAGAATTATACAGGCTCAGAGATTAGAAAATGCTCCAGAGGAGAATTGAAATGTGACATTCCTGAATGGGTAGCGGTGATATATATACCTCACTTGTTTCAATTGCTTGTAAGACCGTTCGCTCACAAGTTCTGATAGTGTTTTTGTTGATTAATACACCAATCAATAGCTGCCCTCCGATGTCAAACTGTCTTGCAGTGTCGTATTATAGAATCCTATCATTTTTTTCGTCCTCTGGAGACAGTTCTGCGAAAGTGCTTTCCATAAAACCGAAATTACATGTACATTCCAAGTGACTTTTTATCATTCAAAAGTAATCACGTACAGAAAACGCAATCTGTTTCATGACATAAGATCTCACTATTCTTGGATCAAGTGCAAACTGAAGATTGAGAAAGTCAATCAATTCTGTCAAAACAAGATAGATTATTTTTGGAAACTTATAATCAGGTTTCATGGACATCTAGAGTGATTTTAGTCTAAAGATTCATTTTATAACAGATGTGGGTGTTTTTTTAAAATGTTCTGTATTGTTGACCTAAGCATAAACTTCTGGCAAAACATAAAAATATTACAAGAATATTTTTTTAGTGTTTGTACTATGGCTATATTTGGGGCCCAATTATGTACACCAACATCTGACCCTGACTTCTTGAAACAGCAAACCACTTTCTTAAGGTGAATTGCAGGTATTGTTCAAGTCTCATAAAAATATTTCATTTATCCAAAATATAAAACTTCACATGGCACTTATTTGACCTTTTTAACCTTGACATGAAGGTCACAGTGACCTTATTGCAGTGCATTGCATATACTTCCTGGGAATACCATTGCAAGGTTTTAAAGTTATTATCCGAACACAATTCCACTGGAACTATGACACTTATTTGACCTTTATAACCTTGACATGAAGGTCACAGTGACCTAATTACAGTGCGTTGCGTATACTTCCTGTAAGTGATGCAGGTATACTTCAAAGTTTCATTCAATGGGGGAAACATGATTAAATAATTTTTTGCCATGTTTTATTTTCACATTTAATTACAAAAGTCACAAACATTTTACTTCTGGAATTTAGATGGCATTTATAAAGGGACTATGAGCTTACTTATACAAGATATTGAACATTCATAACAACTGAAACTGACATATCGTCCAACAGACCTGAGGGAAAGACAATGAATTATCAGCCTCATAGGATGTATATTGAATGAATTATCGTTGTCCAACACCAGAAAAATAGTATCACATTCTGATATTGACATATGAACAGATGAACGTTCACAGTTGCAGCTAAGAACAAAGCACTGACATGAAAATGCAACTCAGCAGGAAATATGACCTTCTGCTGGCAAATACAATAATGCTGTCAGGAGCTGACTTCCCCAGCACTGTCCACCACCCCTCAGAATGAGACTAATGAGGCTACTTTATGGTAAATTTCTACATTGGTGTCAATTTATGTACATCCACTTTGTACAAGGTTAACTCATTCACCCCTGAAATTTCATAATGAACTATTCCAACATATGAATTGGAAGAGTTCAAATGTGTCTTCAGGGGTGAATGAGTTAAAAAAGTGTTTTTTTATAAGAGGTAGTCTCACATTAAATTGATTTCACAGACAGCTTGTACTCTTGTATTGTATGATGTATATAAGTGACTCACTATATACTAACAACTATTCAGTGTTTCCTTAAAAGATCGCTTTACTTCTTGAGTGATGCAACTGCCTTTCCTGACTTGCAGACATTTACATGTACCAGCCTGATAGACAGCGTCTGTTTAAAAGCTTTTGAAGACTTTGATAAATAAAATATAAACAAAGCAGGCAGTTATTGTGACAATTAAATTAATCAGAGGACTTCAAGGCTGGAATCTGTATAACAAAATAAATAAAAACAATCTAAATAAACATCTATAAAAAAATAAGATTTTTAAAACTGCCTCTTCAAAGTCAATGCCCTAGCCGATATACTTTAGCCATCTCTGATTACCGATGTCGCCCGTTTTAATTGATTTCATTGATTATGAATCACAAAGAGAATCTCCTTCTACAGATTATCATGCTGCATATCGCTGAGGCAGAAATCCTGTGACAGATTTTCTTAAAGACCAAACAAGATTTATTCTGATAACTCAAAGGAACACCGGATTATGCAGAAGTATATGACTCATGCGATTTAAAAAAAAAAAAAAATTTGAATTATTTCATCCCTGCAGTACCGCACTAGACAATTCAATATATCGATCCAAGACTTTAATTTAAAAAGGGTAATTTGCACTGAAAAGTCCATTAGCACTATAAATGACATATGTCAATAATAAGTTTTTTAAATCTATTACAATTAAACGTAATAGCAGAAAAGTCTTTAAAATACGTAATAATACTGTTTAGTGCGATGTACAATAAGGAGAATACAAACTGAGCGGGGTGGCCAGGAAACTGTTCTGTCACACTAAATCCTCATATATTGACATATCAAGTCAAATTTTCCAATTCCATTTTCTCCAACCCATTGACGATAAAATAAAATCCTAATGTTGTTGTTATCTGATGGTGCACTGATTGAATTCCACGACATGCACTTTTTTTTGTCTTCAGTTTTGATAATTAAAAAAAAAAATTATTCAAATTTTATGTGAATGTTTCATTAAGCTAATGATGCCTGTTACACCAGAATCCATGATCAGAGTTTTATATATATTTGTCAGCTTAATGCAGTATTAAAGAAATTTGAATCACCAATATTTTCATAATTATCAAAGGTGAAAATAAATCATGAATGTCCCAGGATTGAAATTGATCACTGTCGGCAAACACAAAAATAAACATATTTTTTAACACTTTTTTTTTCAATATCTGTGTTAATTAATCTAATAATTAAGCTAACTGAAGCTTTTGCCTGTGCCATATGTCTATGTAATAAGACATATTACCCTATTGAAATGTCAGCTTATCCAAATGCCCTTTTTAAATTATGTGGTCCTCTTTGAACATAAAAATCCATTCCTAATGCCTAGATGTGTTGATTTTGCTTCTCAGGTAAATGCTTAATTCTAAATCAATTTTGAATTAAAAAGTTTTGTTTTGGCAGTTTTTCTTAAAACTGCAAATATTGCAATCAAATGAATTTCTTTTGATTTTTAGCAAAGAAGTATCAAGATACAAGTTAAATAAGGATTATATCTTTATCTTCAGCATGCACCTTTTGTCAATTTTCATAAATCTTTGAAGTATTTGGAAAATTTGGCAAGGATTAAAACAAAAAAGATTGTGCATCAGTTTGTTGAGTGAAGTTTAAGGGTTCTAAATCATGTTAGCTGGCAAAGCTGAAGGACACCACATGATCTGTTTGTGAAAATACAACTTAATTGCTCCGCATCAGTGGTAATGTTAAATTTGTAAGCTAGATTCTGTAGTTTTTTAGTTTTGATATACAGGTCCATTATCATCAAAAGATATTTTGTTATTGTAAAAATCAACTATAGAAAGCATACCTCCTTTTAATAATGCTGGCTGTTTTTCTTGACAAGATTGCCCCTCCACTCATAAAAATCAGCTTCATTGTTTAACAATTTTCTATGAATAGCAATGGCAACCTTGACGTTTGCTACCCTGAAATATAGAACTATCTCAGGTATTCTCATAGTTGCCCTTTGTATAAAGTTTCATAAAAATCTGTTCCGAAATGAAAAAAAATGAGGGGCCTATGTGCCCAAGTGGTTAAGGCGTCTGACAATCTGCTACCACTAGCCCTCCACCTCTAGGTCCCGGGGTCGAGACCTATGTGGGGCAGTTGCCAGGTACTAGCCGTTGGTTGGTGGTATTTCCCCCAGGAACTACGGCTTTGCTCCACCACCAAAACCTGGCACGTCCGTAAATGACCATAGCTGTTAATAGGACGTAAAACACAAACAAACCAAACCGAAATGTTCAGAAATGAAGTTAAGAGTGATCAGACTGAATCATGACACAACACTACGAGGTAAGGTGTGACTAGACAGTCAAGACAAGACGGACATGGGTAACACTTAATGATCTCTGAAAAATGGCTGGACCATAAAAATGGTGGGGAGAAAGATGGATTTCAAGCTATGTTTCTTATATAATGAAGACCATTTTTTTTTAAAATTAACTCAATGATCATTTAAAAGAACATTTCTATCAAATATCAAATAACTTTGCCCTTAAAAACACAATCAGAGAACGCTGTTATAACCTTCACTTCTCTCCCCAAAATGGAACAGTGAGACAAAACCTCTGGTTTTACTGGTCAGTAATGTTTGTGACCGATGAGGTACATTGTAAGAGATCTCTTGTCTCTATGTCATGAAAGCAGGAAGATGCCTGCGCATTCAACGTTTTATACATCCAATGTGGTGGCATTTTGTTGGGTGTTGATTTAAACTTGTAGAACTTGTACCTAACGATTCTCCTTATAAATACCATATTTATCCAGCAATAAGCCCATGCCTGCATGGTAATAGGCCCATGAAAAAGTTTGAGTCATAATTTATACATTGATACCCTGAGCTTATTGCAAATAAATACGGTACATTGGGAAAAGTCTTAAATACCATGTTTCTGTCTGGATTCTCAGGTCCCTGTGACTCACGTACATGTAGCTGTCCTAGATCAAAATATTCTCATCAATATTGTATCAAAATTTTTGTTTTCTCTATCTTAAAGGGGCATCATGGTGAAGTAACTTAATTTTTTGTCTTTTTTTTCAAATACTACATAAACATATCAAGTGAGACTCCTTATGGAAAATAACGATCGGATTTGGCTGAAATAGATTCATAAAAATGATTAAATCTAAGAAAATCATTGGTATTTCTACCTGTCTGACCAACGTTTTGTTCAGGGATTTCCCTCTACTAGCGCATGCGCATAACACACCAAAAATGACTGGCCGTGTGAAGTAAGCGAAAGAAAAGTGTTGTACCGTGACTCCGAAACGAAAAGTTGCAAAATGGTCAAAAGATAGCGCAAGGAGTATGTTACGGAATCATTATTGCAGGTGGGCAGTATTCAAAGGAGAAAGTAACTGCCCTAGCAGTTATTACGGTGCATGTATTCTTCCAGATAGCCAGTTAAGCTGAAATGGAATCGACAGAAATAATATCTAAAATTATTAAGCTCCCTAGTATCTTTGTCTGAGTTTGAACACAGATGAACTTAGTTTAATATGTTAATGGGCATTTATTGGAGAGTTTACTTTGTGTTTCTATGATTATACAGTGGTTTATGCGAAAGGAAGGGATAAGTGACTGGTTAGTTTGATTTTGCCATGAGGCCTTCCAAGGGATAACTGTTGTCAAGCCCCACAGCGTATTTTCGGGGTCATCAAGATACGTGCGCTATTAGATTTATATAATTTATAATATTACCGGGTTCAGTAAAATGGTATGATTTGATTATATTGCTGAATTAAACGATTATTTTTGGTTTTACATGAAAGATTTAAATTAGTACTGATATGAACACCTGGCCTCCTCTGCCCCGGCAATATATAAAAAAAATCAGAGAGGTTTGTCCCATGGTTGAGGGAAGGTGTACATGTTTAGCCCCGTACCATCTTTACCGGTCACATTCTGGTACTAAATTCAATATATATTTATAAATATCTACTTTAATGTTTATGCCTATTTAATATCATTGTTGACATTTAATTGTAAATGTATGACGGGAGAAGGCTGTGATAAATTGTAAAAACTTGCCCCATCCCTTGTTCAATTTTATTCGCAACAAATATGTTTAAATAAAGCTAAATAAAGCGTGCAATTAACTTCTGATGATGAATAATTACTGTTCAATAAGTTTGAATACGGACTCAGAAATCATATTACTTGGTTCATAGCACGGTAAGAAGTCGGCCCCTCTCTGGGGGCCCCTCTGGAAATCGTTTTATCTCGCTCAGACCACTTGTGTTTACTGCCGAGTCAGGTGACGTTATAGGCGCTATTTTTAGCAGGGCTTTCCCAAACAATTCAAGTGGTCAAACTGGACATTTGGAACGGACTATGAATATGGGCATAGCGAGGTAACATAAGTGGAAGTGCATACAATATATACATTCATTAAAAAAAATATGGGTCTTCATGTGATGTCCCTTTAATTTTATTTGACAAGTACATGAGAGTGGTATTTTGAGTAATATCTAATAAATAATTTTAAAAACTTGTTTCAAGATCCACACAAGTCGCAATGTTATGAATTGATTACCATTGCCTGCTCACACACCAACAGGATTCAAGTTCTGTCCAACTCAAACGCCCTAGACCTTTTCAGTCAACCTGGGCTGGTCAAGTAAGGCAGTAGTAAATCAATGACAGAAAATGCAACCTTAGCAGATTGCACTGTTGTGATATATCCAAAACAATAAACCTAACTCGGCAAGATAATACACAGACACAGACTTCAGAGGGAGAATCGATGGCAAAACCCCAGCACATACACCACAAAGCTATCGTGTCTGTATACAGAAAACATCGGGAGTCCTAATTGAAATATCAATCCAATAGCAGTCTACTGCACATTGAGTTCTGAGCTGGTGTATGATAAAACAATATGACGGGGTGTACTGGTCCGTTAGGGGTAATAGCACTCATAACATTTAGTAATTATGATGTCGTTACGTCAGTTCAAGTTTAAATGTGAAATTGAATGATTTGTTGTGTTCAACTTAGTTGATATCTGAATTTAAATGATCCAATTTTCAACAAAATTTCTGAACATTTGCAAATAAATCATTCAGATAATGTATACTGCTATTCAAATATCCATACATGGTACAAATCATTTTTATAACGATACAATTATTTTTTCAAAAGTATTTGTTGGCTTGGCCCTAATTACACCATATTGTGAAAAGAGGACAGAAAATTTCTGTCAGACATAACAAAACTTTATAGATATTTTTTATTAACTGGTTAATTTGTTTTCATTTAAATTAAAACTTGATTCTACATTTTACCTTTAGTACAATTTAATTGGCTGAACCATCCCACTGACGGTATACTATATCTGTCTGCACAACAATCAAAAGTGTATAGTCGTCAAATATACCAATCCCCAGACAGTGGAATAAAAGGGTACATAATAGGTGTATCTGTACACACAGACACAGGAATTCAATTTCTTTCATCTCGTTAATGAAAGTAGATCTCTACTTTTTAACGGGCCGGGCAATCAGTACATGACCTTCACCACATTTAACCAGAATGTGTTTGAACTTGCAGTCGTCTAATTACCAGCCTAAATACCTTTATCAAAGAAACACCTGCTTTTTAACAGTAGCCAGTAGTCTTGTGTTTAAATCAGCCTTAATACTGTGTCCTTTTCTTGTTCAGAGCTCGGAGAGAGAGAGACGAAAGATCGGTTAAGATCCCTATCTCACAACAGAACAACAATCAGATGGTAGCGTAAATCTATAAATCATCACACAGCCTGGTCCCAATCAACACACTGCCAGCCAAGTCTGACAGGGACAAACTTTAAACCCTTGTGTTTAAAACACACAGTCTTTAATCAAAGATTTCTGCGATTATCAATTAATTATAATTTGGCAATTTCTAAACTATCCCTTCTCTCTTTCTAAGCCTTTATCCTCCAAAATCGTTCTCTCTCCGAGTATATCCTAACAGATTCCTTTTCGTACGTTTCTCAATCCCCACACCTTTCCTTCTCCCAAGAATCCCCTAGATTGACACCGTCTGGTGGTCAGGTGGTGATGTGGATAGGGCACTAGCCTTTCACCAAAGCGGCCGGGGTTCAATTCCCGGAGTGGACATGAAAAGGTATGGGGTCACCTGCCCGACCACATTGCTTTTCTCCAGATACCCTCATTCCTCCAACAGTAGGACCTCCTGAGCGTGCCAACATCTGACAACAAGAGTGATTATTATAAGTTGAATAACTTGTTTCATAATTGTTTTAAAATAAATAAATAAAATTGAACAGTTGATTGCCACTGTCAATATTCCTCGATCCTGTCTAGAGTCCGCCACAGCTGAGAACCTTCAAAGACCGACGCCATTAGATATCTCCTTCTCTGTCTCTCAGACTCCGCCACAACCTTTTAACGGCTAAGACTCTTTTATATGTATGGATGAAAAATAGAGATAAAAATCAGCAAAACTTGTTTTAAAAATATTCACAGGTTAAAGGTTGATAAAAACGTAATATCTAACTAAACCTCCCCTATAACAACATCCTGTGTCACACTTGATTCCAAGATGAAAGTATTCAGAGAATATCCTCAAACCATCGAAAGGAAAGGTATGGCAGTTAAGTACAGTAGATGTATTCACTAAAGAGGAAATTAAGGTAAGGTTTTTGTGTTCTCCTGACAAATCTACATGTATCTGAATTTTACGATAAATACAAAAAAGGTCTTATCCAGGCAAAACAATCAGTTTTAGAGAAATATACCCATACAAACTAATCATCCCTGTCTATACATGTATCTATATACCTGTGACATTATCATTACTGCACATGGTAATTAACACATGCTTTAAACTGGCTGCGTTATTTAAGGAAATATGTTCGCTTGACTGACATACTTTATCAGAATTACCTTTTAAATCAAGTTAATTTAAACATCATAGTAAAAATCCTATTCAGTTACAAACCATTTCAAGATGAATTTCGACTAAAATGTTTATTGAAATTTCTTTCAACTGTTCAAATACAAGACTATTTGTAAAATTATTACAGAAGCCAACACAGTGACAAAACTTCAAGTATTTAAAATTGAAAATTTCAAAAAGGAGGAAGCACTCGTCAAACTTCAGGAGGACCAGGTGTTGGAATCATTTAACAATATTGGCGAACAATGATGTCAAAGAAAAGCTGGTCTAGATTTAAAGGTATTGTTAAATTAAAAACATCACAGAATTCCAGTTGTAAAATATTTAGCCCATAAAGAAAGCATTTACCTGGGAAAAGGTAAGAAAAACCGATGTATATACCCCAATCTATTAGCTATCAATCTTCCATACAAACACCTGTTTCCGTGGACAAAGGAGGAAATGAAGTGTCCTACTGACCGATTAAGTTACACAAAAACAACATGATGTGTACCTGTAATGAAATTCCAATAATTTTTGCACATGCCTGGTTTAAGTTCTGACAAAGAGCAAAGGAAACAAAACTGACTGCCGACCATCAACAGGAACTCAGTCACTTACAACTTGTTAACTTGACAAGTTTTGATTTCAAAATTTCTAAATGATGTTTTTTTTTTGTTTTTTCTCCATTTTTTAATTTATCAAAACTTAACCTCCCTCTTTGTTCATGAATATTCATATAATGAACCTTCAAAAAGATGTAAATTTTATGACTTATAATTTTTATGGATGTGCTATGGAAGTTTGATTTGCTGTACCTAAGGTAACCAAGCTCTGAAGATCTCGCCCCAGATGTATTCCTTTAAGATAGGTCCCTGGTCTGACTGGTTTGGAAATGAATATTGAATTCGAAGATCACAAAGGCTTTTATTAATCATACTTTGTCACAAGTGTCGAAAACTACAAAGAAGTTTAGAACCTGATCTTTGCTCCTCACAAATTGTAGAAAACACAAGGACAGTTCTTAACTCGTTCACCCCTGAAATTTCATAATGACTTTTTCCAACATTTGAATTGGAAGAGTTCAAATGTGTCTTCAGGGGTGAATGAGTTAATATACCACTTTTATGTTTATCACAGATTATGGGATATCATTGAGAGAAAAAAACTACTGGCTGAAATTTTATTTATTTTTCTTCTTTTATTCTAATAAAGATGTTTGACGAGATAAAGGTACCTTTTACATTGAACATGATCCTAATCACCTCATTATTCAAAGTCATGTTTTCTCATTTAAATGATCAACCAAACAGCTCTGTATTGTAGATTTTGATGAAATACCTATTAAACTCCACCTTCATACAGCTTGAATATGATCTGTGTTGTCTTGGGAGCTAAAGATACCTAATACAAGGGGCTATTATTCACGGATATCTGATACTGTGATATGTGTTAAAGTTATCTCCCTTAAGTAAAACTTCATAGACCATACCTAGAATTTGTATTAATTATCTCCCTTATGGCTATATGCTACCTTCCACATTATAACTGTGATTTTTGTAACAGTTATTTCCCTTAAGTAATACTTCATACACTATACCTTGAATTTGTATTAATTATCTCCCTTAAGGCTATATGCTACCTTCCACATTATAACTGTGATTTTTGTAACAGTTATTTCCCTTAAGTAATACTTCATACATTATACCTAGAATTTGTATTAATTATCTCCCTTAAGGCTATATGCTATACTACACATTACAACTGTGATTTGTGTTAAAGTTATCTCCCTTAAGTAAAACTTCATACACTATACCTAGAATTTGTATTAGTTATCTCCCTTAAGGCTATATATGCTATTCTACAAATTATAACTGGTTTTTTTTGTGTGACAGCTATCTGTTTATCTCATTAAAGTAATACTTTATACACTTTTCCAAGAAATTGTGTTAATTACCTCCCTTAATGATATATGCTACATTTACACATCGTAACTGTGATTTGTGATAAAGTTATCTCCCTTTAGTAATACTTCACCCTCTATACCAACAATTTGTGTTAATTACCTCTCTTAAAGATATATGCTACCTTACACATCACAATAATAATAATAATAATATACAGCATTTATATAGCGCCCTATATAATTTGTAAAATTACTCTAAGGCGCTTTACAACATATGGATAATAGTAATGGTTATAATTGTGAAAACAAACAACAAAGGCTTGCAATCACTTTCATACATTTAACAAGCAATGTGCACATAATTGGACAAATAAAAGGGTGGTATTTACATGACGTCTTTGCAAAGATTCTAAAATGCAGACGTGAAGAGGTGAGTTTTTATGTCCCTCTTGAACTTGGCCAGGGTATTTGACTTCCTAATAGCAGATGGTAAGCTATTCCACAACGTAGCCGAAACCCTCCCAAAGCATCTGTTTCCGTAGGTCACAGTACGGGATTTTGGGACACACAACAAAGATTCTGACTCCGACCGCAGTGATCTTGACGGCTGATACAGGGTAACAAGTTCCTGTAGGTACTGAGGAGCTGTTCCATTCAGAATTTTGTACTGCGACCTGTGTCGTTCAGGTAACCAGTGCAACGAATAAAGCCCAGGTGTGATGTGCTCTCTCTTTCGAGTACGAGTAACTAGCCGTGCTGCAGTGTTCTGGACCCTCTGCAGACGACTGGTTAGTTTGTCAGATATACCACAGAGCAGGGCGTTACAATAATTCAACCGAGAGGTAACAAGTGAATGCACTAAAATCTTGCATGCATCTGCAGTTAGAAACTGCCGAATACAGCCGATGTTCCTGATCTAAACTGTGATTTGTGTAACAGTTATCTCCCTTAAGTAATATTTTTTTTATACACTATACCTAGAATTTGTGTTAATTACCTCCTTTAAAGATTTATGCTTCTTTACACATTGATTTGTTACTTAAGATAATATAATCTACCCTGTCTTGTTTAAACCACCTGTCCTGTTTCTATCAGGTAATTTAATATACCCGCACATTTTCATCATTGACAAATTTATAAAAAGGACAGCATGTCTGAACATGGGCATGTTAATGGATAATAATTAACAGGTATATAGTTTTATGATAGCAATTTCAGACACTGTTACAATAAAACACAGCAAATACTCCCATAAAGCTGAACTATTATTATATTTAATGGACCTGTCACCTTCCAGATTGATATGTTGACATAAAATACAGCCCACATTTCATCTGGGTGTCTGTAAGCTGTAATTAGGGTCATTTTCGTCCATTTTGAGCGAAGGATTGACCAGCGCTGACCAGTGGGAAATGATCCCTCAGTCGAGCCGGCAGTGCGGGTCGTTATCGCTATGTATGCCCTAGGTACTACAGGACAATCAATGAAGATTGGTCAGGGCAATTACCATTAGACAAAGGACCGATTTTGTCCACATTAGTCCACATCATTGCCGACATACTGTAATAAACATGTTTCATAGCTACTGATGCGCTATAAATATCGTCTTTAAAACAGATTCTATAGCTTCCACAAGTACCAAGATAGCCAAGATTCTTCCATCAGACCAAAAAAAAATCATTTTTCATTTCACAAGATCTGTTTTTAAAATGACAAGTGATCACTGTTGGCCCATCAAATCACATTTGGGGACGCGATGACGCCATGAAAAGACATCATAAATATTTTATTCCTCTCAAAGCCTTCTGGAAATTTTGAAATGGCACACCGCGGAGTTCGTAAATCATTCATGTTTAAGACAAACATTTCTCCTGTTGAAAAAAAAAATGCTAACTTTCACTTTCTGGACAGAAATGGAAGACAATCGATCTATTAAATAACATTCTATTTTTTTTCACCTTTAAACCAGACTAGTCTCACACACAGAAATGTAATTTGCGAAACAGGTTTCCCAGATAGCTCACTCATTTGAGCGACAATTTCATCACATACACATCTTTCGCACATCCTTGTCTACAGAACGTTCCTCAGCCATTTAATGAAGATTAATGTTGCGCTGATTCTCCTTATTCTCTGTAGTAAAGGCGATTACTCCCTAGTAGATTGAATTAAGCTTTCCCTGAAGTCCTGAAGCACAAAAAGGTAATTTTACCATTATACCTCTATGAAGGTAAAGGAGCTAACTGGAGACCAATGTATTAGGGGTGTCTGTTGCGACAGATAACATATAAAGGTGGCAAAAAAAAGATGTATGTACATCTCGCAATGTTTAATTTCTTGGGACGAGTACAGATAACTCCTAATTACACCTGATGTCTGATACCATGGTTTTAGCTGTCTGTGTCGACTGGTTTACAGAGGAAATCTGTATCATATGGGAACTTGTTTTTCCGTGACATTTACGTTCCGCTTTTAGGTATCCAAAATCCTTTTTCATAATACATGTTCACTTTGTACCAATAAATGTGCAGCCAAAGTTTGGCCTAATGAAAGGTTTTGTAATATCTTGAGGTAGATATAAATTAGAAACATGGTCTCCTGTATTTATACATTATAACCTTGTTAGCATTGATATTTATGTTTCTGTTTTGATACAAAACTGGTAAAAAATTGGATTTCTGTATGTCGTGCAGCCATGTTAGTTCGACATTTAGGGATTCTGAACAGGTGAAAACTTTATTATTCTGCACATTTGGCTTTCTGTAAACAGTAGAACCCTCTGTATACAACACAACCACATTGACCATTTTGGTTTCTCTATACAACAGAACCACATTGACCATTTTGGTTTCTCTATACAACAGAACCACATTGACCATTTTGGTTTCACTAAACAACAGATCAACATTGACCATTTTGGTTTCAATATACAACAGAACCACATTGACCATTTTGGTTTCTCTATACAACAGAACAACATTGACCATTTTGGGAACCACATTGACCATTTTGGTTTATCTATACAACAGAACCACATTCACATTTAGGTTTCTTTATACAACAGAACCACATTGACCCATTGACCATTTTGGTTTCTCTAAACAACAGAACCACATTGACCATTTTGGCTTCACTATACAACAGAACAACATTGACCAATTTGGTTTCACTATACAACAGAACAACATTGACCATTTTGGGAACCACATTGACCATTTTGGTTTCACTAAACAACAGATCAACATTGACCATTTTGGTTTCTCTATACAACAGAACCACATTGATTATTTTGGTTTCACTATACAACAGAACAACATTGACCATTTTGGTTTCTCTATACAACGGAACAACATTGACCATTTTGGTTTCTCTATACAACAGAACAACATTCACATTTTGGTTTCACTATACAACAGAACAACATTCACATTTTGGTTTCTCTATACAACAGAACCACATTGACCATTTTGGTTTCTCTATACAACAGAACAACATTGACCATTTTGGTTTCTCTATACAACAGAACCACATTCACATTTTGGTTTCTCTATACAATAGAACCACATTGACCATTTTGGTTTCACTACACAACAGAACCACATTGTCCATTTTGGTTTCTCTATACAACAGAACAACATTTACCATTTTGGTTTCTCTATACAACAGAACAACATTGACCATTTTGGTTTCTCTATACAACAGAACCACATTCACATTTAGGTTTCTTTATACAACAGAACCACATTGACCATTTTGGTTTCACTATACAACAATACCACATTGACCAATTTGGTTTCTCTATACAACAGAACAACATTGACCATTTTGGTTTCTCTATACAACAGAACCACATTGACCATTTTCATTTCCGTATACAACAGAACTTTCATTTCTACATAACACAACTACATCAAACATTTTGGTTTCTCTATACAACAGAACCACATTGACCATTTTGGTTTCTCTATACAACAGAACAACATTGACCATTTTGGTTTCACTATACAACAGAACCACATTGACCATTTTGGTTTCTCTATACAACAGAACCACATTGACCATTTTGGTTTCTCTATACAACAGAACCACATTGACCATTTTGGTTTCTCTATACAACAGAACCACATTGACCATTTTGGTTTCTCTATACAACAGAACCACATTGACCATTTTGGTTTCTCTATACAACAGAACCACATTGACCATTTTGGTTTCTCTATACAACAGAACCACATTGACCATTTTGGTTTCACTATACAACAATACCACATTGACCAATTTGGTTTCTCTATACAACAGAACAACATTGACCATTTTGGTTTCTCTATACAACAGATCCACATTGACCATTTTGGTTTCTATACAACAGAACAACATTGACAATTTTGGTTTCACTATACAACAATACCACATTGACTAATTTGGTTTCTCTATACAACAGAACCACATTCACATTTTGGTTGCTCTATACAACAGAACCACATTCACATTTTGGTTGCTCTATACAACAGAACCACATTCACATTTTGGTTTCTCCATACAACAGAACCACATTGACCATTTTGGGTTCACTACACAACAGAACCACATTGACCATTTCGTTTCTCTATACAACAGAACCACCTTGACCATTTTGGTTTCTCTATACAACAGAACAACATTGACCATTTTCATTTCCGTATACAACAGAACTTTCATTTCTATATAACACAACTACATCGAACATTTTGGTTTCTCTATACAACAGAACCACATTGACCATTTTGGTTTCTCTATACAACAGAACAACATTGACCATTTTGGTTTCTCTATACAACAGAACAACATTGACCATTTTGGTTTCACTATACAACAGTACCACATTGACCATTTTGGTTTCTCTATACAACAGAACCACATTGATTATTTTGGTTTCTCTATACAACACAACCACATTGACCATTTTGGTTTCTCTATACAACAGAACCACATTGACCATTTTTATTTCCGTATACAACAGAACTTTCATTTCTACATAACACAACTACATCAAACATTTTGGTTTCTCTATACAATATAACCTTATAAGTCCGGATGTTTTACATTTCTGTATACAACATAGCCATATTAGTCAGGTTAAGTAGGTTTCTGTATACAATGAACTTTAGTCTGAATATTTTGGTTTCTCAATCAGGTAACTTTTTCGTATTTTGTCGTTGGCCTTACAAAGATCCATCAAAATGTATCATTTGTTTTCCTCTGACAGTTTCTTTAGAATTAAAAATGCCTTATATGAAATGGGAACAAAAATATTTAAGTTTGTCCAAACATATACAAAATATTTCAATATCAAGTATATTAAACACAAGACATACCCTATCCTGGAAATAATAATTTAGAAACATGGGAACATTTCATATTATAAATGTCCTATTTTTGCTTTGACCTATTTATTTAACTAGTTATTAAGACACAATTTAAAAACTACAAATTCTTTACAGAATCTGTATGAATCGTTTTCTCCAAAATATTCATATTCCCAACTGTTGCTGAAGTTTGGCTGTGCTGTTATACATGTACAACTCACCTAATACATGTATACATTTATGAAGTAAGGGGAATAACTCAATTTCTACACCTACATCTAAATAATGTATAGATGGACAATCACTTATACTCCAAACTTCCCTTTTTTTCAGTCATAGATTTAATTGCCCTGTTTATAATCACACTTTAATGGATACAATAGGAGCAGTTAAAGATTTCTAGCAGGGAAATAACATACTCCTTGTGGTTTTTTATTCCAACTTCCTTATTAAGAATTATAAAAACAGTGGAGGTGAATATTCTTTTTTAATAAGCAAAATGACTGAGACCTTAATTCATAATACCAGGTTAAAAAATATGAAAACTACCAGTTTGAAAAGTCATCCACATTAAAGACATATCATGTGTGTTGTCAGGTGGACAATACATGCAAATAGAACCAATTTACTTTTACGATCGTCCCAGACCTGAATCAATAACAGGACTTCTCGATATCGTGGCAGAAGGCAATACAGATTTAACACTGGAAGTCATGTGGACGGATTCAGGTACTGGGTGCATATAAATTAAGGAGCCGATCAGATGCTGAAAGAAATCTTCTTTGATTCCTGTAGGTTCAAAGGCCTTTAGGTACATATCGTATTGTACACACCATTCCTTATCAGTACGAAGGATAGAGAAAGCTGGTATTGTTTACCATACCTACTTAATCATTGATCAACAATCCAACACAGGTTTACAAGGTACAGTATAGGCCTACTTACCAGAGAAAGGTTTTAACAGGAAAAGTTGACAACACTTTTCCCAGTTTCATATACATGCCAACTTTTCTATTTTTTTCATTTGAAAGAAGCTATGAGGCAAAATCTTTTAATATCTAAAAAAAATCCATATCTGGCCACCTTTTGACAAAATAAAAGTAAAAAATATCACAATGTAAGCTGTTCTGTACATTGGATAACTTGAATTTTTACAAAATGCAAGATTAAAAGAATTTACCTTTTCACCAACCAAATCCCTCACGAAAGTAGCTTTGAGAGGATGGCTTAATTCCCTTACTGATTTTTAAAAGTGTTCTTATTAAAAGAAAGCAAAACTTTGAAATGCCTTGTATTAAACTCTTTTTTTTTTTGCTCTTGTCTTTTATCAATATCATTAGTTATGCAAACTTAAATAGGTCTAGTGTGAAGACGTACATTTTGTGGATTTCATTAACGCAGGACTTTAGTCCCCCTACATCCCTAAATACAGTGAAACGCCATCAGGAAGAAACCTTTTGAATCCCCGTAAATAGGGATTCATCGTTTCAGATAAAAATATGAGTGTGAAAAATTAAGAGTCTTTCTCTTATATATATATGAAGACTTTTTCCGTACATGTATTGTTTCATATATATGTATATGCTGTAATATCAAATCATATACATGTTATCACAAAGACAAATAATTCTCATAAGAGGAAAGCGAGTAGTGTGCTACCAGGGTTCGAACCATGACCCACAGCTTCCCAGTGTACCTCTCTACAGATTGAGCTAAAGGGAAAATCCCTCTAGCTCAAAGATGACCGAAATCCTATTCATCAATCTGCTACACTTATAAGCATCATTCAGTGAATTTGAAAACAAAACAAAACAAAAATCACTTTGGCTGGATTTCTCTCTGCATTTCACATTTACCTGATGCACATTTTTTTGTGCAGGATATACCTGTAGCCTAAAATAATACTTGAATTGATCACATGTCATTTTATTTGTAAAATATGATGTCTTACCTTAACTTTAATCAACTTGTTGACGATGTATCACGGAAAATAGAGATTAGTGGCTTATCAGGATTACTGTCTAGGAATCTGCAAACATAAATATAAAAATAAATCCTTCGGAAGGAACAAATTCTAAAAAATATATTACAAGGCATCAAACATCTCTAATAATAACAATCAGTGACTAGATAAGAAAAGCTGCAAAAAGCAATGCTATATTTTTCAATTTTCCAGATTGTCTTTATTTCAAATTCTTATTATTTCATGTCAAAACTCAAATCCTATTCAGTGTTGTGTTGCAGGAATACGCCATCCCCCAATTACACAAACTCCCGCCAATTTTCAAGACTTTTTCAGATTTTCTCTCATTTGTAGGTTTAGTATCCCTCTAGCAATCGTTCTCTTAATTGGTTGGTGGTTTTGATGGGACAATTAAAAGTTCATTGGCTAATTTGGCTAATTTATTCTTTGATCATTCATTAAAAGAAAAATTAAGCAACATTAAGTCTACTGACAGATGAGTTCTCACAAGTTTTTGGTAATTTGTTAAACAAGTGAATACATCATGTATACATTTACGCTATGATTATACTCATTTTCCAAACCTTATAGCATCTAGATTAATTAACTTGAAGCCTCCACTATTATTGGATACCCCTACAACCTGAATGTTTTTATATGACACAGCGTGGATAGTTGTGTCAGACGAGTCCCCACCCAGAACCATGATGCATGAAAATGTAACACGCAAAATGTCTTGCTCAGAAACTTGTATTTTGGTATGTGAGGTAAAAGTGAAAAGTCAAACAGAGGTCTCAGTCAATTTCCATTCTCATTACATGACATGACACCTTTTTAAAATATACCTACATACTACATAAGTGTGATATGTCCATATATAGGACATTGGCAGAGATATGTCCTAGAAACCTATATAAAGATCACAAATATTGCAATGGGTGCAGCAGATTTAGTTTGGTCACTTTTGTGTCCCCCAGTGAAGGACACCAAAGCAAATCCCCAATTCTGCAGGGGGTTATTTACGTACATTTAACAGTGGTTTTTAATATATCTATGTACTGGAAACAAAGTAGGGGTGGTATTTTTTAATGAAAGTCGATCTCAACCCCTAAAACGTGTAAAATTACTCTGAACACCTTATATATTTAATTAGTTTAGGTTCAAATATAGCTTTAACAAATTCTCAAGTACCTGTGCTGGGAAATTAAAAGACACAAAAACAAAATCCATGGTTGGAGGGGGGGGGGGGGGGGGGGGGGGGGTGCTCTCTCACTTTCAAGTGCTTAATTCCTATTTGAAACAACATTTGAAAAGCTGAATATTCTGTAATTAAATGAATATATAAACAGATAAATATCAAAACTTCTTTTGCCATATTTGATGATTTTAAAACAAGTTGTCATTAACTCATTGTACTAGTATATTCCTGTGACTGTGGGCAGTTTGTGGAGATGGTGCACAGGAGCTTGTTACAAATGTCTGTTCAAACTACACATATGTGCTATACTGATATGTATCAGTAAATTGCATATGTGTATTTCAGACGTTTGTAACGAACCCCTGTTGATGGAGATGTTGTGCGGAATGTCTAGGCTACTACCACGGAATCTAATTCCGTGCTTCTAATTGTAAATCTAAAATTGAAGAACACATTTCAGATCTCAGCAGGGTAATGAAGATATCTATGTACATTATTGCAAGCTCAGACCTACTCCCTGTCGTACCAAAGTGTGATTCCATTTCAGGTTCCACGTGTATCTGTTGTGTCAGAATATAACTCTTCGAAGAGGAGATAAATTATGACGGCACACGGAAGCGCGGGACAATATGTGAAACCACTGCAGTAGCACGGTGCGCAATCGGGAACCGTCGGCACTTTCCGTAAACGAGAAAATACTTCTCGTTTACGGAAAGTGCCGACGGTTCCCGATTGCACGGTGCGTTGACCATAGACGCAATCGAGAACCGTTCCGTTCCGTTCCGTTTTCCCCGTTTACGGAAGTGTCGATTTCAATTAAATCAAAGCTTGGTTATATCGAAAGTCGTGTATAGTTATCTGTTCTCAAGTGCGATTGAAATGAAACCATTGTTCTTTTACAAGCGAAACGAGTTGTACGAAAAGACGGAAAATGCATGGCAAGAGCTGGTTCGAACCCATAACCCCCGAGCTGTAAACGGAAGCTCTATTCAGGTCCCTGCTCTATTGAACAAACCCTTCCTCATTTTTATCAAACTTCATCCCAGATATGCGGCCCGGTATGTCATTACCAAGCGAAGATCGAGGAGACTGGTCAACTAATTAGGCCCCGGGGTTATTAAGGCCAACCCTGCGGATATTTTTTATCTTGAGTCTTGAGCAGTGCAGCGTACTGGGCGGGACACTAGCTCAAACAAAAAACAAAAATGATGAGGAAAACTCAGTTATAAATTACTAACGTGAAAAGGTTAGACTTGAAAGAAAATCATATGATCTCACTTTTTTCTATATGTTTTGCGATCTTTCTGAAAACCAAAAGGCTACTTATAATTATTTATGCCATACCTGTAACCCGCTGACTGCTTCACATGATGGTATACATCGACTTTCGTATTGCTGTTATATATACGAATTTATTGAAATGTCAATTTGGGACAGGTTCGGCCCATGCAACGCATGGAAAGTCATGAAATTGGCGGGAAAATCTGACGTTATTACGTCATACTTACGCTGATTTCAACGTGGGCCGAACTTACCCCTGACTGCCCGTCCGAACTTGGCCCAGGCCGGGTCACATTCGGCCATTTAATCACCCGACAGAAAAGTTAAATAATTCTTCAAATACGGAGGGGATTGCCCTTTTGTTATAATTTAATGAAAGGCATGGGATTTCTCTTTTAAATGATATTTCAACAAATGCCATTCTGTCCAGAACGACTTTAATTACTGCCCAATGATCACGAGTGACGTTCCGATGCATATTGATGACATCCATATGGACAGATTTCATGGTCTGCTCTTTGTTTGTGTGATATGAAGGTTGATTTAGTTGATTAACTAAATCTCCTCTACACAGTATCTGGGGAAAAAAGGTTCGTCACTGGCACCACTTGAATGACAGTAAGCAGAAGATAAATGCACGGTCATACCGCGGTCGAGGTTCGAACCCCGGACCTCCGAACTCCAGAAGGGCTGATGCAGTAACACAAAAAATGCGCTAGTACTGGCAGGCATTTTCCAAACCGGAGACAGGGGTTAACGTTGATAAATACGCCATTGCTTGCCGCACCGTAAACTGACGGCCAATACTCAATTTGTCGGTCAGTTCACAAAAAGGAATAGCCTATCCTTCAATTTGATGTCCCTGGAATCGTTCCCTGAACGATAAAAATATCAGTGTCAAGTTTTATTCAATTTCCAAGTAAAGAGGTCATTCTGATAAATTGATGAGTCTGTATGCTGACTCAACCACGGTACAACATGAACTTGATTCCATGATTTGTATTCAAATGAATAGCATATAGTATGCAATACGAGATAAAATATCTATACCCCGAACTGTGTCCATGTATCAGCAAGAATACCACTTAATATAATGGACAGAATGACATGTCGATTTTTTTAGTAATTATATCAAAATAGTCTCATGTATTTTGAACCTTGGCCGTTGGAATATAAATCTAAATGTTCTTGAATCTGACTCGGTAAAAAGCTTGCATCGGGCTTGGATGATATATTGCCACGTGAGTCACAAAACGACAGCGATTGTGGCGCCATGTTAGTGCACAGTGACAACAAATCCCCCTCCCGCTCTTCTTTTTTCTCAACATCTGCATCACTGACTGACACCCAGCATCAGCAACCGATCGATGGCGGTAAGTGATGCAACTAGTTGTAGTGCCAGGGCTGCAGCCTCTCCTCACACGAGTGAGCGAGTCTGTAGCGGTCTAAGGTTATTGGTGATTAAGTCAAATTACGAGGAAAAAATGATCATTTCACTCCATGTCGGCAAATGACATACATCATCAGTATATATGACTCGAATCCAGATGCAAAATCCTGATAGGGATCTGACATACAGTAAGTTAAAAAAACAAACCGGGGTAAACTATTAATAATTACACTGTATAGCTATGGTGATGGACGTTTTAGGCTTATGGGGGTACATATATATATATTTTATTTCAATACACATACGTTTATTTTACATGGTAATGCATCTTACTAATGAAACCTTACCCAATTAAAAAAACAAATTAATTGTCGCACGGGCGGGCGGGAAAAGGAGACCCAAATACTAAAATGAATAAAACACAATTCAGTCCGGGTTTTCTGATGAAAATTTCAAATATAGGCAAATCTAAGGGGGGGGGGGGTCATAAACTTGCACAGGAACCATTAATGGACAAGGTACTGATATCGTTTCTAAGTTTCATAAACTTACCAGATTGTTCAAGCTATTAAAACGTCGAACGCTCTCTGCACTTTATAGCGTATTCAGATGCCTTTCATCGTGTGCAAATAACCAATAAGAATCAAGGAAGTATGCGTGCTTTTATAAAATGATCTGGAAATCTAAGAATGACATAAAGTCGACTATCAGCGGCCATATCACACCACGATCCACCAGAGACGGACTCCATTCCCGCCTCGACCGTAAATACCCGCCATCATCGATCCCTTGAATGTTACACAGAGACGCGTGGCCACGCTCGGTAAGGGCACCGTAGTACAATTCCATACATGGAAACAGCACAGTCAGCAGATTCTACGAAGAGATCATGGATTGGCTTAACTGAATCTTGCACTCATAACCAGAATCGTCAATGGTGTATTCCAAACCCTCTCTCTAGATTGAATTTTCAAAATTTTCTGGGTCGATACACGATTGAAGTACCGACTTGTTTGTTCGTGCTTTTTGTAATTAGATTATGTTTACGATTCTGACAATCACCTCTCCCTGCCTCCTTTTTCAGTCTCCCAAGCACTTCTACAAACGATGGAATCACATATATCTACGGTACATGGAATCAATCGCAGACAAGGCAAGAGCAGAACCTGTCATACTCTAGGAACTATAGACTTGAGCCATACACGGTTAAATAGTTCCCGTGGGATCAACTCAGTCACGCGCAATACAGCATCGTAACTGCGGCTTCTTATATTGCAACATTTGAACAAATATTAATGTCAGTAAAAAAACTAATTTTTGGATGGTTAACCGTTAGGAAATAAATGGCTTGTGGTAGAATTTCTGCAACAGATTTGGAGATCGACTTCTGAGGTACATATGTATCACATAAACAATATTGGTTTGTTGTTTTATTAAAATCAATGGGACTTTTACCCAAAATGTGCCATCCTAAATAGCTGTACAGGTTGGTACCAGTATTTAGGAAGTAATCATTAGAACGACCGGAGACTACACTTGAGAAGTTTTCATCAAAAAGACAGGAGCTTTCATTGTAAATAGCTGTACACATTGGTACCAGTTTTTAGGAAGTAACCATCGGGACGAATGTAGACTTCACCCTGAACAGCTTTACAAGTTGGTCCCAGTATTTTATGAAGTAATCATCAGAAAGACCGGAGACTACATCCTGAACAGCTTTACAAGTTGGTACCACTATTTTATGAAGTAATCATCAGAAAGGCTGCATGGGGTCTCTGTCCAAAAGGAATCAAAAACCTTTTCGATATCACAATCTATTGATCATATCATTCTAATTGTACTCAAAAAATTGGTTTGGCAGATTCAACATAAACATGGATTTCTATCGCATAGTCATTCACTTCTCGAATTCTATAAATTTCCTAAAGGACAATATCTGTCTATGGTGCCGTTAAGACGTCATACTAGCCGATTAGGTCGGCGTGTTACCAGATATTTCTATATGTCTCCTATGTATAATTTCCGCAATAGACAACCTGCCATGATCTATGGAGATGAAATAGACTTCACTGAAATCGATATATCATCGGTAACCTATAACGCCACGATTTATTGTCATTTTTCCGAGCTGTTACATGTTTCAAATGTTCCGAACAGACTTGGAGACGAGGCTCTTCAATCGTGATGGATTTTCACCATGCTGGGCCATTGATACGTAGACGATTCATTTTGAATATCTAGACGACAAACCATTTTCTCGCGATTCTGGATTGATAGTATTACACAACCCTGCCGAGGAGACAAAGTTACAGAAATCAATCTGTAAAAACAATTCTACTTTCTTCGTAGTTCTTAATGCCAGAAGCTGTTATTTCCAGATGATGGTGAAAGAAAAACTAAAACCACGGATACAGAAAAAAGTGGGTTTTGTTTATAAGAAATTGGATTATATACAAGCTGATTGTATAGGCATAAGCTATGTATTACATAGATGTTGTCAATTTCTCGGAGCGACATGCTCCTTTTTACAAGACAAATAGTACATAAAGACGACAACACTCATTGCATTCACAGAATACATGAAAACTTAAGGCTAAATTTAACGTGATTTTGTATTGTCCTCTAATGGGTCAACAGACCCGTTTAAAAAGATTTTCCTCCGACAGGATTTTAGGTTTTCAGAGAACCCCTTTCTTACTTTTAAATGCTGCAGAGTCTTCTGATTGGTTAATAAAATAAAGATGAAAAGCAATTCCTCTTGCGACGGAAGGAATTGTACTTGGATTTTGTTGGAGTCTTTGTCTGTTTACTGATCACTGGATGCCACTGTTATGCTTCAAATGTCATATTCGCGATGTTTTAAATTCGAAAATGAAGAAAAGAAACATATTTTAGTGTTGTTCCATTGTGTATCAAAGAAAAATGAATATTTAGTAAAACAAGAACACTATTTACAGTAGCCATGGTTTTATTGTAATTATAAGTACTGTATGTATAATATAAGCGTGACCGACTTGTCTTCCACTTGTACTGCAAGAACTGGTTAACCAGGGCTAGGGTTCCGACTCTCAATGGATGTCCGTCAAACGCCATAGCCAGGCCGTTATAAATGTACACCATTATATATAAATCATACGATGGATATTAGATCTGAAACACCATCTCCAGACGAAATTGAGCCCTAGTCATATTCCCAAATGAATAAAAAGTATATTACGATCCAGTGTACCATGCATGAACACAGGGATCGGGGAACCAAGTACAGAGTGTATGGTTGGACCTATACTGATTTGAAGAGACTCCACCCCTACTCATCTAACCCCTCCCCTCCCACTTGATAGTACGCCATTGGGGTTGAGATATTTACCGATTGTTGATATAAATAAAAAAAATCCTAAAACGTCTAATTATGAACCATACATACACAGAGCAGGGTAGGTCTAAACTTTCACAATGCAACTGATCACCAGGTCCCTGTGCACATTCATCAATAAGACACGCCGTACATCAGTAAACATGTGTAATGATGGCGGCTGTCATGTTCTGGCAGCTGCATCCAACACTGTAAATGAATTTGGTGATGTAATAGTGACCACGTGATGAAATATAAGATAATGATTGGATGACAACATAAACACTCAGAGGCCCACGTGACGCAATGTAAGGTGCATGTGATCATGATTTGGAAATGTATGGACCTCGGGGCCCACGTACGTGACGAAATAGAAGATGGTGTTTGGATGACAACATAAACACTCAGAGGCACACGTGACGCAATATGCAAGACGATGATTTGATGACAAGGCAAACACGCTGAGGCCCACGTGACGAAATGTAGGATAATTGGTAATTACTTACACGACGTCGCCATAACGGTGGCAATTATCATTATCGCTTGACTTTGGTGCACGACGAGGTTCCATCAGTTCAAGACAACATGGCCACCCTTTGTGATTTAAGACGTCCTTGTCAGTTTTTTTAGTATATCGTGTTACACGTGCATGTACAGTACTGATACGTATTAAGGTTTCAGTGTCTGTAGATTTTTTTTTTTTCAAGATTTTTTTTTATTACGCTCTGACACACAAAGTGTGTAACAAGAGGTCAAACAAAATAACATCAATCAAAATAAAACATGACAGAGAGAGTAGATTACACATGGACNACAGATTCAACATTATTTTCTTACATGTGAAACAGTAAGTTTACACATAATTATTTCATACATGTGAAACAGTAAGATTACACATCCTCATTTCATACATGTGAAACAGTAGTATTATACAAGGACAGATTTAGCATTATTTCACACATGTAGATTACATGTGAACAGATTCAGCATTAGTTCACACGAGTGAGAGTAGATTACACATGAACAGATTCCGCATTAGTTCATGCATGTGACACAGAAGAATATATATGACCAGATTTATCAGCATTAGTCATATATGTATTGGATACTCAATTTTCACAGCAAATTATCTTCACTGCCATAATCATAATGCAAAGTATAGTATTTTTGACATACTGATTTATTTCAATTGTTATTTTTTTATAATTATTTGCAGTTTTACAAGAAATGTACTAACCCTTTTGATTAATTGTTTGTTACATATTGTGAACATTCCTTTCATTTTATCAACATTTGGATTGGTGTAATAATATATGTAGGGATGGACAAATACTACGACCTGTCTCAGATATTATTTTCTCTCATTTACGATACAACAACACTTTGAAATCAAGTAGCCTCACCGCATCAAAAACAGAAGAAGAAAAATTGCTTCAATATATAAGCTGTCAAGAATTCAGGTACACTATATTGTTTTTTAGACGACTTTTTTTTGGAAATATTAATAATGCACTATGACCAAAATAAACTGATTTTTAACTTCAAAACAAAAATAAAGCCATTTATTACATAAACAGATGTTTTGGCTTCCCTGTCAACTGTTTTAAGTCTTTACAAACTGTGCATGATCCTTTATATTTGCTCTGCAGATCTTTTTAGAGATAATTGTCCCTCACGACAAGCTTTACGTATAAGACCTTACACTTGCTCCAGTGTTCCAAGGATCAAAACGTCTCTGATATTTCAAGCATAATTGACAGCAGATTTCATAAAAAAAAGGAAAACAATCAAATTTTCAGAGCACCTAGTTTTGTAACCCATCCTATCTAATTCCCCGATCTTTTTGGGGGATTTCAGTGTCATTCCATTTGTTATTGCGTCTCTTTGGCCCTTGCTGTTGATGTTGACGTTGCGTTTAGATGTTGTCTTGTCCTTTTTGTATGTTGGAGATGTGTGTGCCATCCCTATTTCATATATAGTTATATAAGTCTCTCTCACGTGACGTAACTGTTTTAGACGTTAAGTTAAGCGAATGTGATCACCGGTGCCAACAGACGACATAAGTTAGGATGTACAAAATACATAAACAATGTCCTTTTACCCCAAAAAACTGGTTAGAAGAGTATTTCTTCCACCGGAAATACATGCACAAGATATTGCACAAGGGCCTCGTTCTGATAATAGAATGAGTTTACATCATGCGATTGGATCGTCGGCTACCGGAAATGAACATCAAGATATATGGCATTGTAACCATGTTCACGGCATTGGTAATTGTAAGAACCCGCCTCAGACCAAACATCCGGAAGTAACCCTTATTCTTAAAACTGATTTAGTTCTTACTGCATTGACAGAGACTAGACCTTGTACAATAGACAATTTAAAATTTTAAGTGGCGAACACAATACAAAAAATCAAATCCCCTATTAGGACAATTTAATTAGAATGTATTGGCCTACTGATCACGTGGGGCTGACTCACAATACCAAACCTATTATTTTATTTTAAACATTTTTTTATTTTTTTGGTGCTGCCTTTTCCGCTCTCCTTGCTAAATAACGGCCCATAAAACTAGGCTCCCCCTGATAAATCAAGCGCTTTCCTCCAATCGATTGGGCCCGTTTGGATATAGGATTCTGTATCTCCAAACAGAAACACATTATAGCAAGTCGCTGGATTTTTCTTCGCGTGCAGATATAAATATTTAAGCGATTCACTCCAAGAATTTATCATGGATCGTAAATTACCACCAAACCAAAGTTATCTATCGTGTGAACGTTACATAAGTAGGGCTGTCGAAAAACATCTCTCAACATTTCTTCTCAACATTTCTTCTCAACAGGACTAGACATTACGTCTATCAATCAATACTACTTGGAAGAAATCGTTCAAGAACATGATAATAATCCATGGCTCTTTTTTTTTTATCTTCGTGTAGAACACCATTCGACAGAGTAAGAAACCGCTTTAACTCGCTCATTAAACGAAAGTGCTACAACCCAGCTTGTTTTGAACGATATCACGGACCGGCAATTCGTTTTTAGGATTTATTGAAAACTGGTAAACATTTCTCACTCACGTCATATCATATGTCCCTCGGTAGTTGTGATGCCGAAATAGCAATGCAGTTCTAAGCTGAAGGGAGAGCCACATTCACAACCTTCTCACTACTACATGATTTTTAATTTTTCTCTTGACGTGAAAATTATTTTCCCATTTCTCATTCTCGTAAAATGGTTCGTTTCCTTCGATTTGTGTGCTACTAAATATTGTTGCCTCTGGAAACATTACATTAAAATTGTTCACAAAAGTTTAAATTAGCATACAAGAACATTAAATATTTCATTTCCGTTTGTTTGCTTTTAATCATGGATAAGCAGTCAATATTTTTTCTTGTCAAAATATTATCGACAGTTTTCTTTTAAATTTACTTTAAATGTCAGATTCTCCAAAGTACTTACGGTATTTCCACTTTATTATCATTATTAATGAATAATTAACCGGACAAAAAATTAACCAAAAATGTTCGGCATCATTGCAATACAAATTTCATCTGTGCACTTAAAGCATAATGTCAATCGATCAACTATAATCTATTCAAGCGTTGAGAAAATACGTTAAGAGAAATCGGAAGTTGGTGTGGTAACGATTGCAGGTATCAGCATGCATATGGAGGTAACTCGACTACCTGTAAACCGGAAGCAACGCGGCAGTAAACCGGAAGTGGGGATGTTTTTTTTCACAAGGTATATTTTATCGCGATTTTAAATTCGTACCAATGCTAAAAATGAATTGTTAGCTGTTTGTTATAGCCTTTATCGTGTATTTCATGTTTTTGTTGCGCAATTACATTTACACACATATTTAAGCTAATATGATTCCCATATTATGCTAAATTCAAATGTTGTTCTAACTATAATGAAAAACAAAAAAACAAAAATTAGAAAAAAAGGAGCTAGGTTTTAAATGAGTAACACAAAGCAATGGAAAACGTTTTTAAACAACAGGACTCTGGAAGACCTATATAGACAGACATATTTATGCCGGAAAGACGGTGATATTTTTACCGTTTCTAACGAGACAGGGTGTGAACCATTGTCCTCGGTACAGATGGTCTTCAGTAACAACATGGAAATCCGGGAATATTCCGTGGAAAGCCCAAGGCTGGAAAGGCGCCAGCTAAGCGAGACCTTGACACCTAACTTTCCGGAACATACTCATTACGTACACGTGGTGTTGTAGATGAGTATATGTCGATGGGATTTTACCTCCTCCGGCTCGTCACTGAACCGTACATACATATTCATTTTGTCGTAGCTGGTTGTCTTCGTATTTTTCTCCCCTCTTTTTTGTAAACATGATTAGTCATTGTTTTGGAGTTGAAATGTTCATTCTCAAGGTACAGTGTAGCACGCAACCGTATCCGACTTAACTCAACTAGAATGTAATTATTAACATGTATTTTTGATAACCTTAAATAACGACTCAGAGTGCCTGATTACTATAATATAAATGTGTTAGTCCGGCCACTAATGTCAAAAAAGAAAGAAAAAAACTGCAATATCGAATTTCAAAGATTTTCTATCATGACCTAGATTCTTTGCTTCCTTTTGTCATATTCACATATAAAAACTGCACAATGGTTCAGACAAAATACAAAATGAAGCTATTTTAAGCGAAACACGCCATTTTTTTATTTTTAAAGTTTTGTTTTGTGTTTTAAAATTAATTGTAACAGTAAACACTAATCGCAAGAGAACATACATGCGTGATATATGACAGGTAGATTTTGTCCATTGGGAACATAAGACATTATGTCCAGTAGCAACATGTGGCCGGGATATTGTGTTCAGTAGGAAACAGTGGCCGAAACATTGTGTCTAGTAGCAACAAATGGCAGAACATTGTGTCCAGTAGCAACATATGACCGGTACATTGTGTCCAGTAGCAACATGTGGCCGGGCTATTGTGTTCAGTAGGAAACAGTGGCCGAAACATTGTGTCTGGTAGCAACAAATGGCAGAACATTGTGTCCAGTAGCAACATATGACCGGTACATTGTGTCCAGTAGCAACATGTGGCCGGGCTATTGTGTTCAGTAGGAAACAATGGCCGAAACATTGTGTCTAGTAGCAACAAATGGCAGAACATTGTGTCCAGTAGCAACATATGACCGGTACATTTTGTCCAATAGCAACATGTGGCCGGGAGAGTGTGTCAAGTAGCAACAAATGGCCAGAACATTGTGTCCAATAGCAATAAACGGTCAGAACATTGTGTGTGTCAAGTAGCATCAAATGGCCAGAACAGTGTGTCCAGTAGCAACAAATGGTCAGAACAATGTATCCAGTAGCAACAAATGGCCGGAACATTGTGTTCTGTTACAACATGTGGCTGGTACGTTGAGGCTAGCTCCATTTCGATTCCGTTATTCATTTACCCACTTTACATAACTTTGCGTTAAGATGACTATTGTAAGAACACTTTATTCCAACCTGTCGTGTCTCATCATTTATCTACATCCATTCAACATTCCAGGTTTCCGTCAAGATATAGCCTAACCTGTATCATATTTGACTTTATCGAATTATGTGGAACCTTTAGTTGGTGTAATGACCATACCGATACACGCTATGGCTCTCGCGTCGCCAAGAAATGACGTCACAGTGGTAAGATGAACCTCGTTTTGGTGTCGGTGAGACTGTCCGACGCTGTTTGTGTCAGATATCACTCACCCCTAACAATCGACTATAATTCAGACCGACGGAGTCCGATCGAAAGTTTACGGAAGGCCTGCTCTTAACTGCTCTTTCTTTTGAAATTGACGTCTCTTTGGTTACCGTGGATAATGGAATCAATGTAGAGTTCGAGGAGGCCGATAGAGTTCCTTTGTCAATGAAAACCTCCTAGGATGCAGATTCGGGCGTTTCTTGGATTGTCAAACACTCGCCGATTTAATTGAGTTAAGTCGGATACAGTTGCGTCTTGCAATCGATGCTTTGGCCAGTTGCTACCTTGAAAATGAGCATCATAAACTCCAAAACAATGACTAATCATGTTTACAAAAACAGGGGAGAAAAATACGAAGACAACCAGCTACGACAAAATGAATATGTATGTACGGTTCAGTGACGAGCCGGAGGAGGTAAAGTCCCATTTGCTCACATACGGCATTGTATTGTCCTGAATATCAGGATGTTTCAATAAAGCACAAAAAAATAAGTTAAAACACGACAATATCAAATATGGCACAATTTTGGCAGTCAGCTACGTACTCATATTTTCCCGTGCGTTATTGATTATTTCCTAGAATACCAGTACCAAGAGAGAAGAAATCTACCTGATCTTAGCCAGGATACGACAGGGTCACCTAGTTATCCCTTCAGTGATGTAAGCGGGACTTCTTTTGGTTCCAATACAATTGCGACTTTCATCTTTTATTTTTACGCCGAAAACAAATGCTCCCTCATAAACCCTCATTTTTCGGTGCGAGATACGCCGGTTATCATCGGGACGAGACGCGTTATGCGTTATACAGAGGTTAATCGACCCCATTAAAACAGATATTTTTAATACATAAAAATAAAATCTATCTATCACTATATTAAGAAGAACGACATCACAATAAGTATTCTGCCTAGAATTTTAAAATTTAGCAATCAAAGCTAAACAGTGAAACTAAATACTTAAAGTAACGGAAGCACCTTGGCTGATATCAAAGGGAATCTCAAACAGTTCATGAGCATAAACCGTTTTCGTACCCCTTCACATTTAATTGCAATATCTACCGATGATTATCCCTATTCTGTTCGTTTGTGGATTATTGATTTGTTTCACCAATATTTGTTGATAGCATGACAATCATGTTCAAATAAGAAGAACAAGAAGCAGCTTTTTACAACAGTACCGGGGACAACGTCTTCATGCATTTGCCAGAACGTACATTTGTAAGTTTAACCAGGTAAGTTGACGATTTTCTCATGACAAAATATGTTATGGTTGTTTTTAAGTTCTAGCAACAGAAATAACACGCGCCAATTAAGTCTGACAATTTATCAACCGCGAAAATTGAAAACTAAAACACATCTGTAACGGGATACAAAGCAAAACACGCGATAAAATAAAAATAAAACACTTACAAGGCAATGTAAGCTTTGGGTAAGTTGGTGTTGAACGGGGAACCGTGTTAGTTTACAATTATAGGGTCGAATAAGTAATATGATTAGTATAATCAGACCTGTCGTATGTCTTTGTAATGGTGTCCGCCAGCCTAGAGCCGGCTGGGGACGGTCGAGGTGATAACCAGGGGCAATATTTAGCTTGTTGGTGATAATGTACTTTCTAGACAACAGTTAAACCCCGGATAGTTAGGCTAGCTGTTTTTAGCGCATTGATGAATCAGAAACCTCTTAAAGTACAACATCATTTGAGCCAGTCGTACCTTTAGGTAAGTAACGATAGCCACGGGAGTTAGTATACTCCTATGTCAGTGTTCTATATATTTGAAGTGCCCGAGATTAAATTACCCAATAAATGAATGCACATTTATCAAATCCACGACCACACAAAGATTTTTTGCAACTTTGAGCAACTGCATTTCCAACTGGCACACATCTTCGCAAAATTGATGCAATGCTGTGAGGACAATTTAAGCGAACACATTAACAGTCAGCAGCGAGCGCATTTTTCACTGGCATATGTATTTTCACATCCTCGATATCAAGGAGTTACGCTCACTTTCGCTCTCAACACCGTGTAGAGAGCGAAAGTGAGCGTAACCCCTGGATATCGAGGATGGTATTTTCATGTGATTGTCTTAAGTTAGCCTCATACTGCTCTTATCATAAGATATTTCTGATTTTTTTCTTCTTACGGTAAATATATATTTCTTTGTTTAATTCTGTTAGCCCTCATCCAGGGGTCACGCTAAAACGTATGTTAAAAAATCATAAGTGACGTTAATCCTTGAAATTTCGAGCATTTCTAGACCATAGGTCCCGCCTGCTGTAACGTTTTGTTTAGCAACAGTGATGCGACTTCAAGTTTAACTGCATGCCAAATGACAGATGAAGGAACCCTCAGAATAGGACGTTTGAGTGTTCAAAGTTCGATATAGCGCTTTTCTATGTTATCCTTGCTGTTTATCTCAATATATGAATCAAACATGAACTTTACCCAAATTCATGAGGGAATACGATAAATTTAGGTACGCCCTCATAAACGGTTGAAGGCATCCTCGACACTCCAGGGACTACACTGACTCAGGCTCACAACCTTGTGGACGAGACAATTAAGACTAGCTTGATCCTTTACTGTTCATCAAAACAATATCGCGGTCACTTAACGGTAAAAGATGACAGGCTTTGAAGTCGGGTGTCGCTCTTTTGTAATCTTCAGTGTACATATATATCAGCTGACGATTTGTCAGGTGGTTTTTTTACCTGCGACCAATCAAATAGCTATCTTCGTGCCTTGAATTTTGCTATGACATATTCCAGGGGTGCAGAGAGTTAAAGTGAGCGTAACCCCTGAAGTGTCGAGGATGGGTTGTAGGCAAACGTTACTTTCGTTTGTGTACGCACCAGAACCAGGACCAGTCACGTGTACTATAAAAGGTCTGTGGATGACCTTTTCCCCTAAACATGCATTAACTGTAACATCCGGGGGACCAGCAATACATGATCAATGTTGCTTCAATATGGCAACTCAGACTACGGCGGTCACGAGTTATTCTTCGGAGCGTCTAGGTTACGCAAAGCACGGTTAAAATTTCCAAAGATTGTACTTAAAGAAAATAACTTAATGGTTTCTGGATGCTCTGAGAACGGGAGTAAACTCGGTCCCTTACGACGTGGTAGATATCTATAAAGACTTTGCGTTTCAGAAAGGACAAAGGGTCATAAAAGAGAGTATTGTATTTATGTGATCTTTGTGTTTCTTGGAAAATTGGTATCCAGAGAATAACATTTATGTATGTGGACATTGAGGGAATTCTATTTGCGCTCTATTTGACATTTCGTTTGAAAGTGTAATCGTATTATTCAGTTAGAATGGTCAGCAAGTGTCGATACTAATACTGTGTTTTCTCCGTCTTTTTTTATTTCTTCTTTCCATTCCTTCCCCCTCACATCACCGCCCTTCAATCAATGCCAGCCAATCACCGCGTCATTAACGATGGGGTCCACAAATGATGGAACCACTCTACTGTCATTTTATAGTGCCACTGAAATGTCAATACGTCGACACGGCATTGTTACACCTCGCTCTGTAACTTCACTACGGACTAACAAGAGTAAGAGTTAACTCGTGAGGACCTCCGAAATGACAAATTTGATCAGACAGTTTTAAGCTGATAGACATTTTCAATGTTACATTCGGAGACTTAAACAAGGCATGTGTTCAAAAAACTCAAACTCAGATATTATGCTCAAGCTTATTTTCTAGTTGAAGTAAATACCTTGTATCTTTTTTTTATAATTCCATACTTTGTTGCTATTGAAAATTGTAGCTGAGAACCAACCTGACGTTTATTTTTTGACCCCATCGGCGAGTTATAAGAAAGATGGTTGTTTGAGCAGAGCACTCGAGTGTTCTTATGATAGCGGTTTTAAGAAAAGGGGCCAAGATTATTTCGATAATTTTGGTGGCTCCTGTATAGAAGACCCGCATTGGTTGCTTCTGTATAAGGAACCTTAGTTGGTCCCCCTTGTACATATACATGTAGGACCCACATTGGTCGCCTCACACAAACATACCGTGTAATAAAGCATGCCGTGTGTTCATTATCGATACTCCATGGCTTATTTTAGCTTACGCTCTCTGTAACCCTGGAATATGGCATGGCAAAATTTAAGGCATGTGACTAGCTATTGCATTGGTCTCAGATGAAAAAAAACAACCTAACCAATCGGTAAGCTGATACATTACAGAGGAGCAACACCGATTTCATAGGCGGTCAAGTTTACCGTTACGCTGTCACGAGTGTCTTTGGATGTACACCAAAGGGTGGCGCACACCTATCAGGACATATTCCATGGGCGCAGAGAGCGTAAGTGAGCGTAGTCCCAAGAATGGCCACGTCTTATAAAATCCCCTGAACTGTAGGGTGGACAACGCTGTCCTGACGATACATACATATTGAATTACATGTATTTATGTAAGAAAAATCGTGATTAACGCATTATGCTTACAACTGTCCCAACTTGGCGTATTACTGTTTGTCCAAGGGCTACAACGAAGTAGAGAGACAAAACACATAGGTAACAATAGGATGGGCGTCGATATAGACACTGTGTAAAGGGGGGAGGGGGCAATAGGGTACATGTAGAGAGGAAAACATCCCACAAGAGAATGTCTCCCGTGTCAGCCGGGAAAGATCAGCTTGTCACTTCCCAGGGGGGGGATAGTCTCGTGCCGATTAGCACTTTACAAACTTAGACTTCTGTCTGTGGAGTTGTGACTGAAATAATAGGTAACAGAAAAATCTGCAACTCTCGAGGTGATTCTCGGCAGATCCTCGGGTTAGACAACCAAAAAACATCACCCGTCGGGTTATAGATTTATCTGTCACATCCTCAGGATAGGGGAAGATTATATTAGCCAACAAAACAATAGTTCGAACTCGAATCAAAACAAGTAAAGCACACTATGAACAAATGAAAGATTTTCATTGTAATCCTTAAAAAAACAAAAGGGAGATAAGACCAAATGTTCCAGAAGGTAAAGCGTCTTCTGCTTAAGTCACATAACGTCGGATGGTTGTCAGGGGGAAAAAACTAAGTTAATTAATATAGTAAACACGTACCTGCAATGTGTCACCTTGACCATTTTAAAAAGTATATCACGTGTATTAAGGCTGCTAAATACATTTTGGAATATATATATATAATTTGCTGTACCGGTGAATGTCAGTCACACAATTTCTTGACGGGATACATAAATGAATTTGTTATAGACACGAATTCCCAATGGGCATGTTTATTAAGTCAACGTTTGTCCAAACGAACATACTTTTATAACCGCCTGTGTTATCCCATAGGTTGCGAATGTATAGCATTATAGATTCTCGTTCCCATTAGCCATTACAGTGCACCGCCGACAACAGTGAACAATATGATTACTTTAGTGATTGGCGTGTTTTTCGTAGTGTCTGAAGTTTGTCTTTCCAATCCTAACGTTTAATCAAGTGTTCCAACCGGAAGGGAGGAACCCCTAGGTGCCAGAAAACTATGCAAGCGAAATGAAGCGATCTGATATGGCAATTATATCAAACGGCCAGGACCGGCAGACCGGTCTCTTGTCTTGGACACGGTGACCGTTTCCCGACCTCGCAGCAGTGGTAGCCGGACAGTGTCCACTCGCATCCAGTCACGTGATGAAATGGGTCAGAGTGGTGATAGGTTTCATACGCGAGATTAATTCTAACCATAATTAAGGACCACCACACGACTACCACAAACAGTAACCATACATTCGGAACCCCTTTTCCGTCTTGTCTATTGCTCAAAGACATTTCTGAAGAAAAAAACTATACCTTGCAGACTTTTATGAAAACAAAATTATCAACAATAAAAAAATTCGCCAACAGTAATCTGAAAATGCAATGGGACTTACCAGGATTCGAACCCAGGGCTTCAAATAATATTGTCGCTTTAATAGTATAGTACCCTGGCTCGGTCGCATTATATCCAAAACGAAACTAAGACAATACTTCTGTTTTTACATGTATGAAAACAATTCGGCGGAATTCTCTAGAGTTTGCTTTCAGTTGAACAGGGGTCCTTCAATCGAAAGCGTTTGCATAAACAGTGATACTCTGTGAGCAAGAAGAGTATGTGCACGTGCAACAACCATGTTTACGCGCTCGCATCATCAGTTTGCACGAACGTTCGTGGGGCAGTTCCGAATAGAATTTCGGGGGTTAAATGTATGAAAGGCAATTTGACTAAGTATTGAGGTATGTTTCTATCTCATTCAAATGCTACTTTGAATCTACCGCTAAAATGTAAGGTACAATACGACGACATCTTGGAAACGACGAATACTTATGTTCCCGTAACTGCGTGATGTATAGACCATAACAACTCAACTTACTAAATTACTTTCAATATAGCTCCAGTTTGTTATCACTCAACAGGTACTTGCTTAAGTTAGTTTAAACATATTTTATTGTCCAAATATACAAATGGATTGGACAACAAGTTATTACAACTTAATAAAGTTCTCTCCTCCATACATATGGTAAATATAATGCATATGTTTTTGGGGTACGGCAGAAGGATAGGGTGGAGAAGGAAGGGTGTGGTGGTGGTGGTGGTGGTGGGGTTGGGATAGGGGATGGGTTACTTAAAAAATAAATCGTGTAAACTGTGAAAAGGATCCGCATTGAAATAAATTATGAATTACACAAAATTTCATGACACAAGTACTTGATATATCTCTTTTTCAAATATAGCAGTAGGTTCCGCTTGTTACACTCTAAGTTCTTTGTTAGCAAATACACAATGCCATACACAACAGTATAAAGTGTTAAAAGTTACCACAATGTGAATTTACTGTTTACTTACAAGAGAAAATAAAGGAAAAGAAGAGAAAAAAATAGTTTTACATAGAGCCAATAAAGATGGTGCGACGGAGGGCGCTAAGATCTCTCTGGGATCTCCTATTTTAAAAGCAGACTTTTCAGCTTCTTGTGGGAAATGTTTAGAATAAATTAAAACATTTGAGCCAAGATTCAGGATTGAGAAATATATGGTTATACTTATATTACAAACAAATTAACAACATCACTGTGGTTCTTTTCTTGCGACAAACATAAGTATTACGCTCAGCATCCAAGGTGAATTCATGAAACATACAAGAATAAAACAGGTAGTCTTGAATATAAAACGAGTAACAAAACATATTGAAGGGAATATAACGAATGAAAAAAATGAAGATGCAATTAGTCGGGCAGATATTTAACAGTTGACGCACGTTGCCGAATTATTGGCTTGACGAGTTGTTCAGACCTCTATGACTTCCTGCCGAGCATTGTGCGAGAAGGCGTAGGTTTTATGATTTATTTTTTATTTTTCATGGAATTAATTATGCCTTGTATTATAGCAGCGTAATGCAATTTGATTTGCAGAGAGAGATGCACGCCAGCATGTACGAGTTCCATACGCGTCTAATCTTATAACCTGCCAATAAACTCCATGTCTAAGGACAATCTAGGTCCTGGTGGGGACAGATTTTAGTAGGATACGCACGAGGCCTGGTGCCCCGGGCCAATCTGGCACATTGTTCGGTCGACATCTCGCGTTATTTGAGGCGGGAAGTCGGTGAGACGTTGCGTTGATGCACATCTGTGCATGTCTGATGCAAATCTGGTTGTGTATCGCATGATATGAACACGTCCATCAAAGTGGCGGGAAACTGTCGTCTCGCCACGTGGGAACAATTAAATCGCTCATGACTAATGATGCATCCTCCCCAGTCAAAGCTGATGATGTTGGCTCAAGGCTAGGATCACCAGTAGATTTCGCGACCGTAGGAATCGGTACGTTTTTACGTCAATATTCTACAGGTAAGCCTAACGAGGTGAGAGATGATTCATGATATGAATTATTCATCGTTATACTCCGTCATTTTAAGTATGGTTTCCGTTTGATGACGCGACTGTTGTACACACATACCTTTACTGGTTCATCAGTCTCACTTCGATAACTAATATTGATAAATCTCTGGCGCAAACAACGACCCAGACGCGATTGTGGAAAGCTTCATCAACTTGCAAACTATAAATCAAAATATTCCAAAACGACATACATGTTATGACAAATTTCAAAAAAAATATTAAAACTTTGTTCTACAATATAAATAATCTTTTGACACATATAATCAGTAGATTCAGCTATGACTTGAAATGTATTTCTTCCAAATGGACTTCTTTTTTAACAGGCCGGTAGGCTAACCAAGCTTTGGACAACTGTCGTGCTGTCGGATACATAGCGGATTGTTGCACCATAATTACGATTACGGTAATCGTTTATTCTATAAGTATCACTGTTGTTTTCCTTGGTTAGTTTACTTGATCGTGTGATGACTCATCAAATGAGCTCTTTACAACAACATTTAGCTAGGATTTTTTTCTTCAACAAAAGCGTGTTTTCGATATAGGTGATTCATACCATGTTCTGAACAACCCTATTTATGGTAGAACTTGTTAGCAAAATGGCATGGCATGTATATTCATGTAACACGTATAGATCCCCACCCACGGTCTGTATATAGCACGTATAGATCCCCACCACTATTTATGGTAGAACTTGTTAGCAAAATGGCATGGCATGTATATTCATGTAACACGTATAGATCCCCGCCCACGGTCTGTATATAGCACGTACAGATCCCCACCCACGGTCTGAATATAGCACGTACAGATCCCCACCCACGGTCTGTATATAACACGTACAGATCCCCACCCTAGCTATGTATATAACACGTACAGATCCCCACCCACGGTCTGTATATAGCACGTATAGATCCTCACCCACGGTCTTTATATAGCACGTATAGATCCTCACCCACGGTCTGTATATAGCACGTATGGATCCTCACCACGGTCTGTATATAGTACGTATGGAACCTCACCCACGGTCTGTATATAGTACGTATGGAACCTCACCCACGGTCTGTATATAGTACGTATGGAACCTCACCCTCGGTCTGTATATAGCACATTTAGATCCCCACCCACGGTCTATATATAACACGTATGTATCCTCACCCACGGTCTGTACATAGCACGTTTAGATCCCCACCCACGGTCTGTATATAGCACGTATGGATACTCACCCTCGGTCTGTATATAGCACATTTAGATCCCCACCCACGGTCTATATATAACACGTATAGATCCCCACGAACGGTCTGTACATAGCACGTATGGATCCCCACCCACGGTCTGAATATAGCACGTACAGATCCCCACCCACTGTCTGTATATAACACGTACAGATCCCCACCCTAGGTATGTATATAAAACGTACAGATCCCCACCCAAGGCCTGTATATAGCACGTATAGATCCTCACCCACGGTCTGTATATAGCACATTTAGATCCCCACCCACGGTCTGTGTATAACACGTATAGATCCCCACCCTAGGTATGTATATAGCATGTTTAGATCCCCACCCAACGGTCTGTATATAGCACGTATAGATCCTCACCCACGGTCTGTATATGGCACATTTAGATCCCCACCACATGGTCTGTATGTAGCACGTATATATATCCACCCACGGTCTGTATATAGCACGTAAAGATCCCCACCCCTAGGTCTGTATATATCACTATAGATTTCCACCCTACGGTCTGTATATAGCACGTATAGATCCCCACCCTATAGTTTATATAAAGCGTGTACAGATCCCCACCCCAATGTCTGTATAAAGCACTATATTCCCCAACCCCACGGTCTGTATATGTCACGTATAGATCCCCATCCAAGGTCTGTATATAGCATGTTTAGATCCCCACCCAACGGTCTGTATATAGCACGTATAGATCCTCACCCACGGTCTGTATATGGCACATTTAGATCCCCACCACATGGTCTGTATGTAGCACGTATATATATCCACCCACGGTCTGTATATAGCACGTAAAGATCCCCACCCCTGCGGTCTGTATATATCACTATAGATTTCCACCCTACGGTCTGTATATAGCATGTATAGATCCCCACCACACGGTCTGTATAAAGCACTTTAGACCCCAACCCCACGGTCTGTATATGTCACGTATAGATCCCCACCCATGGTCTGTATATGTCACGTATTGATCCCCACCACACGGTCTGTATATGTCACGTATACATCCCCACCACACGGTCTGTATATGTCACGTATACATCCACACCACACGGTCTGTATATGTCACGTATAGATCCCCCCCACACGGTCTGTATATGTCACGTATAGATCCACACCACACGGTCTGTATATGTCACGTATAGATCCACACCCACGGTCTGTATATGGCACATTTAGATCCCCACCACATGGTCTGTATGTAGCACGTATATATATCCCCCCACGGTCTGTATATAGCACGTAAAGATCCCCACCCCTGCGGTCTGTATATATCACTATAGATTTCCACCCTACGGTCTGTATATAGCACGTATAGATCCCCACCACACGGTCTGTATAAAGCACTTTAGACCCCAACCCCACTGTCTGTATATGTCACGTATAGATCCCCACCCATGGTCTGTATATGTCACGTATTGATCCCACCACACGGTCTGTATATGTCACGTATAGATACCCACCACACGGTCTGTATATGTCACGTATAGATCCTCACCACACGGACTGTATATAATAATGTCACGTATAGATCCCCACCACACGGCCTGTATATGTCACGTATAGATCCCCACCACACGGGCTGTATATGTCACATATAGATCCCCACCACACGGTCTGTATATGTCACTTATAGATCCTCACCACACGGTCTGTATATAATAATGTCACGTATAGATCCCCACCACACGGCCTGTATATGTCACGTATAGATCCCCACCACACGGGCTGTATATGTCACATATAGATCCCCACCACACGGTCTGTATATGTCACGTATAGATCGCCACCAATGGTCTGTATATGTCACGTATTGATCCCCACCACACGGTCTGTATATGTCCCGTATAGATCCTCACCACACGGTCTGTATATAATAATGTCACGTATAGAGTCTGTATATAGCACGTAAAGATCCCCACCCCTAGGTCTGTATATATCACTATAGATTTCCACCCTACGGTCTGTATATAGCATGTATAGATCCCCACCACACGGTCTGTATAAAGCACTTTAGACCCCACCCCCACAGTCTGTATATGTCACGTATAGATCCCCACCACACGGGCTGTATATGTCACATATAGATCCCCACCACACGGTCTGTATATGTCACTTATAGATCCCCACCACACGGTCTGTATATGTCACTTATAGATCCCCACCACACGGTCTGTATATGTCACTTATAGATCCCCACCACACGGTCTGTATATGTCACGTATACATCCCCACCACACGGTCTGTATATGTCACGTATACATCCCCACCACACGGTCTGTATATGTCACGTATACATCCACACCACACGGTCTGTATATGTCACGTATAGATCCACACCACACGGTCTGTATATGTCACGTATAGATCGCCACCAATGGTCTGTATATGTCACGTATTGATCCCCACCACACGGTCTGTATATGTCCCGTATAGATCCCCACCACACGGTCTGTATATGTCACGTATAGATCCTCACCACACGGTCTGTATATAATAATGTCACGTATAGATCCCCACCACACGGTCTGTATATGTCACGTATAGATCCTCACCACACGGTCTGTATATAATAATGTCACGTATAGATCCCCACCACACGGTCTGTATAAAGCACGTAAAGGTCTCTACCCTGCGGTCTGTATATGTATCCAGTTGGTACATATATAACACATATACATGTATAACGGGTTACAGACCTTGGGGTAGGGATCTATAGGTACAATGTATTCTATACAGATCGAATGGTGGGGATCTATATATATGCTCCTTTGAATACATACTGTTATTACATCGATTAAGAAATACTTATACCAGTACTATGGGCAACTTGTTTCTGGAAATGCTGTTGATTTGAGCCAGAATATTCATGCCAAGATTGTGAGCTGTTTCTGGTGCTAATGAACATGCTAAAGAATATTATAAAGTGTGATTTGGCCTTTTCCCTGTACCATTTCAATGGTATCATTTAAACGTTAAAATGCAAATTGAACTACGAAAAGATTCTACACTTTTCTCCCCTTGTCTACAGTCCAGGCCCACTTGTATAAAACATCTCAACTCTTGAGATTTCCTCAAGTCTAAAATTACCCATAGACAATACATTGCTTGAGATTTTCCTTAACTTTGAGATGTTTTATACAAGTGGGACCTGGTCCCTTAAGGGTATCGGCATACAACTATAGAAACATAAGTGAACGCATACCACAGCAGAAACACGCCATGGCTAATGTTTGAAAACAGAAACGGAAAATTCAGTGGAAAGAAACGAAATAAACACCACTATACCAACAATGCAAGTCATGATATAAATTAAATACGAAGCATGTCCAACAGACGCATTGAGTTTCAAATATTTAGAATATCTGATCCGAATCACATATTATAACAGGGAAGTACGAGACACATTTTTTTATTTTTTTTTACACAATTATTTTGTTCCGTGAGCAACAGACATATCAGTATCTATGTCTATGTCGAAGTTATTTCTGCGGATAATACCTGTACCAAGAATATATATATAGGAAACTATATTTATTTTACAACAATAACGAAACAAGCTATTGACAACTTATATTGTTGGTCCGGATGTTAGTGCGCGGTGAGTTTTAATGTTGGAGGAAACCGGAGTACCCGGAGAAAACCCACGTGACCGGGAAAGTGACCCCGTACATTTTCACGTTCGATCGGGGAATCGAACCCCGGCCGCTTTGGTGAAAGGCCAGTGCGCTATCCACTGCACCACCCGACCACCCGAAAAAATATATATACATGTAGTAAGCCAACTACACATTATCAAGAAGCCATGCTTTTGTGTGTTTTATGCGCATTAAACGTCCATTCCGACCGACTGTAATACGCTTATTAAGGCATAGGGTTTCTCCTTGCTCTAATGGACGGGATGTACTATCAAATGAAAGGGTTCGAGGTTTACCTTGCCTCGTCGTGCAAAGTCAATACCTAGGTTTAAGCACATGATAAATAGCGTGACACGTGATAGCTGTTTGACAGAATATTGATTTTTAAGACAGATACTTATGTGTTCATGTCCAAAACTATTTTTATCCATTTATCTTCTGAATTTTCTCTCACTGCTGGTATTTATTGGACGTTCAGGACATCGCTAGTACCAGTAACATAGCCATAAAGGTTTACTCTACAAACACTAGATTCTTGCCGAATCAACCAAAACCAATCATTATCCTTTAATCCATTATGGACTAAACTTAATCACTGAGTAAACGGGTACGATGATTTATAAATCATTTGTATTAATCAACTACAGGTCCCTACGCTGTTACGGAAACACCCGTCATCAACGAGATCGGGATTTTCCCGGAAAGTCGGTCAATCGATCGATCGATGCTTGATTCAGACCGGAAGATCGTGTCAGAAAGACTAGGCGTCTTAATCACGTGATATGTCAATCTTCATTATTTTTATCTACTGATCATAACAACTGTTTTACAATACAAAAGTTTTTTCTTTCTTTTTTTTGAAATGTTAAATCACGTAAGAATCATCCGATGCTGGTACCTCAATGAGGTGGTCTTATTTACATGTATGCGTTTCAGATAAGAACACGGGGTTGAAAACCCAATAAAACATGTTATATGGGAGACTCTGGCATTGAAACAAAATTAATACTTGTTTTAATGATATGTAGTGGTTTGTTATCAACAATATATAAGCCATTTATACATTGCTGTTTTACATTGTTGTTTGTTATTAATCTAAATTTGTTTCATGACAAGATTCGTTTGTCTACAGCATACATGTACATCGATAAATACATTTCATTTCTGTTATTGCTCATGCGAGTCCAGAAAATACATATTTGCGTGTTTCGGATTTTTTTTCTTGTGGAATATAAGGTAGAAGCGCGTAATATAGGACTGCGGCATTCACTGGACATCGTTAAGGTCAAACGTCCTTAATCCGACCCACCCTTATCAGACGTCATACATATTGGTACTCACAAGTGTTATGTATACGAGTATGTTCCACACAACGTACTGAGGATCTGTCAGCCAGCTGTTTATCTGTAGAAGTACTGATAAAGGTACTTGACACACATGTATTGATGATGTAGACAACGTTCCATCAATTAATCGCCCCGTAGTATTCGGTCACTCTTCATTCATGGTAATACTACACGCGTAATAGAAATACTTCATGAGTTCTTATTGAAATTGGATTACAAAATTCAGTGACATTGTAACGATTATAAATGAAATAATCGATAACAACATAAAAACACATTATATGACCCAACTGATTCATCGATAATCATAACTACAGTTGACTAATTTTAAAACCGAACGCGGCCATACGAAACGCCAGAGTCCAAATCAAACTGCCCGAAAAAATGGTAAGATCTTGAAGGATTTTTTATGAAAACATGTTGTAAAATACAAGAATAAGAATAAGATCTTTTTATAACTGCTTCCTCTCGGAAACGCATTGAAGCACATCGATACATACATTTTATACAATATTGGCTCTGGAAACGACTGGACCGGAAACACGCGATGTTTATGAGGGACCCGTTTACGTTTCATTTTCCTTTATATCTGATCATAGTAATACTACATAGATAGTTAGCCCTAATAAGAAAACACACAATTATTGATTCCTCCCATTCACCACCAGCTAGCTGTACTTACGTTTTCCCTCCTCTATCAGCCGACCAAAACGACAAACACACTGTTTAGTCATCAACCATGATCCGTCATATTCTTTGTTCAGCAGCGTTCACCACACAAACAGTCATCCTATGGCGCGCTGGCCATCATAACTTGAACATGTCCTTCACAGTTCGTCCACACGCCTCGGGAAATGCACGTCCATTTCGTAGGCTAGTACGCGACACTGGACATGTATGTGATCTGTGGTTGGGTTCGCCCGTAGTGAGACTAGAGAGCTCAGCCTCCGTACCGCGTAGTTCAGCAGCAGCAGTTTTCTGATCGATTTTAGTCCCAGTAATTGCTCCAGTAAAATTATTACGATACTTGCCGATCTTGGCATGCAAGGAGATACTAGAAATTTAACACTGAAACTCTTAACGAGAGCTGACTTCCGCGTCCCCGAGAGGCGAGAGGTTTATTGTCTCTTCCAAAACCGCATTTTCTTATTCTGTTTGTATTAAATATACATGACTTCTTATCTAATAAATAAGAGGTCCGGAGCATTTCAATGAAATCTTGCCAAGCGTTTGCTATGCCCATTCTACCGTGGGGAAAGACTCTCGACGGTGTCTGGTCAGACGATATCGGAAACACTCGGACTTATAGCATAATCAACTTAAATGTTCTGTTTTGTTTTATATGTCGGATATTACAGTGTATTGAATAACAATGGAAAGTGTCTACAAATATTTTTTGTTCAAGTTTTGAATATTTTTAAAATTAGTGTTTGGTTATTAAAATCAGTATAGCATATTTATCATTTTATCTCTGCCATATTTAAAATATTACAGACGTTGCTCACCCTGTTGGTTTTCCGCATGCTCTTGAGACATATTATGCTTCAAACACTTGCCGCGATTAAACTAAATCATAAGTACTAGAAAATAAAGAAGATAGAACCAAACCATTACAAATAATTGATTTTATTACTATTTTAAAAACTCTTGCAACAAAATCATGTCAATCATTTAAATGGTAAATAACTTGAATCAACACAGTTCGATGCATAGGAACGCCTATAGTCTCATGGGGCACATAGCTCCGAACCGATACGGTCAGTTTGACAGAAGTGCCTTTCTTCGAGTCGGTTCAGTCAGATTATCAGTGCAACGGCACTTCCAAGTATCTAGTTCCAATTCGGCACGCAAACTTGCTCGAGTGTCTCTCTCTGTCTCGGCATGGTCATTTTGTGGTAGGTACAAGCTCCAAATTTAGAGGGCCAGTTTGACAGAAGTACTGTCTAAGCTCCAAATTCAAACGGATAATCTGGCAGAAGTTCATAGCTCCGAAATGGAATGGCCAGTCTGTGACAGTGCACAGCTCCGAATCGTCATGGTCAGTTTTGACTTTAGTGCCTAGCTTAGAATCGGCCTTGCTAGTTTGACAAACGTGCTTCGATCCGAATCGTCATGGACTGTTTGAGAGATTTCCCTCAACATGGTCAGTTTGAGGAGAGTTCAATGACTTGAATCAGCACGGCCTTTACCGTGTCTCTTCGATATGAGAAATAGTTTTCATCCAAAAGACTCTAGAGACGTCAGTCGTGAAACATTCTAGGAGTTCCTGCTGATTTTCCCTGCATGCGTATTCATCAGTTATCAGCATCTATAATATTATAGTTCATAATTTACCTGAATTCAAGCCGCGTTCAGGGTGAATCAAATTTTAAAACAACAGTACAGGTCATAAAGAATTGACCATTACTAATCTAACCTCCTTGTCCAATCTAAAGCTGAACAGTCTTATACCTCGGTTCCCTGACCATTCCTTAAGCGAAACGCGTCCCCTTGTATTTCTTTATGTCCGTTGTTGTTGGAACCGGAAGTCCTGTGATGGGCGGAAGTATAACGTTAAGTACAGGGTGAAGTGTTGGTTCGTGCCGGGAGATGTGACGAAGAGGCTGTCCTACCGCGGAAATATTCCCTATCCGAGAGGTCCTCTTGTTGCATTTGTCCGTCAAAGACGGCAACGCTATCTTGTTCATTTTATGGCCCAGCTTGTCCTGTGTAAATTGCTCTGAGCGGTTAGTGCTGTCCAGATATCCTTTTGTGACGTTTCTCTTCTTATCTACGGACAGGCCAGCCACACTTATCGGAGGAAGTTCTGAAACAGCAGGTTTCGGTGCTACCGCATTACGCCAATAGTCATTTGTGTTTGTTAAGAGTTTCTCTGTCATTTCTTGTTTTGGCGGTATTGCCTTCTTGTCATTCTGAGACATATTTTCAGTATTTGTTGAGCTGATCGGAGGAAGTTTCATTACATTCCTATCTTTTAGAATGTCCTTTCTCTCAATATTGTTCCAATTTGTTTGGCTTACGATCCTGTCATACTTCTTTGTTTTCCTTTTCCCGAAGGACACCGCGTTCCCGTTAATTGGTGGTAAGACGCCGTTCTTCTGCTCGCCCAAGATTTCTTCATCAGGGAATTTTGAGTCAACGACATCACTACTGAATCGGTTGAAGAAGACATCATTTTTTCTATAAGCCTCGTATTCTGCATTCTTCTGATCAATCTCAGCTAGAAGCTGGTTAATGCCCGCGTCACGAGTTGTAGCAACAGGAGGACGGTTTGATGCTGTGGTGGTTTTACTTGTCTTAGTTTCTTCGATCTGCTTCTGAGCATCATTAATCACTTCCGGTCTCTTCTCATGTTGTCTGCTTATTCGAGGTAAAGCCGGTGCGGGCTTCCCTTTAGCATACAGTCCGGGAGTCAAGGTCTCGCGATTCTCTAGGAAAACGGAAACTTCTGTTTTCTCAGAATTTACATCAGTCTTGGCCTTTTTCTTGGCTCGACGACCCTTTTTGACCTTGCGGTCGACTTTTTCCTCTTCTCCAGTGACTGTCGTTTCCTGTGGTTTGGATTTATCGCCACTTTCACTTTTGGACGATTGCCTAGTAGGGAACTCTCTCGTGTGAAGGTTCAATTTAACAGCCATTTCGGCACTTCTTCGTTTTCCCGCCAAAGTCATGGCGCCATTATACCCAGGAGGAAAGTTACCAGCTTTGCCTCTTGGTTGCCTCTTGATACCAAATTGAAGATCTGGAATGACAGGAAGTAAACAGTCTTCGATTAATACCGATNTCGGAAACACTCGGACTTATAGCATAATCAACTTAAATTTTCTGTTTTGTTTTATATGTCGGATATTACAGTGTATTGAATAACAATGGAAAGCGTCTACAAATGTTTGTTGTTAAAGTTTTGAATGTTTTTTGAATAAGTGTTTGGTTATTAAAATGAATGTTACTTTAATGGCATATGTGTCACCCTGTTGGTTTTCCGCATGCTCTTCAGAAATATGATGCTGCAAACACTTGCTGCGATTTAACTAAATCATAAGTACTAGAAAATAAAGAAAATATAACCAAACCATTACAAATAATTGGTTTTATTACTATTTAAAAAACTCTTGCAACAAAATCATGTCAATCCTTTAAATGGTAAATAACTTGAATCAACACAGTTCGATACATAGGAACGCCTATAGTCTCATGGGGCACATACATTGTAGCTCCGAACCGACACGGTCAGTTTGACAGAAGTGCCTTTCTTCGAGTCGGTTCAGTCAGATTATCAGTGCAACGGCACTTCCAAGTACCTAGTTCCAATTCGGCACGCAAACTTGCTAGAGTGTCTTTCTCTGTCTCGGCATGGTCATTTTGTGGTAGGTACAAGCTCCAAATTTAGAGGGCCAGTTTGACAGAAGTACTGTCTAAGCTCCAAATTCAAACGGATAATCTGGCAGAAGTTCATAGCCCCGAACTGGAATGGCCAGTCTGTGACAGTGCACAGCTCCGAATCGTCATGGTCAGTTTTGACTTTAGTACCTAGCTTAGAATCGGCCTTGCCAGTTTGACAAACGTGCTTCGATCCGAATCGGCATGGACTGTTTGAGAGATTTCCCTCAACATGGTCAGTTTGAGGGGAGTTCAATGACTTGAATCAGCACGGCCTTTACCGAGTCTCTTCGATATGAGAAATAGTTTTCATCCAAAAGACTCTAAGAGCCGTCAGTCGTGAAACATTCTAGGAGTTCCTGCTGATTTTCCCTGCATGCGTATTCATCAGTTACCAGCATCTTTAATATTATAGTTCATAATTTACCTGAATTCAAGCCGCGTTCAGGGTGAATCAAATTTTAAAACAACAGTACAGGTCATAAAGAATTGACCATTACTAATCTAACCTCCTCGTCCAATCTAAAGCTGAACAGTCTTATACCTCGGTTCCCTGACCATTCCTTAAGCGAAACGCGTCCCCTTGTATTTCTTCATGTCCGTTGTTGTTGGAACCGGAAGTCCTGTGATGGGCGGAAGTATAACGTTAAGTACAGGGTGAAGTGTGGGTTCGTGCCGGGAGATGTGACGAAGAGGCTGTCCTACCTCGGAAATATTCCCTATCCGAGGGGTCCGCTTGTTGCATTTGTTCGTCAAAGACGGCAACGTTATCTTGTTCATTTTATGGCCCAGCTTGTCCTGTGTAAATTGCTCTGAGCGGTTAGTGCTGTCCAGATATCCTTTTGTGACGTTTCTCTTCTTATCTACGGACATCCCAGCCACACTTATCGGAGGAAGTTCTGAAACAGCAGGTTTCGGTGCTACCGCATTACGCCAATAGTCATTTGTGTTTGTTAAGAATTTCTCTGTCATTTCTTGTTTTGGCGGTATTGCCTTCTTGTCATTCCGAGACATATTTTCAGTATTTGTTGAGCTGATCGGAGGAAGTTTCATTGCATTCCTATCTTTTAGAATGTCCTTTCTCTCAATATTGTTCCAATTTGTTTGGCTTACGATCCTGTCATACTTCTTTGTTTTCCTTTTCCCGAAGGACACCGCGTTCCCGTTAATTGGTGGTAAGACGCCGTTCTTCTGCTCGCCTAAGATTTCTTCATCAGAGAATTTTGAGTCCACAACATCACTACTGAATCGGTTGAAGAAGACATCATTTTTTCTATAAGCCTCGTATTCTGCATTCTTCTGATCAATCTCAGCTAGAAGCTGGTTAATGCCCGCGTCACGAGTTGTAGCAACAGGAGGAAGGTTTGATGCTGTAGTGGTTTTTCTTGTCTTATTTTCTTCGATCTGCTTCTGAGCATCATTAATCACTTCCGGTCTCTTCTCATGTTGTCTGCTTATTCGAGGTAAAGCCGGTGCGGGCTTCCCTTTAGCATACAGTCCGGGAGTCAAGGTCTCGCGATTCTCTAGGAAAACGGAAATTTCTGTTTTCTCAGAATTTACATCAGTCTTGGCCTTTTTCTTGGCTCGACGACCCTTTTTGACCTTGCGGTCGACTTTTTCCTCTTCTCCAGTAACTGTCGTTTCCTGTGGTTTGGATTTATCGCCACTTTCACTTTTGGACGATTGCCTAGGAGGGAACTCTCTCGTGTGAAGGTTCAATTTAACAGCCATTTCGGCACTTCTTCGTTTTCCCGCCAAAGTCATGGCGCCATTATACCCAGGAGGAAAGTTACCAGCTTTGCCTCTTGGTTGCCTCTTGATACCAAATTGAAGATCTGGAATGACAGGAAGCAAACAGTCTTCGATAAATACCAAACTACAGTTTTTCCTAACAGTATCTATGTTATAACTGTGTATGTGTTTCTACAAATACATTTACTTCATACCTCAGGGTTCTGTTTCGCGAATGTCGTTAATTTGCTAGACAGCTGATCTCTCGAATTCAAATGGCTTGTGATTATCAATCGGGACAAAGTTGTGGACGGACTAAAGGAAAACTTTCAGTTAAGATTTTAATTTACACAGCATCTTATTTGTCATCCTCGGCTTAGTTAAGCTAAGAAACTGTAGTAAAAACTGAACCGGGTGCTGTATTGACTGACAAAAACTCAAGCTTTATAACTACACAACGATAACTGTCAATATTTGTTCAAGTTTCGCCCTCACAAATCTTCTTTAGCGAGATTTTTCCTTAACTTTCTAACACGGAATAAAGCATCACTTAATCTAAAGCACATCCTAACTTAAGTTGTGGAACTCTAGTGAAACCCGGGTTAAGACCCAGTTCCACAAACGCTCCTAACTAACTCCAGCGATGTTTTTCAACAGAAACAAAATAGGCCTAATTTCATTAACTACCGGAGTCAGCTGTTTGATATTGTTGTACACTCTGCAAACGGGACAAAGTCTTTGCCTTACTTCTGACCACATATTTAATACGCATGTATGGGTACGTATGTGTAATCGAGCCTATGGACTTTTCTACCGACCAAGGCACTGGGCTCAGACTAATTATTCCACAAGCTACGGGACTAATACAATGATGTCAAGAACAGATTAAACAGTAGGATCCGTATAAGGGAGACAAGTGTTCCCCAATTACCCCCGGATATCTATATACACAAGTAACATGTTTTGTTGATGGAAAAGACTTGTGACACTTGGGTTAAGTTAAGTAGAACAATATTTTGCATTAAGTTCGAATTCTTACCGAATCGTTGAGAGTAAGGAGCTGTGATCTCAAGTCTGTCCAGAGAGTCGGGAGTGTTAGCGCTGGTCAACCTTCGGACATTTCCCCCGGTCAAGATTTCAGGGAAGGCAGCTGTAAGAAGACCTGGACCCTCGGGCATGCTTCGTCCACATTTTCGGCCCTGAACGTGACTTGCGTTCCTCAGAGACGACAAACCTCGGTTCTCGTGGATATCGGAATGGTTTATCATCGTCTTGAATAGAGTATCTCGTGAAATTAAAAGTATTTTGAAGGAGCGAATATTTGCGTGTTGTTCTTTTCTGGTAGCCAGGGAAAGAATGGTGGGTTAATTGTTCCCCGAAGTTATGACGTCATCAGGATTGTGACGTCACAGTAATTGTTAATCTCTTGCGTCAACATTGAAGGCGCTACAAAAATGGCGACATAAACTTCGGTATGCCAGATACTATACTCTCAGATACCAATGTAAACGTCCGGAGCATTTCAATGAAATCTTGCCAAACGTTTGCTATGCTCATTCTACTGTGGGGAAAGACTCTCGACGGTGTCTGGTCAGTCGATATCGGAAACACTCGGACTTATAGCATAATCAACTTAAATTTTCTGTTTTGTTTTATATGTCGGATATTACAGTGTATTGAATAACAATGGAAAGCGTCTACAAATGTTTGTTGTTAAAGTTTTGAATGTTTTTTGAATAAGTGTTTGGTTATTAAAATGAATGTTACTTTAATGGCATATGTGTCACCCTGTTGGTTTTCCGCATGCTCTTCAGAAATATGATGCTGCAAACACTTGCTGCGATTTAACTAAATCATAAGTACTAGAAAATAAAGAAAATATAACCAAACCATTACAAATAATTGGTTTTATTACTATTTAAAAAACTCTTGCAACAAAATCATGTCAATCCTTTAAATGGTAAATAACTTGAATCAACACAGTTCGATACATAGGAACGCCTATAGTCTCATGGGGCACATACATTGTAGCTCCGAACCGACACGGTCAGTTTGACAGAAGTGCCTTTCTTCGAGTCGGTTCAGTCAGATTATCAGTGCAACGGCACTTCCAAGTACCTAGTTCCAATTCGGCACGCAAACTTGCTAGAGTGTCTTTCTCTGTCTCGGCATGGTCATTTTGTGGTAGGTACAAGCTCCAAATTTAGAGGGCCAGTTTGACAGAAGTACTGTCTAAGCTCCAAATTCAAACGGATAATCTGGCAGAAGTTCATAGCCCCGAACTGGAATGGCCAGTCTGTGACAGTGCACAGCTCCGAATCGTCATGGTCAGTTTTGACTTTAGTACCTAGCTTAGAATCGGCCTTGCCAGTTTGACAAACGTGCTTCGATCCGAATCGGCATGGACTGTTTGAGAGATTTCCCTCAACATGGTCAGTTTGAGGGGAGTTCAATGACTTGAATCAGCACGGCCTTTACCGAGTCTCTTCGATATGAGAAATAGTTTTCATCCAAAAGACTCTAAGAGCCGTCAGTCGTGAAACATTCTAGGAGTTCCTGCTGATTTTCCCTGCATGCGTATTCATCAGTTACCAGCATCTTTAATATTATAGTTCATAATTTACCTGAATTCAAGCCGCGTTCAGGGTGAATCAAATTTTAAAACAACAGTACAGGTCATAAAGAATTGACCATTACTAATCTAACCTCCTCGTCCAATCTAAAGCTGAACAGTCTTATACCTCGGTTCCCTGACCATTCCTTAAGCGAAACGCGTCCCCTTGTATTTCTTCATGTCCGTTGTTGTTGGAACCGGAAGTCCTGTGATGGGCGGAAGTATAACGTTAAGTACAGGGTGAAGTGTGGGTTCGTGCCGGGAGATGTGACGAAGAGGCTGTCCTACCTCGGAAATATTCCCTATCCGAGGGGTCCGCTTGTTGCATTTGTTCGTCAAAGACGGCAACGTTATCTTGTTCATTTTATGGCCCAGCTTGTCCTGTGTAAATTGCTCTGAGCGGTTAGTGCTGTCCAGATATCCTTTTGTGACGTTTCTCTTCTTATCTACGGACATCCCAGCCACACTTATCGGAGGAAGTTCTGAAACAGCAGGTTTCGGTGCTACCGCATTACGCCAATAGTCATTTGTGTTTGTTAAGAATTTCTCTGTCATTTCTTGTTTTGGCGGTATTGCCTTCTTGTCATTCCGAGACATATTTTCAGTATTTGTTGAGCTGATCGGAGGAAGTTTCATTGCATTCCTATCTTTTAGAATGTCCTTTCTCTCAATATTGTTCCAATTTGTTTGGCTTACGATCCTGTCATACTTCTTTGTTTTCCTTTTCCCGAAGGACACCGCGTTCCCGTTAATTGGTGGTAAGACGCCGTTCTTCTGCTCGCCTAAGATTTCTTCATCAGAGAATTTTGAGTCCACAACATCACTACTGAATCGGTTGAAGAAGACATCATTTTTTCTATAAGCCTCGTATTCTGCATTCTTCTGATCAATCTCAGCTAGAAGCTGGTTAATGCCCGCGTCACGAGTTGTAGCAACAGGAGGAAGGTTTGATGCTGTAGTGGTTTTTCTTGTCTTATTTTCTTCGATCTGCTTCTGAGCATCATTAATCACTTCCGGTCTCTTCTCATGTTGTCTGCTTATTCGAGGTAAAGCCGGTGCGGGCTTCCCTTTAGCATACAGTCCGGGAGTCAAGGTCTCGCGATTCTCTAGGAAAACGGAAATTTCTGTTTTCTCAGAATTTACATCAGTCTTGGCCTTTTTCTTGGCTCGACGACCCTTTTTGACCTTGCGGTCGACTTTTTCCTCTTCTCCAGTAACTGTCGTTTCCTGTGGTTTGGATTTATCGCCACTTTCACTTTTGGACGATTGCCTAGGAGGGAACTCTCTCGTGTGAAGGTTCAATTTAACAGCCATTTCGGCACTTCTTCGTTTTCCCGCCAAAGTCATGGCGCCATTATACCCAGGAGGAAAGTTACCAGCTTTGCCTCTTGGTTGCCTCTTGATACCAAATTGAAGATCTGGAATGACAGGAAGCAAACAGTCTTCGATAAATACCAAACTACAGTTTTTCCTAACAGTATCTATGTTATAACTGTGTATGTGTTTCTACAAATACATTTACTTCATACCTCAGGGTTCTGTTTCGCGAATGTCGTTAATTTGCTAGACAGCTGATCTCTCGAATTCAAATGGCTTGTGATTATCAATCGGGACAAAGTTGTGGACGGACTAAAGGAAAACTTTCAGTTAAGATTTTAATTTACACAGCATCTTATTTGTCATCCTCGGCTTAGTTAAGCTAAGAAACTGTAGTAAAAACTGAACCGGGTGCTGTATTGACTGACAAAAACTCAAGCTTTATAACTACACAACGATAACTGTCAATATTTGTTCAAGTTTCGCCCTCACAAATCTTCTTTAGCGAGATTTTTCCTTAACTTTCTAACACGGAATAAAGCATCACTTAATCTAAAGCACATCCTAACTTAAGTTGTGGAACTCTAGTGAAACCCGGGTTAAGACCCAGTTCCACAAACGCTCCTAACTAACTCCAGCGATGTTTTTCAACAGAAACAAAATAGGCCTAATTTCATTAACTACCGGAGTCAGCTGTTTGATATTGTTGTACACTCTGCAAACGGGACAAAGTCTTTGCCTTACTTCTGACCACATATTTAATACGCATGTATGGGTACGTATGTGTAATCGAGCCTATGGACTTTTCTACCGACCAAGGCACTGGGCTCAGACTAATTATTCCACAAGCTACGGGACTAATACAATGATGTCAAGAACAGATTAAACAGTAGGATCCGTATAAGGGAGACAAGTGTTCCCCAATTACCCCCGGATATCTATATACACAAGTAACATGTTTTGTTGATGGAAAAGACTTGTGACACTTGGGTTAAGTTAAGTAGAACAATATTTTGCATTAAGTTCGAATTCTTACCGAATCGTTGAGAGTTAGGAGCTGTGATCTCAAGTCTGTCCAGAGAGTCGGGCGTGTTAGCGCTGGTCAACCTTCGGACATTTCCCCCGGTCAAGATTTCAGGGAAGGTAGCTGTGAGAAGACCTGAACCCTCGGGCATGCTTCGTCCACATTTTCGGCCCTGAACGTGATTTGCGTTCCTCAGAGACGACAAACCTCGGTTCTCGTGGATATCGGAATGGTTTATCATCGTCTTGAATAGAGTATCTCGTGAAATTAAAAGTATTTTGAAGGAGCGATTATTTGCGTGTTGTTCTTTTCTGGTAGCCAGGGAAAGAATGGTGGGTTAATTGTTTCCAGAAGTTATGACGTCATCAGGATTGTGACGTCACAGTAATTGTTAATCTCTTGCGTCAACATTGAAAGCGCTACAAAAATGGCGACATAAACTTCGGTATGCCAGATACTGTACTCTCAGATACCAATGTAAACGTTTCATTTTGCTTGTTAAGCGTTTTTTAAATCAAATTACAAACACACGACCAAAACATGCAATCAGATTAAAATCATCTGTTAGGCTCCGTTAACTTCGTACTACGCCAGAACCATGAAACAGATGGTCAAAACATGATATTTGCATTAAAAATATACCTTTTTCATTCAAAAATGGAATTACATACATTCACCTCAAACTAGTTTTTACGTTTTAGAAATTAGGAGATGAAAGTATGGTATTAATACCAAGCACAGATGTGGTGGTGTGCTGTGTTTGTATCATCAAATCAACGTTTTGGATCAGGACTAGGCTTGAACATCCGGGTATACGTTTTAAATTTTTCATCTGTCTTTTTTCCCCACACTATTAAAAATGCACATTTCACAATGTCATGAGTGTTAACATCGTGTTTTTAGATGCATGCTCTTATTTATCATTTTGTAAGTAGCGCGTATTTGAATGAAAAGCGCATGTTTTTGAGATGTAAAACATTGAATATTGCAAAGCTTAACACGCCTTAGTCTGCGTCCTCCCAAAAGGGGAATGACACACTCTATATATGTATACATGTACTAGTTTATGTAACGTAGAGATCATGGGGCGAGGTTCTGTACTACGCCTCTATTGTTCTATATACGCTGTCTCCAGCACACATACAACTTACCTTTTTACCCCCACCATTCCGATCACAATTTTCGAGGATAAAGTTCACTTATAATTTGTTCCAACTGTAGATTTCGTTTCTTTCTTTAAATTAAGTCCATGAACTAGTTGGACCCTAAACAACTGCATAGGGCATCACGTTTTGACACACAACTTTTGTTATTTTTTCGAAAGTGAACACCCGAAGCAGTTTCAAAAATGTATGATAAACGTTCCAGATCGGTACCTCAAGTTATATATATGCCAGTGTTAAGCTACCGATTAAAATGTCTATCATGGCCAATATTTTATTATAGAATAAATATCTATGTTAAAGTATTTCGTTGTTCCCTTGAATATATACAGTACTACACACAGCATATCTATAACATGGACTAATCTTAAGGTTGCTACAAACAATTTTGTAAATATTTAAATATTCCCTCTGTGAATTGATATATCCATATCCTTAGTCGCAAACAAAACCCCTCATAATTTTCACCACCAACTAATTACCGTTTCAATTTCGAATTGCACACTACACGCTACCTTTATTGCACATACAACGGAATGCATCTGTCGCTATAAGTATTGAGATGCTTTTACCTAGTATTCGATCTCAGACATGAGTTACGTTCGCTGATACCAGGGGGCGCCAGTGAGTCTCACAGAGGATACCGGCGTGTAGATTCTATGTCATCGGTATAATTATCACGGGTGTATAAATCTTTTTATTTAATCAAACATGTATGATGGATAATAATATTCCGAGAATTTATTTGATTCGTATTGCTGTAAGTGCCAATCGTATGATTCTGGAACCGTGTGCCATGAATTGAAGTGTCTCCTCATATTCTCACTTAATGTGACGAAAGACGTATATTACACACCTTTATTAAAAATTCCATTAATGAATGTCGATAAAAACGTGATTCTGGGGTTGTAATCATATCGGACCAATTCCATATCCTACTCCGTATCAGCCCGAAGTGCCTCCCTCGGGCTAATAGGAGAGAATCCGGCCCCTCGGGCTGATGTAGGCCGAGGGCTGATACGGGGTAGGATATGGAAACGGTTATATGGTACCCTTTTATCATATACTGCTCTATAACATCAAAAGTACATTGCATAAGCACTAACACATAAACTTGTAGAAATTGTTCTTTCATGAGCTTACCTATAATCACATTCAACCTTAAATACAACTCAACCGTTAACAGAATACCATAAACACACCGATATGCAGTGTGTACACTACTAGTTTGGGATGTATTTTTTTGCTGAAAAGTGTGTAACCGGAAGTCAAACGGATATGGCGCGTGCCGGGAAGGTATGGCTCGTTTCGGGATATGGCTTATGCTTCGGTTTTATTTTGTTTAACGTCCTATTAACAGCTTAGGTCATTTAAGGACGTGCCTCCATATGTGTTGTATATGCGTGCTTGCGTGTATTTGCCGCAGTATCTATCGAACGTGCCATAAAACAACCCACATTACGGATAAGTGTATGATAAAATGATAACACAGAAGAATTGTCAATACTCACTTTCACTAAATGTTCAGCATGGTTCAGTTTTACAGGGCCTTACGAGGAAAGAATAGGCCTGCTACGTGTACATCACACCGCATTGTTCGTAAGAGGCGACTAATGTGAGACCTCTGCCGTGCCTGGGATTTTCTTCTTTGTCATCTGCATCAAAGACACGGAAGAAACCAAATTGTTATGTCCCCATTGCAATATATGGGCTATATATATATGTGTGTTCCTACTTCTCTACTCTCCCTTTTCGACCGTGTCTCTTTTGGAACCCGTCTTCTAGCTGTTGCGCGGATGTTTAACCCCAAGCAAACAAACACGCAAACGAAATATAAGTGTTCTAGTCTACCAAGCTGTTTAGTTGCTCATCCGGAAGCGACATCGAGTCGTGACTAATGCTGATAACAGTGCATTTTCTTGCTTATAAACGAGACATTAAATCAGGATAACCGGAGTCTTTATGTAGCTTGCAGATTCTCTTAATAATCTCCATTCGGAATAAAACAAAACATTGACAGATGGCACAAGGAAGGTGCGAGGTGAAGGTCCCCTCCCATCACACCAGGGGAGGATGCTGAGGATGCAGGACTTCATTTAAGAGCTTTCCAAATTGATAAAATTTGTTAGTTGGCGCGTGGCCTTACTTTAGTAAGAATTAGGATTGCATAATTTTCTTTAAAAGAATATCTGCGTTTAAATCCACTTGGAAAACACATACATCACTGTTAGAATCGGATCCTGGGGGAGTTCCAAGTCCGACATTAAACGTTATTATCAATTATGTACGGTAATCAGGCAGCGAGCAGGGAACTTAATTTAGATCTTAAAACCCGGAATGAAAAATAGGTTGAGAAATTTGTTATTGACGTTAAAAATCCATAGAGGCGTGGTGGACTGATGGAGATTAAATCTGTGCACTCATCGAGGTTCTGATAATGTGACTGTAGTACGCGAATAGTATGCGACTGGTTAGTCCGTTGTCTGTACAATGTAGCCCGGTAGAATGTCATGCTATATACCTGTCCAAGTTTTGCTATTTCGGTGAGATGGTAGTTTAAAAGGACCCTTGCGTGGCCTTTAATGCAACAGCCATACCGGGGTTCGAACCAGGGACCCTCCGAACTCTAGACGGACGCTCTAACCAATTGAGCTATCAGGTCGCCGACGATCGGTAATTCGTGGCTGATAAGGCAGCTCCTGCGAATTCCTCAAAATTGTATCGATTAATCTATATGCTAATTTTATTAATTGAATATCTATGTACTGTATAGCGCTTTAGAGTAGCTTATGTTAGCTAGATAGATTACAAATTATCAACGTGGAGAGTTTAATGATTTGTAATACAGTAGGATAACATTAGTTGTGTCATAATAAGACGCGTGACCATGAATCATATCTAATGACCTTGTCGAGTCAATCATTTTACAGCGCCAAGGTTAAACTATAAACTCTTGGTCACTATAACTGTTTTTTAAGGTAGGTGACCCCCAGATAACAATTTCTCAACTATTTGAACTTTCAACTTTTATTGAAAGCGTTCTCGAAGCATAATCCTCAATTATAATGGGTGATTATAACGTTATATGATAATTAATCAATGCCAGAGGGAGCCGAGAATTAGTCACAGCATGTAATTTGATACCTTTCCTGATTGTGTAGGGAGTATTAATAGAACCCATAAAACGTCTATAACCCATCCCCCCCCCCCCCCCCCCCACACCTTTATTACACATCCGATAATGTCTCCAAAATACTATATGTCTTAATTATCAGGCCCCTGTGAGCTTTCTTTTGTGGAGTTATAATCATCACAGGGTATAGTGTGACCAAAAACGTTATATTTTACGAATGGATTACGTCAAACCGTCTCCATTTGTAAAATGTCCTAAAATATTCATATGTATTGTAATTTATATACTCATACCTACATTTATGTATACTATTTATTTTATTGGTGGCGATATTACATGTACATCACAAGCATGTATTATGGACACACTCGCGATCGGTTGTACAGTGTCCAGGTTTTCTCTATAGGGACCAGTCGAATCGATAGTATCTTGTCCCTGTGGTTCTCACCATGTATATGATACATATGCATAAGATATCAAATATGATATATATACTTTAGACACATACACTTACTCATGTACATGCATCATGTTCCCCGTCCACAGGGACCTGTAAATAAAGACAAAGCATCGTTTTCAATTTACGAAGACGGGGGTGTAAATACATGTTTATACAAAACACATAGAACGCACAGGGGCTCGGTTTCGGGATATTTTTGGTTAATAATAAACCTATACACATCAGTAAATTACAGCAACACTTTTTATCCGGTGTTTGAGAGAAAAGTACTCGTTTTTGACCACAGGGGGCCGAGAATCATGTTTGGACCTAATTCGGCTAACCTCGGATGCTTCCGATACCCTTCTTTGTAGGTACGGAATCTGCCGAGTTATGACGAGTAGTTTGGATCTATCCTGATGTGTAGAGAGTAATATTAGGCGTTTTAAGGGTTAAGACCAATATCTACCTATCAGGATAGGACCACACGTACCAACAAACTAAAACAAATCCTCCAGCCCTGTGTTTGCAGATTGGTGAGGACCAGCTGGCAGCGAGTCCGTTTAGTGTTCAGAGGTCCCGGGTTCGAATCCCGGTCTGGTCTCATTGATTTTGTCTTCTTTTATATGTATGACAGATATTGTATGAAAACAAGTAAGTCTTGCTTCTCGCCATTCGTCAGTAGTATGAGTACATTGTAGGGGTTTTGATTGTTGAGATTAAGACCTCACTTCTGGGGAAGATGCTCCTTTCTAGACAGTTTCTGGGAGAGGCTTCGTGATGGAGGGGAAACAACTCCTACAAATAGATGCTTCACATTTGGAGAGCTAATCCGGAATCTGACTCATACAGTGCAGACTGAAGCAATCATGTTTTTCCAATACTATTATTATATTATATGAATTAAGGGTTTTAGATATGAGCACATTAGTATGTCTACATGTTATCTTGCAATTTTAGGAATCCGGTTACTGTACTGATAAACCGCAAGGTTAAAGCTTCTCGATTTAGGAAAAACAACATATATCCCCCGTTACCTCAAGCATATAAGCTTATTTGAGTAGGTGGTGTAATATTATGGATTCTGTAGACTTTATGGTGATTCCCTTCAATTTAATACCATGGTTTTGAAATTACACATCACACATGAAGCTTTCGAATAAACGAGTTATCTCCCGTTGAACCACCAGCTTACGGTTCATCATCCTCGATACTCCAGGGGTTACGCTCACTTATATGTTCTCTAGAGAGCGTAAGTGAGCGTAATCCCTGCAGTATCGGGATGACCTTTTAGGCAATGCTATAGGTATACTGCTATTTCAGACTTATAACCTCGTGCTCTGTCGTTTATCTTTTTGTTTTTACAGAAAACAATAAAACGGATATACTCCGTATTCCTCTCCTAGACTGACGTCGTAGTGCAGAATCTGGGCGCCGACTACATCATCAAAAGTTTCATCAACGCCTTAACATATCATATTTAATCCATATTTATCGTATTACTTGAATAGACTGTTCGTCATTCTCACAGCAACTGCACACTATACATAAATTATATTACTTAAGTATACGTTAACCATTTGCAGTTTTCTCAACCCGGTGACTAGATCAGGATTCGAACCCGGGACTTCATAATGTAATGGATTTGTACTATCGCGCTAACCGAGTGACGGAGGTGTCCTGGCCGATCTGTGCTACAGTTCTATCCAATCGGAAGTTACTGTTTATAGGGGGAATACCACAGAGCAGTGGTATAGGGGTCCATAAAACTCTTTAATACGACGACGATGAAAACATAAATAAAGACTCGTTCAGACAACCCTGATCGCTCTCCTTGGCTCATTTTTTTTCTGACAATCCCTGACCATTCTATCGGTCCTGCCACAGGGGTTCGTTACAAATGTCTGAAATACACATATGCTATAATGATATGGGTCACAGCACAAATAAACATACTGTGACCCATATCAGTATAGCATATGTGTATTTCAGACAGTTGTAACGAACCCCTGTGGTCTCGACCTCCTTTTCGGGCAATCCATTTGGCGTATAGGCTGTCTGTACCATGTGAGTATTTTAGGTTTAAACACAATTACATATATATCCCATCGCCTATTCGTCTCTTCCTCATTGTAACGCACCACAACCAAAGCGCATGGGACTTTTTCTTTAAACATACTGCTGTGTTAACTGACAATTTCAATGTTAAAATATTCATTTGTCACTTCGCATACATGTCAGGAATTTGCGGCATGACTTCGAATATTATTATTGTATATAAGGATTGAACGACACTCTTTCCAATGTTCATACTGTCATGAACATTGAAAAAAGTATATATACATGTATATACATTCTAAATAATAATAATATTAATTCGAGGTTCTTATATACCGCTTTATCACAACCAAGTTCGTAGGTCGTCTCAAAGCGGTTCACAAATTATTATCCGTGGTTACAGGGCCTTTGCAACCAGACAATACCTTTCTCAACTCCCTGGGGAGTATACCGCCGGTGCTGTCATTTCGGCGCTCACATGTAGCATTCTACAATTCTAGCGCTGCCAAACCACGTACTCATTTACAGCTGAGTAGACTGGAACAAGCGGAGTAAAGTATATTGCTCAAAGATACAACACAGTACCGTGCCGTGACTCGAACCCGCAACTCTTCGGTCATTATTGATTTAATTATTGGTATTCCCTAATATTTCCGATATCGAAGTGTCAGTTCCGTCAGTGCAAACAAGATTCCTGGAACAGCCTAACGTCACCAAAATGTTTGCTACTAACGATTGTCTCACGTTACTAGATGCGGAAGGAGAAGCTGCAAAATGACGCCGATCAAATTGCATTCATAGCCTTTAAACGCAATTTCTTCTGGCCATGCTCATAAAGGAACTAGCAGTTGGAATATAAATATATGGTTTTACGTCATAAAGAGAGCAGTTGTAATGACAAGCGGGAAAAACATCAAAAGTGGGCGTCAGTATCGTAATAGGATATTTATCTCCAAACTTTAGCCGATATAGTTTACTACATAATTTAGAAGATAATGTGATTTCATTATTTTTGTTCTCAAGTACTAAAAGACAATCTTAAACTAAGGTTCGTCAAAACCCCTTTCTAATCTCACAGAGACTGCGCCGTATGTACTGTAAAAGAATCATATGTATGGTTACAAGCGTGAACGTATTTAACCTCGCATTGAATTGTACAGACTTATTGAAAACCACATATTGTGATTTAAAATCCATTCGTTAATCAGAGACTTCATTGTGAAGTGTATCAGACTAAAGAGTTAATATACGTGTACGTGTACCAACTGTTATGTAAATAAAAGGTTTACCGGCGGGGATCCGACTATAGGCGAATTGAAGTGGTGACAAGTTATTTACAATCCCGCAAGTATATGTCTGTTTCCTAACAATGCAAGGGTGGTGTTTAAACCCGTATTAAAGGTCAAAGTCCTACTAACACGTACTGTATAAAGGACGTATCATTTAACAATACTGCACTCAACTTTGTAAACAAATTACAGGTTGTACAATAAGGAGACGATGTTATACCTGTCGTTTTGCCGTTATACATGTACGACTGCACCTGGGCCCACTTGTATAAAACATCTCAACTCTTGAGATTTCCTCAAGTTTAAGATTTCCCATAGACAATACACTGCTTAAGAATTTCCTTAACTTTGAGATATTTTATAGAAGTGGTCCCTAGAGGATATATAAGGAAGTTAAGTAAAAATAAATTGACATTTTTAAGAGATTTTAGAAGCAGAATTTTCGAGAGAAATTCAGTCATTATAATAGGCTGATCCTTCCCTTTAAATCTTTCTACTCTCTGATATGATAGTCTGTCTTGAATAGCATTTCTTTCTGTTTGATAAATCGGGAACCGTCGGCACTTTCCGTGAACGAGAATACGCGTAACCAAGGGAGATAACCAGTCTGAAAAGGGAAAAAGATCACTAGTTAACCTGCAAAGGATCGTGCAAGCTACAAGGTTATTATTAAAAGTCATATAATTGGTCGTTTGATAATGATGATGACGCTAATGTTATTTCCTTTTCTTCGTGACGTCTTAATGAAACTTTCGCTACTAAAAGCGAAATTCCCAAAAAAACAATCATGATTACAAAATGTATGGGCTAATTTACAGACTGGATGGGTTTGTACAAGGGAGAAGACACTGAATTCGGAAACGCAGTGTTGCTGCTTATTTAAAAAATATTGGAAAACGACCCGCTGGCGTTTTACCACAAGAAATCAAATATATATGGAGTTCCTTTTTTTGTTCTCTAATGTCAACAGTGCCGGGCCCGTATTCATGAACTGTTCTCATGCTCAAGCACAGGTTCTGTGCTCAAACCAACTTGTATATAACTCCCGTAGATCATGTGACACCGTCAAAAAGTAAGTTTTAACATTTAAACCAGTGTTCGGCTTGAACTGTGCTAACATTCTCCAAATCATTGATGAAAAATGATGTTTTATTTACTTATTACTGGCGTGGAAGTGGGCTCGAGCACAGAATCCGAGTTTGAGCATGGTTTCATGAAGACGGGCCTTTGAGTCGACCATTACCAATACATATCTTTCCTATTGCAGTATTGTCACGCAAGAAAGCAGCGTCCTTTATAGCAAATATCTCGCTATTAAAGACAACAAATTACAAGGAGCCAGGTAATATAAGAATGGTATTTTAATGAACACTGTTCGACTCCCAACTTTCACCGTAATGTATAAATACGACACACACTTCATACATAAAATCAATATAGGAACAATTTTAGTATATATAGAGCATCACACAAAAATCGAAAAGCAAAATCGTCCATGAGCATCAAAGCGGAAATAGATATTTGGACTACTTCATTGAATACTCTCTTTAATCGTATATATAGGTTATATTGATATAACAAACAGGTATGTTAACAGCAGCATTCATCTCATAGTAGGAACAGGAAACCGGTCGAACCGGAAGTGAGGTTGAACCGGGACCTCAATGACCATCCTTCGTCATATCCGTCCAACCACCGGGGTTCGTTACAAATCATACACATAATTATGCTATACTGATAAGGGTCACAGTACACCTACACATCAGTACATGTATAGCATATGTGTATTTAAGACATTTGTAAGTAACGAGCCCCTGTGGTAAAATCAATTAAAACTACCTCTCAGTTCATTTAAAATTACACTGATATAGATTATTGAATTCTATTTCAATCCTGTTCTCACATCTATTCAGTTCCAATCATCAATGGTTCTTAAACAGGATGTCGTATCGGTTACCGATTAGACCCGTTAGTTACATTCCTAATTACAAACGGTTTAAAAACCAGGACAATTTGGTCAAAGTCTGGTCAACTTAACGATGATTTAGCAGAAAATTATTATAATGCAAAATATTTGTCAAAAGTGTTGAATTGATATTTGAAAAATACATGGTTTATGACTCTACAACTTTATCAAAACTATGACACATTAGAAGTAATTTAAATATATTTCAGAAGATTTTTTATAATTCAATATTTTATCAAGTTGATGAAACTTTGCACACCGTACGCTACAAAGTACACATACAAATCTGGGTAAGGAAAGCATTGTTCGCCTATAGCAATATCACATAATGTTATGATGTTATCAGGAATTTGGAGTAAAGATTAAGACAATAGACCGTTTAACAGACCCAATGTACGATTTAGGTCCTTAGAAATTCGTATTTTTCGTATATATACATTAGCATAATAACAAAGATAAAATCTCTCATATTTTTCTTAGCTACCATGTACTTGAACTATATACCCAGCTGTAAGAGAGAAGTGTTACCGCATTCAATACTTCTCCATGGTCGAATTCATACTATGACCTTGATATAAAATCATACCTTTATAGCATTACAAATTTAATAAAAAAAAATCCGTTGTAAATGTCAGCGAACTATAGCGTCATGCTTGTGTGTAATACTCGTCTATTGCCGTTTCAATTTATGACGAGTTTGGTGTAACGTTATATATCCATACATAGCACGTTCAAGATTCAAACCCAAACAATCGTTCATCAGAAAAATAAAGCCACACCCTACTTTGAATGTATATAACAGTATAAATTGCACACGGGCTTCTTCACAACCAATGAACGTGTGATGACCACGAAACTCGTGTATAATGCGCAGCACCGCCATGTCACTCACACAATATATTGCACTAAGAGTTAGGCTGAGGAGTTGGACGAACCATGGTCATCAGCCTTCCTTCGATACTGGAATATCCAAACTGTCGATTTTGTATCGCCTACCCAAAGATATCCTTCCTTGTCTAGAGCGAGCGCGTTCGGTCCACGAATTCCGTTTTTCTCTGTGAGTAAAAAGCCAATGAACTGACCACTTATGTCTAACAGATGTACTGCGTGGTTACTCCAGTCCGACACGATAACGTGACCGTATTTGTCCGATACGACGCCGAACGGATTGAAATCTTTCTTCATGACGACCTCCTTAGGGCCCGTGTATGTCTGTTTGACGACGCCGTCCATTGTCAGACTCGTGACCCTGACATTGGTCTCCTCGCGATCTGTCACACAAATGTCCCCTATCATATTCTCGTAAAGCCGGTAGGGGGCGCAGAACACTTCATTGAAGCCGTTATCTTCTATCTGGTCCAGCACCGTACCATCTTCCTTTATACGAATCACCATGCGACGAGACGTTTTGGAACGTGTTGTGACGTAACTATCCACTGCACACACCAGTAGCTCCTTCCTCTTACTTGAGTATGTCATTCCGCCTGGATACCAGTTCAGCTGTACAAAGTCGGTCGGTTTGAGGTCATTGTCCAGTTTGACAATCTTCTTCCCGTCGTAACTGGACACTAGAATTTCGCCATTAGGCTTTACACAGATGTCGTCGACTTGTACTGGTAAGGTTACCGTGTTCTTCTTTTCCCCCTCCCTAGTCCATAGCTCCATCTTGGTGGTCCCCCACCCACAACATATCCACGCCTCCTTTTCAGACACGGGCGCAATTGCGTGAATCGTATCCATGGTGTCAGACACCTTAAAACTGTACATAAGTGTCACATCAAAGGTCAAGGCCATTCGGAGACCCCATGGAATTGGCAGCAGAGGCATTTTGACGTCGCTTTCATCACAATACCCTATCATTTCATACAAATTCTTGCCCTCCATATCACCGGGATGGAAGTTGCTGCTTTCACAGCAGATGAGACCGGAAGAGGGGACTTCTTGGTTTATCCTCTTGAATCGGTTCTGTAGTTTCGCGCAGATCATGACAAACTCGCTGTCGCTGGCGAGACTGGTGATATCCTCCGACGAACTTGTCGTGTATGACAGAGATTTCAGGAGTCTCTCTATCAGGCTGATGTGTTTGTCCAGTCGCTGGTTCTCTTTGTCTTCGCTCTTCTGAACCTGTTCTTCCAACGTCTTACTAATCTTTTCTATCTCGTCATGCAGCATCTGACATCGTGCTTTGATTTCCTTGATGCTATCTGAAGAATAATCGCCGAGCATCTTCTTAGACGATTTAACTTCCTCTAGATATTCCTCAAGAACTGGCAAATACTCATGCATACTTTTGATAATGGGAGATATAATGTCTTTCTTTTCCTTGGCACCATCGCCGATGCTCTTGTATCGGTGCCCCTTGTGATCCGACACTTTCGATACACACTCTTTACAAACCGGCATCTCGCAAAGCATACAGTAAAATTTTGTCTCTTCATTTTTATGTTTTTCACAAAACGATTTATGAGTCAAATTCGTGATCGTCTTGTTTTCCGTTTTGCACAGCTCTATGAGATGGTGCTCTTTTGTTGTGTCGGATTCAAAATGGCGGCCTGTGCACGCGCTACAGTAGTTACACTCGCATTCTAAACACCTCGAGCTCGCGCTCTCTTCCTTAGTTTTATCACACGTGTCACACGTGGAGATAGTCGAGAACGCGGCAGTTGCCTGAATGGCCCGGATGTAAAAGTTCTCCGGATAAGCCTTAGTTCCAGCCTTCGGAATTCCTATTTCCGTTTGACACAGGGGGCAGGGGAGAGTCAATTTGTATTTCTTGGTAGATATCAGTTTTTCTATACATTCCCGACAGAAACTGTGAAAGCAAGTCAGAATCCTGGGATCTCTGTGGCGTTTTAAACACAGTCCACACTGCAGTGGGTCGTTCAGGTTCGACATGCTGGATTTCAGATGTTCGGTTTACGTCGATAAATTCCTTTTAAAGTTGTATGGTATGTATGCCAGGCGAGACGTGGTGGTTATGTTTTAATCGAACACCACCTGTTGAAATGCGAAACAGACAGAACTGATGATAATATAGTACATTTCTACATTCTTTTACATGAGGTAATCGGGTAAATAGTTGAACAAGGAACATACTTAAATTAACGAGGATATCGGTATACATGAATGGTTGAACATCGCCAAATACAAAAGCGTTTGTTGGTTTGACGTTAAAATGCGCGTCAGAACCTGCTACTTGTGAGTAGTGGCTATGACAAGGATTTAAACTGATCGATTTGGTAGTTGTGAAATAGAATACATAATGATACAAAAATGGACCGACAGTACAATGCATATATATTTAACACAAGGCTTACCCAATGTGTCGTAGACTCCTCCCTGTTACCCTACCCCGATTCCCCAGGCAGCTGGAGGGCGTGGTCCATCCGTAGTATTACGTATTTTGGTGTCGTATCCTAAAGACGTACCCCGACTAGAACTGGCTGACTATCAAGCTTCTTAGGAACTCGCGATCGTCGCATACACCCATACACGCTCAGGTCAGTCGAGTCATGGTTCAGCTCGCTCGGCGCTTTAAGGTATCGATCTTTTTCGTTAAGGTATGTTTGTATACCTGCATTATGCACGGCTCGTGATGACAATGCCCTATATACGCCTTCGCGTAATCTACATAACGTACCTATACATACCTGGGCAGAGGGGGCCGTGATATATCGATCTTAACGGGTTTAAACGTATACTGTGTGAGGCACATTGTAGCTAATATCAATCAACAACTCCTTACCTTGAAACATAAGCTCTATAGAGATCATGTTACCGAAGTTTGGTTAGTTTTCATAGTCCTTAACAGGGTTCATACACTACTGTAGTTTCTATATATGGAATCTTAATAAGTTATTTCTGAAACCTTTTTTTTTTTAATTTTGTCTGAGGCGTTATGGAATTGGTCATCTAAAAAACATATTATGTGCACATAGGAGCAAATTTTATAACAAGTTGATATGACTGGCCGTCACACTGTCGTTGTTGAGGTTTAAATCGCTGCAATCATATACACTATCACGTTACATGTATAATCGGCAAAAACTGTAAACGGATATAGGCGATAAAGTACAAGTACCTGTACCTGTTTATCGATTAATTACACCTTATGAGAGGAGTTATTTTGTATATCCGGTTGCAAGCACAGGGCCTTGACACTATATTCGGAAGTACATGCATATGAACGTCGGTATAACAGAGGATAGTTGTTATTTTTGCTTTCTATTGTTGAACTGATGCTAATTTAACAAATTGTAAGTATGTGAAGTTTATATATAAACAATATTATGGGTTTCTACGTCTTACGTTATGCCGAGTTATATTAAGCATAAAGAAAATAGATAAACTAGGCCCATTTATTGTGCCAAGTCCCTGTGCTTGCGGAGGCATACTTATGTGTAATTATCTTTTTTTTCAGAATGTATTACCATTTAAACAAATTAGCGTGTCTTTCGCCATGAACGTAAATTGGTGCTAACTACCTTTTTTATACTGTATTTGAACCGCAGGCTTTAACGTCTATATATCTATAAACGTTTGAATACGCACAATTACCTTACGAAAGAAGTATTTAATTTTATTTCTGTACTTCGACTATGATCGTATCTTATCTAGTCTTTAATTGAAAAATTCTTCAAACAAGTGCGTCTGTGTGTAATACATATATCAGTGTATGATACTGTATGTGTAATGCAAGCGCCAAAGTGCCATTATTAAACTAAAACCAATTAACCGAGATAGTTTTCCACAAACTCTGACGATAAATTCTCCAACTTACTTCTTTTTAAATGAGTCGTGATGGCGAATCCATAATGCAATGTACGTGTAAAAATAAAACAGTTATCAATGTTTTGTCACAAATGCTAATATCGGCCTTTTAATTATTTTACTGTGGAGCTTTAAATATTTCAGTTTTAGTAAATAATGATTGAATAATAGTCAAGGGTGACGTCCGAATATTTACTAGTATTTTCCATTAAGAATATGTTAAACTTATCGATGGAAATTATAATCCATGTATTACCCGTCGTATTCAGTTGAGGCAATATACATAATATATTCAACTTAATTAAAATATCGTATACATCCTATTTGAATAAATGAAAGATTAATTATGCTTATAAATCTTAACACCTGCTTTCAGTCGGCCTTAACGTTCATTAACCTAAGTACGTGACAAATTTAAATCGGTCATGGTCCGATGATTGCTTTATCAATAGTTTTATTTGTCAGAGCGCAATAGAACCTGGTTATATATTGTACGTGTCACCAGTGATCAACGATTAAAAAAATCAATGCACTTTATTAAATCATTTAAATTAATAGCCTTATGGATCATTGAAACGTTCACGGCTATGGTATGGTCTTGAAATGAACGTTTGTATTTACCTGAAGGGCTGAATCGTTTAAGTTACAAACAGGACATCCCTTCCTTCCTGACCCCTGTAATGATACGATCCCTTACTTGACAATATACTATTTTGCCTCTGTCCATATTAAATTATTTTATTAACGGGGAACCGAAGCAATTCCCTGTTTGAATCAGTTTTAGTATATCTATCGTTACGTAGTATAACAGCTTATGTCATTTAATTTATAAGGACGTGTCTCCATGTGAGTTATGTCGGTGTGCTGGAGGCAGGGCATATATATGCATATTTGCTGGTGTATAGCTGTCTTTCTGGGATACAAATGTAGCTCAGATCCGATGCCGAACATTGGAGTGCTACCTCAATGTAATACCATGTCGATGGCACCCAGCATAGCATTTCACCCAGTCACACCATACCGACAAAGGGTAAACCTGTTGTTGCGATTGCAATTACACTGTCAATTTTTAACCAGGAAATAACAACTACCATTTTAAGGACTTCGGTATGTCCCGGCCTGGGGACAGAACCTAATTGCCTTCATCACTTGAGCGGACGATCAACAATCAATACGACCAAAAGTGAGGTGAGCCTAACAAAGCGTTAGGGATGTTATTATGGGGGTAGTAAGAAAATGTAAAGATCCAAAATATTGCAATGGTTGCTGGAGATATATTGTGTCCCCAAGAAGTCTCAAGAGGACACAAAAGCAAATCCCGATTCTGCATAGGGTTCCCACGTTGGCTGCAGTGGACGATATGATATAGGCCTAGTAGCATGTAATGAGTATGTATAGTTAACGTTGCTAATGTTCAAATGGAAACTAATGATGTGCACCTCTGAATTGTAGTCGATATGTGTTTTTCGTATGAAAGTAAAAGTAAATTTAATGGTCAGCCGCATAATTCCAACTTTATGAAGAACTCTCATTTCTCAGTAGTAACATACCCCAACTTCCCTTGTTATGAAGTTCACGTGTCTCGCCTGGTCCTAAATATCAGGATCAGGATTTTCTTGATAGATATATAATCATATGTACAATTAAAACTTGCCACAGATGCTCCGTTTTTTTTTTTTACACTTTTTGTCTTATTTGTTTATTTATTAAAAAAGATGAAGTCAGACAAAGGATAGGATTATCTAAATAACTTATTATGTCCTCTCAAAAATTAAATAAATAGTTAACTCGGGTCTCGACTGACCATCTTCCCTAAATATTAAAAAAATATCGGACTTAAGCAACGCTACTCCTAGCTACATTTATTACTAGTTAGAACTACATATCTAATATAACCTGGGTAGAACTGTATGACTACTAGTTAACTTGGACACGTGCGGAATAATTAAATATAGGAGAAAGGGTCGATCAATTCAATCGTATGTGAATCACCGATTCATCAAAACGAAAGTAGAGGTAACAGACACTGGAACTCTTTCTTGTGGAGATAGAAAACTGCATGCAAGTGTGACCTTCACCCGTAATAAACCCGCTGCTGTCAATGGGGATTCTGTCAAAGGTGGGTTTATATTTCATGTACTGCAGATTTAATTCGTTGTGAGGTCTCTCACTTTCTTGCTTGGAAATTATTTCAACTATAATAAGTGCAGTCATCTTTGGAGTGGCTTATGTTAGCTTATTTTAAGTTTTCATCATATTTAGCCGGAGTGATCACATATTCACTGACTGCGGCATCTTTTCAGAGGCTGACCATATCATCAGCCAAGACAAGATGAAGGTTGTGACGAAGACTTAAAACATAAGCTGATGCAAAAATGATAACAATGTTAATTTACTTATCCAGCTGCATTGCTAAACAGTTTGAGCCTTAATTTGTGGTTCTTTTGGCCTGAACAAAATTAGCATAGGCCGTGATGACCATTGTCCGTGCACGATATTACATATCACTGTCATCATATTAGCACAGGAGTCTGGCGTGTCCAGCACCTGTGCTTAAGGTGGAATTGCCGAATAAGCAAGAATAAAATTAAACTGTTTAACAGTTATATGCTTTACGTTTTTACCAACAATGTTTTATTTTTTAATTTACCTGGAATTGGAAAGTAAATTTGCAATCAATTATTTTAAAATGACAACATACAGTAGCACAGGGACATGAGAATTTGTTGTAATAGTCGTCTTTATTTGCGATACATGACAACCCGGGTTCTTTTCTTTTAGTTAAGTTTATTACTTGTAAAACCCCTGTAACATGAAATACATCATATGATATTACTATACATATTGTAACAATCATACAATCACATAAGCTAAAACATGTCAAACAACTACCTGGCTATAGCCACTCTTTCCTTCATCACTCTCTCGAAGTATGATGTATATGAATGTCAATGTTGGGTTGCATTGACTCTGTACGATGAATACGTCAGGCTCCCAGCGATCTGCTAGGTTGTGTCGTCCATCAAGGACAAGTACCTTAACAAGAATGCGGTCTCCCGGTTCCAAAACGACTTCTCTACTATGTAGATCGTAGCCTGCCTTCTGGGGAGTCCCGAGCCTTCTTACTCGCTAAGCTGAACGAATGTGACATCCGGTTCCTCATGTTTTTGACATAATCCGGCATGTTAGTTGGGGAAATTTCCTCGTTTACTTGATCCACACAATAGATCAATGGGCAATCGTGGCTATATCGTCCAAACATTGGCTGAAATGGCGAATAACCCATCGTCTTATGCCCTGTACAGTTGTACGCATATGTGAGAGCACCCACAAAGCTCTTCCAGTCTTTCTTTTGATGCGGTTCCAATGTGCCAAACATCAGGGTCCTGTTGAAGCGTTCGCACATTCCATTTCCGCTAGGATATGGTATGTTGTCGTTCTCGATTTAGTAATATGAAATGTGTCGCACAAACTTTTTATTACTTTCCCCTCAAAGTTAGCTCCTTGGTCGGAATGTAATTTCCACGGAATTCGGTAATGTTCAATAAATCCCTGCAAAGCCTCCGCTGTCGCTGAAGCCGATTGATTTCGAGTTGGAATGGCTTTGGCACATCTAGTAAAATGGTCAGTGATCACTAAAACATCTTGTGTAATGAGGTCAGGACCTTCTCTCGCAAGGCAACCGGAAGTACAAGTTGGTCCACATCGGTCTCACCATCAGATACCCGTCTATATAGCACACCACGTTTCAGTTTCCAGCTATCCCAGCATCTGTTAAGGGTAGCGTTTTCTGGTATAGCTGATAACCTCTTCCGTATTGGCTTTAGATTCGTCCTTATGATGGGAAGCCATTCCCCAATAACCTCGTCCCCCGCCTGAAGAGTTCCATCACTGGTGGGGTGTCATGGTTTGGAAACCATGTTCGTGATCAACGTCAAGCATATCCAATACCTCTGTTGATAAGCTCAAGCTTTGCACCAATGATCCATTACAAAAAGTTGCTCCTTTACAGACGGCTTGGACAGATTCTGATGATATGTTACATCCCGGAAGCCGTGACAAAGCTATACTTAATATCAAAGTTGTATGCCGCTAGAGCAGACAACCACCTATGTCCCGTCGCGTCAAGCTTAGCTTCTAACAAAACGTAGGTCAGCGGGTTGTTGTCCGTTAAAACGGTGAACGTCTGTCCATATAGATGGTCATGGAACTTTACGGTAACTGCCCATTTTAACGACAGGAATCAACTTTATGAGCCGGGTAATTCCTTTCTGCCTTGCTCAATCCTCGACTGGCGTAGCAAATAGGTCATAACTGTCCATCTTGCTCTTGATATAGAACGGCTCCTAGTTCTAAGGTACTTGCATCGGTGTGAAGCTCAAACGGCTGACTGTAGTTAGCATATCCAAGCACAGGTGGATTGCATAACGCTTCCTTCAGGCCTTTTAACGATGTATCATGCTCCGATGCCCATGTCCACTTAACGCCATTTATCTTAGTCTTTGTCCTTCCTTTGTTCTTCTTTACTCTGGTCGGTGGTAACAGGTCAGTTAAAAGGTCTCGCACTCTTCGAAAAATCCTTTACAAACTTCCTGTAGTAACCAGCAAAACCTAGGAATTGACGGAGTTCTTCAGGATTAGACGGTGTCGGCCAGTCTCGTACCTTCTCAAACTTCTTGGGATCTGCCTCAATGCCTTCCGGTGTGACGATGTGTTCAACATAGGCAACTCTGTTCATAAAGAACTGGCATTTCTTAGGCGCAAGCTTCAAACAGTTGTCTCCGAGTCTCTAAAAAACCTTTCCTAGTCATTCCAGGTGCTCCTCATGCGTTCGCGAAAAGATGATTAAATCATCAAGATATATCAGGCATATAGCTAAGTGTAGTTCTCCCATGCATCTTTCCATCAGGCGTTGAAACGTCGATGGAGCGTTTGTAAGTCCAAAAGGCATCCTCGTGAACTCATAAAACTCCAGTGGGCCGACGGTAAATGCAGTTCGCTCCTTATGTTCTTCCTCAAGCTCAACCTGATGATAACCTGACTTTAAATCCAGCACAGTAAAGTAGTGTGATCAAGCTAAACAGTCCAGGATGTCCTCTACTTGTGGTAACGCGTATGAATCCCGAATGGTGCGTTGATTTAACCGTCGGAAATCCACACAAATCCTCAATGATCCATCTTTTTTCCTCACCAGAACAATGTTCGATGACCAAGGACTGTAGGTTAATTGGTTTGATGACTCCCGCAGCGAAAAGTTGCTGAAGATGAGTCTTTACTTCGTCATACATAGAAGGTGGTATCCGTCTATGGCGTTGTTTAAAAGTAACTGGATCCGTCAAATCAATTTGATGTTTCACAAGATTAGTACATCCGTGGTCAGTATCTCCGTGTGAAAATATATCCTTGTATCCCTGAATGAGTTTCGTTCCTAGCTGTAGTTCCTCCTCCGTAACAGCTGAATTGGTAAAGTCCATCTTATCCATAAATGACTTCGGTACTCCCACCTCTCCATCAACAGTAGGAAGTTCCTGGACAATCACTGGCTGTATCTCGCATAAAATTGCCCCGGGAGGAATGATAAACGTATGTGTTGTCAGATTGGATAATTAAACGTCCAATGTATGTGTACTGTCGCAGTCATATGAAAACACTGTAGGTGTAACATCAATATCCGTGGACAGCTTGGATCGTTCCGTGGGCTGCATGATGGCACAGGTAGTTGGATACCTGTTGGCTATATTTGGACCATCACTGATGTGTTTAGAGTGACTTTTTTCATGTTTTAGGGAGTTTATATCCATTTTCGGTAAAAATCCCTGTAACATGATTTATTACTCTTAGCACCACAGTTCAGGTCCAAGTATAGCTGTATCAAATTTTCAGGTCCCTGTGTAAGTACCAGTCTAGGTCCAAGTATAGCTGTATCAAATTCTCAGGTCCCTGTGTAAGTACCAGTCTAGGTCCAAGTATAGCTGTATCAAATTCTCAGGTCCCTGTGTAAGTACCAGTCTAGGTCCAAGTATAGCTGTATCAAATTAGCAGGTCCCTGTGTAAGTACCAGTCAATCAGACTGTCATGACTGAAAGCACAATTTCTGTGCCTGTCATATTAATTATGTATTTATGATTACAGGTTTCCCATTAACACTGAAACCAGTCTCGATCGTTACCAGTAAAGTTTGGCCGACAGAGAATGCTTGTTAAAGTATATATATAGAACAGAATATACTCAGTGAAACGGTTACACCACCAAAGATGTCAATCAAAACAATAAGACAGGATGTGTATGCAGATGAACAGAAGGAGGATATTGGGGCAGTTGTACGGCGCAGCATTGGATTGCCAGAGGTATATTACATGTATAACTTAATACAGACATATATAATACAGAAGTCATAGTTGCAACATTGAAATGGCAGAAGTACACAATGAATTTATAATTTCCAAATCTCCAGCTGGACTAGTGGTTCTATAAACAGCTTCTGTAGCCCGATTGACTCGTCAAATTTTGATGAACTAAAAGGTATATAATCGTCATATTTGGCTGGAGGCTTCCTGAGATGAAGCCCAACAAAGTTTAAAAATGAAAATGACCTCGACGTACTTTCAAGGTCACAGCAGTCAAATATGTCAAAACGCTTCAAACGACTTCTTCTGAAGAATTAAAAGGTATAGAATCTTCATATTTCGCTGTTGGCTTCCTTGGATGGAGCCCGATAAAGTTTGAGAATGAAATTGACCTTGACTTACTTTCAAGGTCACAGCGGTCAAATATGTAAAACATTTCAAACGACTTCTTCTGATGAATTAAAAGGTATAGAATCTTTATATTTGGCTGTTGGCTTCCTGAGATAGAGCCAGACAAAGTTTGAAAATGAAAATGACCTTGACATACTTTCATGGTCACAGCGGTCAAATATGTTGACTTCAAACAACTTCTTCTGAAAAACTAAAAGGTATAACATCTTCATATTTGGTTGATGGCTTCCTGGGATGGACCCCAACATATTTTGAAAATGACCTTGATGTACATGTATTTTCAAGGTCACAGCAGTCAAATATGTCAAAACACTTCAAACGACTTCTTCTGAAGAATTAAAAGGTATAGAATCTTCATATTTCGCTGTTGGCTTCCTTGGATGGAGCCCGATAAAGTTTGAGAATGAAATTGACCTTGACTTACTTTCAAGGTCACAGCGGTCAAATATGTCAAAAACATCAAACTGCTTCTTCTGAATAATTGAAAGCATAAAATTATAATATTTGGCTGGTGGCTTCCTAGGATAGAGCTCACCAAAGTTTGTGAATGAAAATGACCTCAACCTACCTTAAAGGACAGAGATCAACAACATTTTAAAGGATTTGTTCTCAAGAACCAAATGGAATGGATTCATAAGATTTGGCTGGTAGCTTTTTGGGATAGAGATAACAAAGTGTGAGAAGGAAAATGACATTGACCTACTTACAAGGTCACAGGGAAAAATATGTCAATTTACTTCTGAAGAAGAACCAAAAAGCATAGAATCTTATAATAATATTTGGCTGGTAGTTTCAACAGATGGAGCCGACAAAGTTTGCGAGGGAAATATTTGTAGTGCAATATACTATTGAATGAGAATATTTTGCTTTAACTGCTTAAATATTCAGGTGAGCAATACAGGCCCTCTGGGCCTCTTGTTTAAGGGTGAATTTAAGGCCCTTATTCCCCCTAAGATAATTTCTGCTAAATTATCCCAATATCAATGCAAAAATCACTTTATTTTCCCAAAATCATGTTTTCTTTATGGGTGACATTTTTCCAAAGTCGCAAGACACAGGTCCCTGTGGAGAGGAGGTAGAAAAATCACTGCTCTAAGTAATACATTGTAGATGAATGCTGGAGCTGTGAAATAGCAGCAGTACAATCTAGCAAAGCAATGGTATAGTAGTAAAAGATGAGAACTTGAAAAGCTAAACTTCAACTTTTATTTTGTACATATTTTTTTTTGCCAAGGTTGATTACTTGGATCCGTTTCTGATGCTGGATGAGTTTTATGTGACGCCTCCAGCAGGGTTCCCCGACCATCCTCACAGAGGGTTTGAGACCGTAAGTATAGAATGAGATACATATTTACCCTTTCACCCCTTATGTAACTTAAGTAAACTCTTCCATGCATTGATCTGGATGAGTCCATGATGGTCTACAGTGGTGAAAGGGTTAAAATGAAGTCCTTTGAGAATATATTTACATAGCTTAAATTTCTTATGTTTTACAGATATTTTAAAAACTATGATTGAGCTTCACTTTAATAATTATTGCACTGTAATCATGTTGAATTGTTAATTTGTAATCTACAGGTATCATATGTACTGCAAGGGGCCGGGATGCACGAGGATTGTTGTGGCCACAAGGGGACGCTACACGCTGGTGATGTACAGGTGAGAACACCAGTGACCAGGTAGCTGACCTATATAGTCAGTTTTATAGGGCATTATTATAGTCATCTCAGGACACAGGAAACCACCCATAGCATGTCAGCAAGAAGTACTTTTCTTCAGGTGGCAGGTGATTTTAGAATCTTACTAGTCCCTGCAACAAGTAGAAACAGATGAAAACTTTTTTATCAACAAAAAATAGATTTTCATGATTTATTTGTATGTCATCATCTAGTTTTTGGCTGTATATTTATTATACAAAGGTCAAGGTCACATTGAGGTGTTAAAACAAACGTGGTGCTTGTCTTGACAAAAACTATAAATGAACAGTTGAACATATTTTCATGAGACGCCTTCATTTCTGAACAGCTAAATATAATTATATTGACTCTTGTGCTTGAACAGTCAAGACCACAACAAGGGGTCAAATGTCATATCATTTATATTATTTTTGTACGAGCAGTGGATTTTGAATTAGTTACATGTACTTTATTGGTTTAATGGTAAATAAGAGGTGGCTATATCATGGTTAGACAATACTCCAGAAAGCTTATTTATCAAACTAAACATGAACATACTTGAACGGATTTGACACTTCTGTCATGTAGTTCTTTATGACACGATATTATTTTGGTACATTAAGACTTTAAAATGAAAAAATACTCAAAGGGATGTAAACGCAAGGTATAAATCTTATTTTGTTGTCTGAGAAATAAATTGGACAATTTTTAGCTCACCTGCCCGAAGGGCAAGTGAGCTTATGTCGTGGTGCGGCGTCCGTCGTCCGTCCGTCATCCGTCCGTGTCCGTCAACTTTTCCTTTAAACAACTTCTTCTGAAGAACGGACAAGCCTAGAGTCATGATATTTGGCTGAAAGCTTTGTTGGTAGGAGCCCTACAAAGTTTGAGAACGAAAATGACCTTGACCTACTTTAAAGGTCACAGGGGTCAAATATGTCAAAAACTTCAAACGACTTCTTCTGAAGAACTAAAAGGTATAGAATCTTCATATTTGGCTGATGGCTTCCTGGGATGGAGCTTAACAAAGT